>NC_041217.1:59085282-59098152 GCF_002837175.3 Physeter macrocephalus
TATCCTGCTGCTTCACCAAATTCATTGATGAGCTCTAGTAGTTTTCTGGTAACATCTTTAGGATTCTCTATGTATAGTATCATGTCATCTGCAAAGAGTGATAGCTTTACTTCTTCTTTTCCAATTTGGATTCTTTTTATTTCTTTTTCTTCTCTGAATGCTGTGACTAAAACTTCCAAAACTATGTTGAATAATAGTGGTGAGAGTGGCAACCTTGTCTTGTTCCTGATCTTAGTGAAAATGGTTTTAGTTTTTCACAATTGAGGATGATGTTGGCTGTGGGTTTGTCATATATGGCCTTTATTATGTTGAGGTAAGCTCTCTCTGCCTACTTTCTGGTGGGTTTTCATCATAAAGTGTTGTTGAATTTTGTCAAAAACTTTTTCTGCATCTACTGAGGTAATCATATGGTTTTTATCCTTCAATTTGTTAATATGGTGTATCACATTGATTGATTTGCATATATTAAAGAATCCTTGCATTCCTGTGATAAACCTCACTTGATCATGATATATGAACCATTTAATGTGCTGTTGGATTCTGTTTGCTAGTATTTTGTTGAGGATTTTTTTTTTTTTCTGTACACGGGCCTCTCACTGCTGTGGCCTCTCCCGTTGCGGAGCACAGGCTTCGGACGTGCAGGCTCAGCGGCCATGGCTCACGGGCCCAGCCGCTCTGCGGCATGTGGGATCTTCCTGGACCGGGGCACAAACCCATGTTCCCTGCATCAGCAGGCGGATTCTCAACCACTGCGCCACCAGGGAAGCCTTTGTTGAGGATTTTTGCATCTATGTTCATCAGTGATATTGGCCTGTAGTTTTCTTTCTTTGTGACATCTTTGTCTGGTTTTGGTTTCACGGTGATGGTGACCTTGTAGAAGGAGTTTGGGAGTGTTGCTCCCTCTGCTATATTTTGGAAGAGTTTGAGAAGGATAGGTGTTAGTTCTTTTCTAAATGTTTTGTAGAATTCACCTGTGAAGCCATCTGGTCCTGGGCTTTTTGATGGATAAATTAAAACCTTTACAGACAAGAAAAGCTAAGAGAATTCAGCACCACCAAACTAGCTTTACAGCAAATGCTATAGGAACTTCTCCAGGCAGGAAACACAAGGGAAGGAAAAGACCTACAATAACAACCCCCCAAAAATTAACAAAATGGTAATAGGATCATGCATATCGATAATTACCTTAAATGTAAATGGATTAAATGCTCCATCCAAAAGACATAGACTGGCTGAGGATAGATCATATCTTGGGTCTCAAATCAAGCCTTGGTAAATTTAAGAAGTTGAAATCCTATCAAGTATCTTTTCCAACACAATGCTGTGAGACTAGATATCAACTACAGGAAAAAAATCTGTAAAAAATACAAACACATGGAGGCTTAGCAATACACTACTTAATAACCAAGAGATCACTGAAGAAATCAAAGAAGAAATCAAAAAATACCTAAAATCAAATGACAATGAAAACACGACGACTCAAAACCTATGGGATGCAGCAAAAGCCATGCTAAGAGAGAAGTTTATAGCAATACAATCCTACCTCAAGAAACAAGAAACATCTCAAATAAACAACCTAACTTACTCCTAAAGAAATTAGAGAAAGAAGAACAAAAAACCCCAAAGTTAGAAGAAGGAAAGAAATCATAAAGATCAGATCAGAAATAAATGAAAAGGAATGAAGGAAACGATAACAAAGATCAATAAAACTAAAAGCTGGTTCTCTGAGAAGATTAAAAAAATTGATAAACCATTAGCCAGACTCATCAAGAAAAAAAGGGAGAAGACTCAAATCAATAGAATTAGATATGGTAAAGAAGAAGTAACAACTGACACTATAGAAACACAAAGGATCATGAGAGATTACTACAAGGAACTATATGCCAATAAAATGGACAACCTGGAAGAAATGGACAAATTCTTAGAAAGGCACAACCTTACAAGACTGAACCAGGAAGAAATAGAAAATATAAACAGACCAATCACAAGCACTGAGATTGAAATTGTGATTAAAAATCTTCCAACAAACAAAAGACCAGGACCAGATGTGTATAGGATTTTGTGTGGACAAATGTTTTCATTTCTCTTGAGTATATAAGTAGGAGTGGAATTGCTAGATCGTATGGTGATTATGTTTGACATTTTGCGGAACTGCCAAACTATTTTCCTAAGGGGATACACCATTTTACATTCCTACTAGCCATGTATAAGGATCCAATTTTCCCCTATCTTCCCTAACAATCATTATTATCTGATTTTCTAAAAATGTTTTAAAATCGTTTTTTTTTTTATTATAGCCATTCTAGTGGTTGTGAAATGATATATCATTGTGGCTTTGATTTGCATTTCGCTAATTGTTAATGATGTTGAACTTCTTTTCATGTACTTATTGGCCACTTGTATATCTTCTTTGGAGAAATATCTATTCAGATCTTTGCCCATTTTTAAATTGAGTTGTCTACCATTTAAATATTGAATTGAAAATTGTTCTTTTTATATTCTGAATACAAGTCTTTTGTTAGATATATGAATTGTGAGTACTTTCTTCCACTCTATGGTTTGTCTTTTCATTTTCTTGATGGTGTCATTTGAAACACAAACATTTTTAATTTTGATGAAGTCCAATATTTCTTTATTTTCATTTGTTGCTTGTGATTTCAGTGACATATCTAAGTAATCATTGCTTCACCCAAGGTCATGAAGATATACTCCTATGTTTTCTTCTAGGAGTTTTATAGTTTTAGCTATTATTGATCCATTTTGAGTTAATTTTTTGTGTGGTGTTAAGTAGGCATCCAACTTCATTCTTTTGCATGTAGATATCTTCCCTAGATTCTTTTCCTAAGATGAACTATAGGGGTGATATACTCTCTAATTTCTGGTGTGTTCCCATGCATTTTCCTTTCATTCTAATAAGTGAATAATCTTGATTGTGTGTAGAATCTTGCTTGCAATCTCACAGTGTCTGTGGATGTTATTTTACTGTTTTTCAACTTCTGTGGTTGCAGTAAAGAAATCTGATGCCATTCTAATTAGTTTTCTTTTTATTTGAATGCTTGGCAGGCTTTTCTTTTCACCCAAAGTTTGGAATATTACCAAAATTTTTCTTCATGTATCCCTTTACTCTACAGTCCCAGCAGAACTCAAACAGTCTTATTTATCATAACTCTCCTTTTTCTCCTTCTGGAACACCCATGATTCACATATTGGTTCTTCTGGATATATTCTCCATGGCTCTTATATTTTCCTTCATGGTTTCCGTCTCTTTATATTTTTCCTTCGTGCTTTGAGATATTTCTTATAATTTGACCATCCAGGCCACTAATTTGGGTCTCAACAATGACCACTCTTTATTTTGATTTCTTTCCTGAATCTCTTAGTTGAAATTTCTTTTTTTTTAAGCTCCAGAAGACTATCTTGTTGTTGTTGCTGTTCTGTGTGTTGCATGTGTGTTTCCTCAAGTACTCATTATTTTTATATTAAAAATGTTGGCATTCTTCTTCAGCAGCTCTGTTTCACTGTACATACGTTCAGTATCTTCTGATGGATATTTTCTCCCAGACAGCCAGGTGAGAGACACTTCAGCCCCCTGAGACTCAGATCTGCTTGTATAAGCCCCTAATGTGGCAGCAGTCCCAGCAGTGGTGGAAGTCAAAGCTGTCCTTTTCACTGTGGCCTAGGGTGGTGTATAGAAGCTGGCAGATTACAGGGCCCTGGAAGAAGCCTCCTTGCTCCCTAGTTTTCGCATGCTTTCCTAATCTCTGGAGCAGAGAGGATTCAGTCTACTAGTCCTATCCTTTTTGGTCTCTTAGGGCCTGAAAACCCAGGCAACTTCCACCAGGGTCCAGCTCTTACTGTGATCAACTGTTTATGATCCGACTCTGAAGCTCTTGAACTCTGGCTTCCTGTGCTCCTGTTCGGTCCATTGTGGAGAAAGTTTGCACAGAGTCTCTCAGCAGAGACTCACAGTACCCAAATCTTCACTCGAACCTGCTATCCAGAGGCCTCAGAAGCCATTAGAAGTGGGAGAGGCAGAGAGATTGAAGGTGTGCCTGAGGGAGGGAAGGAGTTCAGATCATCGTCTTCTGAGGACTCTCGCAACAGGTTACACCAACTCAATTTCAATTTCTGACCTAATTCTCTGCCTCTTCAAGCAGAATGTGTCGTCTTAGTCCTGGGCCTGAATCCTATTTGTTTTTGTACACCTAACACTTGGCATAGTGCATGGGGCATAACGGACTTTCATTAGCTACATTTGGAATGCATGAATGCAAATGTGAAACTGCAATGAATGACTTGATCAGGCCTCAGGAAGTTCATCTAGACTCTTGCATTGCACACAAATTTCTGACTCTGGTAATTTAGACAAAGGAGATTTTATTGGAATGATTTTGAGAGAGTCCAAAAATTGAGAAAAGTCTAGAGAACTAGGGCTGGAAATGAGCAGGAGGCAAAGCATCCCTTGAGGGCCAGGAGCTAATCAAGCAGTAGGAACACTATGATCAGGCTTACATTACTGAGTGAATGTCCTCTAATTTTTTTAAATGGCTCACTCAATATTTAAAGTCCTGGGAGAGAGCCTATTAGCTGTGCTGCTATATGACCGCCATGGCAGGAAGGATTTGATCTATTGACTTCCAATGCAAGAACCAGGCATCTGGATTTCCCATCCCACCAAGGCTACCCACAAAGAGGAGAGTAATTTCCTCCAGGGGACAGGAGTGTGTTAGGAAGGGGAACATGGTGTTGGATAACCACAAAACAGCATATATTCCCAACAAAGGAGTATTTTAGAAGACGGGTTTCTGATTTCCAACATGGTACAAGTGATTTCTTTCTGAACCCCACCCATTCTCCCTGCTGTTGGAGCCCCTGACATCACTGCCAAGGCTGGAGTGAGGGAAGGGAGGGGTAAAGGCTAATGAAACTGCTACCAGACTCTTACCCTCCACCTCCATCTTTCAACTCCTGCTCTTCTGAAGTGGGACCTGTCCCCTTGGGAGCCAAGGGAATTCCCAGAACTTGTTTTATGGAGAGGCAGATGGGCTCCTGGGGCCCTATGATCAACCCCAGCTCTTCCTCTTCTCTCATAAAAACAGTATAGGAGATGACATTTTGATTCTTAGATTAAACAGGATTTTGTGGGTTGGCTTGAGATGCTTGTCACTGAAACGTGTTACTAGTTTCCAAGCAACCTTCCTTTCTCCCTGTCTCCTTTTCTCTACAAATGTTTATTGAATGTCAGTCTTTGGAAACCAAAATAGCCTCTTTCTTCATGGAACTTACAGTCTAGTGGGAGAAAACAGATATGAAACAAACAACCACACAACTAGGCATGTATTTGCAAATTGGTTCAGTAGTATGCATAATAAATAGTGTCATGACAGGGATCTAATTTAGATGGGAGAGATACGAAAAGGAAGTGACAAATAAACTGAAGACCCAAATGTCCCAGGCAAATTGCTTCATTCTTAGATTTCCATCTCATGGCAAAAATTTCTATGTCTTATAGTTCTCAACCATGGGTGGTACTCAGGTGTGTCATTTTGTTGTTGTCACAATGATTCAGAGGGGGTATAACTGGAGGTTTGGGCACAGAAGCAGAAATGCTAAAGCCTAATGCTGGTTCTGCATAACAAAGAGCTGTCCTGCTCAAAATGCCAACAGAACCTTCCTTTGAGAAACCCCATAGGCAGCCAGCCTCATCTGGAGAGCTGCTCTTCAGTGATTGTGGTTCTGGAAGTCCTAGGATGGAATCAGATTGGCACAGCTTGAGTCCTCTGTCCACCTCTGAACCAAGCACAATAGCTGGGGATCAAATGGTGACTCAGAGTGGGAAGGGGTGAATCTGCCAAGGAAAATAGTGGTGCTGTTGGCAGAACTGCTGCTGGGCAGGCAGAAGAGCTGATGACCATTACATGGGTGAGAAGGGCGGTGGTGCAAGATGATGCTGGATGGGGAGGGGGGCCGATCGTTCAGGGCCTGGTCAAAGATTTTACACTTCTCTCAAGTGCCCTGGAAGACCACCAACAGGTTTTAAGCAGGGGAAGAGGGTGACAAAATTTGTGCCAAACTTCAGAGCCTGTACATTAAGGTTTATTGGGAGTCTTGCCCAGGCTTTCTTTCATGGAAGAAACACTGTATCTCCTCTGCCTCTCTCACCTTCTCCTTTCTTCTATCCTTTTAATAAATAGATTCCATTGTCTTCTACCTAGAGATAAGGGACAAAGGCAGAATTGTGCTCTGGGAAAACACTATTCTTCCATACGCCTCTAACAAGTATGGTTTTATGAATTGCATCACATTTCAGAATTTGTTTTCTGCTCTAGAGACACGAGTTGGAAATGAGCAAGTGTTCTTATCCCAGGAAGTCATTGGTTTAATCCAATTAACTACCTAGTGGAAAATCTCTCTCTATCCCAGCTATACTTATGCTGTTACAGCCAAGTCCAGGACATTGCCAACATATCTTTGCAAATTTCATTAGTAGTGGCTATTTCCGTTTTCTTCTAGGTCATTAATGAGTTTGTTAAACGAGGCCAGTTCCAACACCAGCCTCTGACATGCCCCAGTGGACCTTTTGCTTCCAACCAGACATAGTTCCCATTTATCCCTGATTACGTAGTATTTTCACCCTGCCAGCATTCCATTTAGATGAGAGCATTCAAAAACAGGCCAATTTAACTTGGACCACAACTTTTATGGAAGTGGTTGTTAAATGCGTTTCTGATGCCCACATAATGTTGCTGTATTCCTATCACCTGCTCACTCTTCCATTCTATCTCTTTTATAATTCTTCCTATTGCTATTTGCCTAACTTTTTTTTTCAACTGTAGTAAAATGCACATAACATAAAATTTACTACCTTAGCCATTTAAAGTGTACAGTTCAGTAGTGTTAAGTATATTCATATTTTTGTGCAACAATCCCCAGAATGTTTTTGTCTTGCAAAATTAAACTCTATACCCATTGAACAACCACCCTCATTTTCTCTTCCCTCAAGCCCCTGGAACCTACCATTCTACTTTCTGTTTTTATAAATTTGGCTACTCTAGATACCCGATATGAGTGGAATCATACAGTACATGCCTTTTTGTGACTTACTTCACTTAGCATAATGTCCTCAAGGTTCATCCACGTTGTAGCATGTGTCAGAATTTCTTTAATTTTTAAGGCTGAATAATATTCCATTATACATATATATTCCATTATATATGTATATCTACATATATGTACGTATACCAAATTTTGATTATCCATTCATCTGTTGATGGACATTTGGGTTGCTTCCACATTTTAGCTATTGTGAATATTGCTGCTATGAACATGGGTGTACAAATATCTCTTTGAGACTCTGCTTTCAATTTTTTTGGTTATATATCCAGAAATGAAATTGCAGAATCGTATAGTAATTCTACCGTTTACTATTCTTACCAACAGGGCACAAAGTTTTCAGTTTCTCCATATGTTTCTCAACACTTGTTATTTCCTATATTTTTGATAGTAGCCATCTTAATGGGTATGCAGTGATATCTCATGATGGTTTTGATTTGCATTTCTCTAATGATTAGTGACGTTGAGCATCTTTTCATAGTTTGTTAGCCATTTGTATATCTTCTTTGGAGAAATAGCTATTTAAGACATTTACTCATCTTTTTATCAGGTTATTTTTATTGTTACATTGTAGGAGTTCTTTATATATTCTGGATATTAATCTTTTATCAGATATATGCCTTGCATTTCTCTTATTCCATAAGTCACCTTTTCATTCTGTTGATTGTGTTTTTTGACACACAGAAGTTTTAAATTCTGATATAGTCTCCTAATGGGTTTTATGATTTTAGAAATTACCATGTTTCCTTTAAAAATTATCATTCTGTGGGCTTTCCATACATTTTTCTCTATCATCCAATTCTGATTCTTTACCTTCATTAAGGTTAGCATTTCTGAATCATAACTGTTGGTATCAATTTCCACAATATGAAAGAAATCCTAGTAATGGCTTGAAATAAGGAAAATAAGTGGGATAGGTAGTTTGTCTCTTCATTTGGAAAAATTAAGAAGTGGCAGGGGTTAGCGAAGACTAACTCTAATATTAATCATTACCACTGTGTAACATTCCACAGCTAATTGTTTCTTTTTTCCAATGACCCTGCATAAAAGAAATTGTAATTCCCACTTTGCAGGTGAGAAAACTGAAAATAAAGAGAGCTACCTTGTGCAGCTTCACACAATTAGTATGCACGCATACACCATAAACATTTATATGTTCTGTGCCAGATCTCCCAGGAAATATTTTCAAATCCCTCTGAAAATAAGTGAATTACCTCTTACCTTATTACTTTCATTTGAACCTGCCCTGTGTTACAAAATTGAGACTAGCTTACCTATCACATGCAGGCATTGCTTTGTAAACTACACATGCCTTAGTTCATTAATCCACACCTTACTGTGAAAGACAGCCTGAGGCTCAGAGAAGTTAAAGAATTTTGCCCAAGATCACACTTCTAAAAAGAGGTAGAGCAAGAATTTGTACCAAGCTGGCCTGATTCCAGAGCTGCCTTACCTCAAGTTTAGATCACGATAGAGAACGTAAGTCAGAACATACTCTGCTTAAATTGTCCTTATTACAAAGTATTTCAGAAGACCCTTTTATTGACCCACTTAGTTTGCTTAGACTTAAAGGTCCCCTTTCATTTGTCATAGAAAGGAGATACAGCCTCAAATCTCTGCTCTGCAATGAACTAGCTGTGAAACTAAGTTGTGAACTCCTCTCAGCCTTGATTTCTTCATCTGAAAACTATCCATTATATCACCTACTTCATGTGGTTGACTGGAGAAGCAAATGAAATAATGTATGCACAAGTGCTTAGCAGACAGCTTAGCACTCAGTAAATTCCAGCTATTGTTATTATTATTCCAAATTTGATCCATATAATATATACCATAATGGCTGTATGCTCTTATCTAAGTTCTTCATAATTTTTCCTTGCCAAACATTGTACATAAAAGGAGACCCATAGTGAAAAATTTTGCTGGAAAAGTTAACTACAGACAAGTTCTGTATCAGTTAGGACTTGATATTGCTGCAAATTATAGAAAAATGTAGGCAACATTGCATTAGATACACAGAGCTTATTATCTCACATAAAAGAAGTCCAGAGATAGGAAATGAAGAACTGGTAAGACAACACCATGAAGTCATTCAGATACAGGATCTATATATCATTTCTTTCTCACCATCTCTAGAGCATAGCCTCCAACATCAAAGTAACCTAATAGTTCAATATGTCTGCTGAAGCTCCAGCCATCATGCCCACATTTGAGAAAGCAGGAAGGAGGAAAAACAGAATAGAAAAAGCATAGCTCCCAGTTTTAAGGAGTCTTCCTGGGAATCTCATATAACACTCCCATTTACATATCATTGGCCAGACTTTAATCAGTACTGGCTTTATGTAGCAGCAAGACAGGCTGGGAAATGTCATATTTTAATTGGTTTCATTCTCACCCTTATTAGAATTCTATTACTAAGAAATAAAGGGAAAGGGATACTGGGATGGTAATTTGCAGTCTCTGCCTCAGAGACAAAAATTGGTGCTGATTGAGGTGTTTTTTTTTAAAAATTAATTTATTTATTTAAATTTATTTATTTTATTTATTATTTAGTTTTTGTTGCATTGTGTCTTCATTGCTGCATGCAGGCTTTCTCTAGTTGCAGCGAGCGAGGACTACTCTTCATTGTGGTGTGCAGGCTTCTCATTGTGGTGGCTTCTTGTGTTGCAGAGCACAGGCTCTAGGCACACGGACTTCAGTAGTTGTGGCATGTGGGCTCAGTAGTTGTGGCTCGTGTGCTCTAGAGCGCAGGCTCAGTAGTTGTGGTGCATGGGTTTAGTTGCTCTGTGGCATGTGGGATCTTCCCAGACCAGGGCTTGAACCCGTGTCCCCTGCATTGGCTGGCAGATTCTTAACCACTGCACCACAAGGGAAGCCCCTGATTGAGGTTTTAGATAAATTGTGTTCCTTAGATTCCAAGGTGGGTCCAGAAGCTGGAGAAAGTCTGCGGAGAGGACAGACTCAGAGATCTCTGTTTATGTGTTTAAAATATTGGAGTCGCATGAAAAGTTTATTTTGCCAAAAGTATTCCACTGTCTATAGTAACTCTGCAAACCACTATTATGAAGCAAGGACAATGCCAGTCCTTTCAAAACAAGACTGAAGGCAGGAATATTACATAAAGGAATGGGAAGGGGATATACTGGGATGTATGAGAAACAGAGGGGCAAAGGGGACCTTCAAGATGGCGGAGGAGTAAGACGTGGAGATCACCTTCCTCCCCAGAAATACATAAAAAATAAATCTACATGTGGAACAACTCCTACAGAACACCTGCTGAACACTGGCAGAAGACCTCAGACTTCCCAAAAGGCAAGAAACTCCCCACGTACCTGGGTAGGGCAAAAGAAAAAAGAAAAAACAGACAAAAGAACAGGGACGGGACCTGCACCAGTGGGAGGGAGCTATGAAGGAGGAAAAGTTTCCACGCACTAGGAAGCCCCTTTACTGGTGGAGACGGGGTGTGGGCTGGGACGGGGGAAAGCTTTGGAGCCACAGAGGAGAGTGCAGCAACAGGGGTGCAGAGGGCAAAGCAAAGAGATTCCTGCTCAGAGGATGGGTGCCGACCAGCACTCACCAACCTGAGAGGCTTGTCCAATCACCTGTCGGGGCGGGTGGGGACTGGGAGCTGAGGGTCGGGCTTCGGAGGTCAGATCCCAGGGAGAGGACTGGGGTTGGATCCGTGAACACAGTCTGAAGGGGGCTAGTGCACCACAGCTAGCCAGGAGGGAGTTTAGGAAAAAGTCTAGAATTGTGTAAGAAACAACAGACCATTGTTTTGGGGTGCGGGAGGAGAGGAGAGTCAGAGCACCTCCTAAACGAGTTCCAGAGATGGGTGTGAGCTGCAGCTATCAGCGTGGACACCAGATATGGGCATGACATACTAAAGCTGCTGTTTCAGCCACCAAGAAGCCTGTGTGCAAGCACAGGTCACTATCCACACATCCCCTTCTGGGAACCTGTGCAGCCCACCACTGACAGGGTCCCCTGATCCAGGGACAACTTCCCCAGGAGAACACACAGTGCGCCTCAGGCTGTTGCAACATCACGCTGGCCTCTGCCGCCTGTAGGCTCACCCTGCATTCTGTACCCTTCCTCCCCACTGGCCTGAGTGAGCCAGAGCCCCCATAATCAGCCGCTCCTTTAACCCACTCTGGGTTAAAGAACAGATGCCAGAGGGCAACATACATGCAGAGGCAGAGCCAAATCCAAAACTGAACCCCAGGAACTGTGCGAACAAAGAAGAGAAAGGGAATATTCTCTGTGCAGCCTCAGGAGCAGAGGATTAAATCTTCACAATCAACTTGATGTACACTGCATCTCTGGAATACCTGAATAGACAACAAATGATCCCAAAATTGAGGCAATGGACTTTGGAAGCAACTGTAGACTTGGGGTTTGCTTTCAGCATCTAATTTGTTTCTGGTTTTATGTTTATCTTAGTTTAGTATTTAGAGTTTTATCATTGGTAGATTTGTTTATTGATTTCGTTGTTCCCTTCCTTTTTAAAATATTATATATATATTTTTTTTCCTTTTTCTCTTTTTGTGAGTGTGTATGTGTATGCTTCTTTGTGTGATTTTGTCAATAGGTTTGTTTTTACCATTTGTCCGAAGGTTCTGTCTGTCCTCTTTTTTCTTTTTTTTTTAGTATAGTTTTTAGCACTTGTTATCATTGGTTGATTTGTTTATTGGTTTGGTTGCTCTCTATTTTCTTTTTTTATTACTTTTAAATTTTTTTATTTCAATAATACATTTTTAAAATTTTTATTTTAATAACTTTATTTTATCTTTTTTTTCTTTATTTTTTTCTCCCTTTTCTTCTGAGCCGTGTGACTCACAGGGTCTTGGTGCTCTGGCTGAGTGTCACGTCTTAGCATCTGAGGTGGGAGAGCAGAGTTCAGGACAGTGTTCCATCAGAGACCTCCCAGCCCCATGTAATATCAATCGGCGAGAGCTCTCCCAGAAATCTCAGTCTCAATGTTAAGACACAGCTCCACGCAATGACCAGCAAGCTACAGTGCTGGACACCCCATGCCAAACAACTAGTAAGACAGGAACACAACCCCACCCACTAGAAGAGAGGCTGCCTAAAATCATACTAAGTTCACAGACACCCCAAGACACACCACCGGATGCGGTCTTGCCCCTCAGAAAGACAAGATCCAGCCTCATCCACTGGAACACAGGCACCAGTCACCTCTACGAGAAGCCTACACAACCCACTGAACCAACCTTACCCACTGGGGACAGACACCAAAAACAACAAGAACTATGAAACTGCAACCTGCAAAAAGAAGACCCCAAACATAGTAAGTTAAACAAAATGAGAAGACAGAGAAATACACAGCAGATGAAGGAACAAAGTAAAAACCCACCAGACCAAACAAAAGAAGAGGAAATAGGCAGTCTAAGTGAAAAAGAATTCAGACAAATGATAGTAAAGATGATCCAGAATCTTGGACATAGAATGGAGAAAATAGAAGAAACGTTTAACAAAGATGTAGAAGAACTAAAGAGCAAACAAACAATGATGAACAACACAGTAAATGAAATTTAAAATTCTCTAGAAGTAATCAATAGCAGAATAACTGAGTCAGAAGAACGGATAAGTGACCTGGAAGATAAAAGAGTGGAAATAACTATTGCAGAGCAGAATAAAGGAAAAAGAATGAAAAGAATTGAGGACAGTCTCAGAGACCTCTGGGAAAACATTAAACGCACAAAAATTCGAATTACAGGGGTCCCAGAAGAAGAA
>NC_041217.1:59102887-59106116 GCF_002837175.3 Physeter macrocephalus
GGTTTTGTCTGTCCTCTTTTTTCTTTTTTTTTTAGTATAGTTTTTAGCACTTGTTATCATTGGTTGATTTGTTTATTGGTTTGGTTGCTCTCTATTTTCTTTTTTTATTACTTTTAAATTTTTTTATTTCAATAATACATTTTTAAAATTTTTATTTTAATAACTTTATTTTATCTTTTTTTTCTTTATTTTTTTCTCCCTTTTCTTCTGAGCCGTGTGACTCACAGGGTCTTGGTGCTCTGGCTGAGTGTCACGTCTTAGCATCTGAGGTGGGAGAGCAGAGTTCAGGACAGTGTTCCATCAGAGACCTCCCAGCCCCATGTAATATCAATCGGCGAGAGCTCTCCCAGAAATCTCAGTCTCAATGTTAAGACACAGCTCCACGCAATGACCAGCAAGCTACAGTGCTGGACACCCCATGCCAAACAACTAGTAAGACAGGAACACAACCCCACCCACTAGAAGAGAGGCTGCCTAAAATCATACTAAGTTCACAGACACCCCAAGACACACCACCGGATGCGGTCTTGCCCCTCAGAAAGACAAGATCCAGCCTCATCCACTGGAACACAGGCACCAGTCACCTCTACGAGAAGCCTACACAACCCACTGAACCAACCTTACCCACTGGGGACAGACACCAAAAACAACAAGAACTATGAAACTGCAACCTGCAAAAAGAAGACCCCAAACATAGTAAGTTAAACAAAATGAGAAGACAGAGAAATACACAGCAGATGAAGGAACAAAGTAAAAACCCACCAGACCAAACAAAAGAAGAGGAAATAGGCAGTCTAAGTGAAAAAGAATTCAGACAAATGATAGTAAAGATGATCCAGAATCTTGGACATAGAATGGAGAAAATAGAAGAAACGTTTAACAAAGATGTAGAAGAACTAAAGAGCAAACAAACAATGATGAACAACACAGTAAATGAAATTTAAAATTCTCTAGAAGTAATCAATAGCAGAATAACTGAGTCAGAAGAACGGATAAGTGACCTGGAAGATAAAAGAGTGGAAATAACTATTGCAGAGCAGAATAAAGGAAAAAGAATGAAAAGAATTGAGGACAGTCTCAGAGACCTCTGGGAAAACATTAAACGCACAAAAATTCGAATTACAGGGGTCCCAGAAGAAGAAAAGAAAAATTAAGGGACTGAGAAAATATTTCAACAGATTATAGGTGAAAACTTCCCTAATAAGGGAAAGGAAATAGTTAATCAAGTCCAGGAAGCACAGAGAGTCCCATACAGGATAAATCCAAGGAGAAACATGCCATGACACATATTAATTAAACCACCAAAAATTAAATACAAAGAAAAAATATTAAAAGCAGCAAGGGAAAAACAAAAAAATAACATAAGGGAATCCCAATAAGGTTAACAGCTGATCTTTCAGCAGAAACTCTGCAAGCCAGAAGGGTATGGCAGGACATATTTAAACTGATGAAAGGGAAAAACCTACAACCAAGATTACTCTACCTGACAAGGATCTCATTCATATTCGATGGAGAAATTAAAACCTTTACAGATAAGCAAAAGCTAAGAGAATTCAGCACCACCAAACCAGCTTTACAACAGATGCTAAGGGAACTTCTCTAGGCAGGAAACACAAGAGAAAGAAAAGACCTATAATAACAAAACCATAACAATTAAGAAAATGGTAATAGGAACATACATATTGATATTTACATTAAATGTGAACGGATTAAATGCTCCAAGCAAAAAACATAGACTGGCTGAATGGATACAAAAGCAAGACCCATATATACGCTGTCTACAAGAAACCCACTTCAGACCTAGGGAAGTAAGGATATGGAAAAAGTTATTCCATGCAAAAGGAAATCAAAAGAAAGCTGGAGCAGCAATTCTCATATCAGACAATATAAACTTTAAAATAAAGACTATTAAAAGAGACAAAGAAGGACACTACATAATGATCAAGGGATCAACTTTAAAATAAAGACTATTACAAGAGACAAAGAAGGACACTAAATAATGATCAAGGGGTCGATCCAAAAAGAAGATATAACAATTATAAATATTTATGCACCCAACATAGGAACACCTCAATACATAAGGCAAATGCTAACAGCCATAAAAGGGGAAATCGACAGTAAAAAAAAAACATAGTAGGGGACTTTAACAGCCAACTTTAACCAATGTACAGATCATCTAAAATGAAAATAAATAAGGAAACACAAGTTTTAAATGACACATTAAACAAGATGGACTTAATTGGTATTTATAGGACATTCCATCCAAAAACACCAGAATACACTTTCTTCTCAAGTGCTCATGGAACATTCTCCAGGATAGGTCGTATCTTGGGGCACAAATCAAGCCTTGGTAAATTTAAGAAAATTGAAATCCTATCAAGTATCTTTTCTGACCACAAGGCTGTCAGATTAGATATCCTGTAGATATTACAGGAAAAAATCTGTAAAAAACACAAACACATGGAGGCTAAACAATACACTACTAAATAACCAAGAGATCACTGAAGAAATCAAAGAGGAAATCACAAAATAACTAGAAAGAAATGGCAATGAAAACATGATAACCTAAAACCTATGGGATGCAGCAAAAGCAGTTCTAAGAGGGAAGTTTACAGCAATACAATCCTACCTCAGGAAATAAGAAAAATCTCAAATAAACAACCTAACCTTACACCTAAAGCAGTTAGAGAGAGAAGAACAAAAAAATCCCAAAAAATAGCAGAAGGAAAGAAATCATAAAGATCAGATCATAAATAAATGTAAAAGAAATGAAGGAAATGATAGCAAAGATCAATAAAACTGAAATCTAGTTCTTTGAGAAGATAAACAAAATTGATAAAGCATTAGCCAGACTCATCAAGAAAAAAAGGGAGAAGACTCAAATCCATAGAATCAGAAATGAAAAGAGAAGTAACAAACTGACACTGCAGAAATACAAAGGATCATGAGAGATTACTACAAGCAACTATATGCCAATAAAATGGATAACCTGGGAGAAATGGACAAATTCTTAGAAATGCACAAGCTGCCGAGACTGAAGCAGAAAGAAGTAGAAAATATGAACAGGCCAATCACAAGCACTGAAATTGAGACTGTGATTAAAAATCTCCCAACAAACAAAAGCCCAGGACCAGATGGCTTCACAGGCGAATTCTATCAAACATTTAGAGAAGAACTAACACCTATCCTTCTCAAACTCTTCCAAAATATAGCAGAGGGAGGAACACTC
>NC_041217.1:59106370-59107579 GCF_002837175.3 Physeter macrocephalus
AATCAGAGAAGAAAAAGAAATAAAAGGAATCCAAATTGGAAAAGAAGAAGTAAAACTGTCACTGTTTGCAGATGATATGATACTATACATAGAGAATCCTAAAGACGTTACCAGAAAACTACTAGAGTTAATCAATGAATTTGGTAAAGTAACAGGATACAAAATTAATGCACAGAAATCTCTTGCATTCCTATACACTAATGATAAAATATCTGCAAGAGAAATAAAAGAAACACTACCATTTACTATTGCAACAAAAAGAATAAAATACCTAGGTATAAACCTACCGAAGGAGACAAAAAAACCTGTATGCAGAAAGCTGTAAGACACTGGTGAAGGAAATTAATGATGATACAAACGGAGTTATATACCATGTTCTTGGATTGGAAGAATCAACATCGTGAAAATGACTCTAGTACCCACAGCTATCTACAGATTCAGAGCAAGCCCTATGAAACTACCAATCGCATTTTTCACAGAACTAGAACAAAAAATTTCAAAATTTGTATGGAAACACAAAAGACTGCAAATAGCCAAAACAATCTTGAGAAAGAAAAACGGAGCTGGAGGAATCAGGCTCCCTGACTTCAGACTATAGTACAAAGCTACAGTAATCAGGACAGAGTTGTACTTGCACAAAAACAGAAATATAGATCAATGCAACAGGATAGAAAGCCCAGAGATAAACCCACACTCATATGGTCACCTTATTTTTGCTAAAGGAGGCAAGAGTATATAATGGAGAAAAGACAGTCTCTTCAATAAGTGGTGCTGGGAAAACTGGACAGCTACATGTAAAAGAGTGAAATTAGAACACTCCCTAACACCACACACAAAAATAAACTCATAATGGATTAAAGACCTAAATGTAAAGCCAGACACTATAAAACTCTTAGAGGAAAACATAGGAAGAACACTCTATGACATACATCACAGCAAGATACTTTTTGATCCACCTTCTAGGGAAATGGAGATAAAAACAAAAATAAATAAATGGGACCTAATGAAACTTAAAAGCTTTTGCACAGCAAAGGAAACCATAAACAAGATGAAGAGACAACCCACATAATGGGAGAAAATATTTGCAAATGAAGCAACTGACAAAGGATTAATCTCCAAAATTTACAAGCAGCACATGCAGCTCAATATCAAAAAAACAAACAACCCAATCCAAAAATGGGCAGAAGACCTAAATAGACATTTCTCCAA
>NC_041217.1:59107706-59121544 GCF_002837175.3 Physeter macrocephalus
ATACAATGGAATATTACTCAGCCATAAAAAGGAATGAAATTGGGCCATTTGTAGAGACATGGATGAATCTAGAGACTGTCATACAGAGTGAAGTAAGTCAGAAGGAGAAAAACAAATACCATATGCTGACACATATATATGGATTCTAAAAAAAAAAACCCAAAATTTTTCTGAAGAACCTAGGGGCAGGACAGGAATAAAGACGCAAACTTAGAAAATGACTTAACGACATGCGGAGGGGGAAGGGTAAGCTGGGACAAAGTGAGAGAGTGGCATGGAGATATATACACTATCTAATGTAAAATAGATAGCTAGTGGAAAGCAGCCAAATAGCACAGGGAGATCAGCTCGGCGCTTTGTGTCCAGCTAGAGAGGTGAGAGAGGAGAGGTGTGAGGGAGATGCAAGAGGGAGGGGATATGAGGATATATGTATACGTATAGCTGATTCATTTTATTATACAGCAGAAACTAACACACCATTGTAAAGCAATTATACTCCAATAAACATGTTAAAAAAAAAACAACAGAGGGGCACTAGGTAAAGAAAAGTTTACCTGTGTGCATGTCCCTGTAGCCATCCAGAGAAGTGATCACCTTGATTTGTTGCACTGTGCTGTGGAAGCTGTGTAGAGAAAGGTGAAGTCTCCTTCCCTTGTACAGATGGCTGTACCCATGTTTGATGTTGGATCTAAACTCATGTTATGATTACACTGAATTTAACCCTATGTGTGCAGAACCAATTAACTGTTTTGATCAATGATTCCACTGACCTGTCCAGCCTTATTTCGAGCAAACAAATGTTTTGTTTGCTACTACTTTTCTGAAGTAGACCTGTATTAAAATTTTCTGTTCCAGCAGATTCGCAAGGACAGTTATGCTTCTCAGATCATGTGTTCTGATTTCTGGTACTCTATGCTCTGCCAAAGGATTAATTCATTCATGCCCACATGTTCCTCAGGCCTAGCGCATCAGTAGATATTTGATAAATGTTTGTTGACAGTAATTGCTACTAATCATGCAATGCAATTGAGTTTCAAAATGCACGGGCCCTCACTCTGAAAGTGTCTTCAGAATCTTATAAGATCACCTTATAATGAGGATTTTTTTTACTTTGGTGGCTAAATTTTTTGGAGGGATCAAGTACGGAACCTACAGATGCTGAAGTCCATTCCAAAAAGAACAGAGCTTGGAGGAGGATCCAGGAGAGGGAACCCTGCAGTGAGCACTTGCTTGATAAAAGGCTTGCTCTTATGCTAGGCCTGGCCCTCCCATCCTCTTGAAGGATTGATCCTCATGGGGCCCTGGCTGCCGCTGCCTGAGGGATCTGAGGCCAGAGCCCTCCTCCCCTCCCTCAACATGCCTCTTCAGCCCAGTGAATGTCTTTTCCCTCTCTCAGTTCAGAGCCCTGATACTGTGAAAGAAGCCACTTCCTGGAGCCCTATGAAAATCTTGCTTTCTGCATCCCCTCCTAATTGGAGACCCACTTCCTGGTTCTGTGGAGGGTTACCTTTCTGATATCTTTCCCAGTAGCTACCAGAGCTCTGGGCTTCCTCTGTCACCATCTGACCTTCCCCTCCTGCCACCAGTCCCCCAGAAAGGAGAGCAGTCAAAGTTAGCCTCTTGTTGCCCAACCTCAGGGAGAAATTTTTGCTGGCAGCTTCAGTGGGGACTTTTGTGTATATTTTCTCACAAAATCACTTTGCAAAGACCTACAAAGCTTTGGAGCACTCTCCCAGGCCCACAGGGATCTCCCAATCCTGTTCTCTGGGGAAAGCATTCTGAGCTGCACACTACCACAGGCTAATATATTTTTGAAATTCACAGGGTTCAGAAGCTGAGGATTGCTTGTGTTCCTGGGACATCATGTTGTCAGGAAGACCACATAGTAGAATGGGAGTTGGGAGAATATTCCTGTTTCTGTGGGCATGAGTGACGCTGTAGCTTAATTCTAAAGCCTTGTGGTGTAAAGCAGTGTTTCAAAACCTGACTATGCCTCAGAATCACCTGGGAAGCTTATTAAAAATGTGGAATCTTGGATCTCACTCTAGGATGCTCTGATTTGAGAGACTTGTGTGCAGACCAGACATCTGTATTTTTGACATGTTCCTTGGGTAGTTCTGAAGCAGTCACTGGTTAAAGGATATACACAAAGAGAGCAGCTTTGCATGAACAGAGCAGTGCACATCCATTGCATGATGTTGTGGAAGAGCACGGGCTCTGGATCAAAGGACTGCACCAAATGCTGGTGTCATCCATACTTGTAGAATGCGCTTGGCAAGTCAATGGGAAAACTGGAGAGAGAGACCTTGGAGAGGCTAAACTTTCAAACTAATTTAGGTTACACAGGGCATGAGACCACTCCGCAAGAGGCAGAATAGACCCCAAAGGGGTGAACTAGAATGGGAAGGAGGCAGGAGTTTTGTTAGAACATTTGGGGAAGATGGAGATGGGGATCTTTCTGCGGCTGTGGGAGGATTTTAGGAGGAAAGATGGGTAAAAAGGAGTTTCTGCTGTAGGTTTTGCCATATAATTGTCCCTTTTGCCATATCTTTCAAGACTTCGTTAAAGACCTACATAAGTTTTCAAGTTGTTGGGTTTGGGTTTGGGTTTATTTTGGATGTGGCACCATGCTGAGACTGGCCTACAGGCGGCCCAGTTTTTTATTCAGGTTATAGATGTAAAAATACTGCCCTTGCAGGATTATTGTGAGGAGTTGAGATACTCTATTTAAAATCTCTGTCAAATAGTAGAAGTTCAAAAAAATGATACTATTATTGGATTACTGGTAATTACTGAAAGCCTACCATGTACCACATGGTGTGCTGGGTACCAAGGAGAAGCAGAGAAATGAGGAGCTCACAGTTTGAGTCAGTTAACTTTTAGCATAAGTATGTGCTCCAGAAAGATCTTCTGTGTGATTCAGACATCATCAGGACCTGACTGCATACGATTTGCAGAAAGTCTATGAGGATTAGAACCACATATTTAAGAATCTGGCTGGATTCAAGAGTGTGTGAGCTGGAAAGGGCCTTAAAGAGCATCCATTTCATTTTCCACATGTTCCTGATAAGGAACTGAGATTTGCAGAGGGGAAGGACTTAGACTGTGATAAATTGTTATGATTTTATTAAGTGTTTAAGGATGTGGTAATTATTTACAGGGCATCTCTAGAAAGTATTACAATATAACCCTTCTTAATAGATAGATAGATAGAGCAGGAAGCATAAAATGTCAGTGCTGAAATTTTTCTAAGGATCACCTGGTTCATATTGCTTATTTTACTAATGAGGAAACTGGGGATATATTTTATTCTGTTTACTGCTGAGTCATAGCCTGCAGGTGAATGCAGCTAAGCAAGATTTGGGGTAGGGGATTGGTAAACAATAGTACAGCAGTCTTGAATTTTTTTTTTTCCAAAGAGTGTTGATAAACTGCTGCTCAAATATATTTCCTTTCCTTCCTTGACTTCCTGGTTTTAGTTGACCACGTAGCTACAAGTCAACTGAAATAAAGAAAGGTGAAAAATGTGTAGCTATAACATATATCTGTACATAGATAAAGGATATATATATATAAGTTAGGATGTATTTAGAGGCAAAGTGACATAATGCCTTACAATGGCTTAAGAAATAAAGATGTATAACTATCCTTGTAGCAAGAAATCTGGAGATAGAGGAGTCCAGGTTTGATGTGTAGGCTCCATCTGTCATTAGAAACCCAGGTTTTAAAAAATCTTTCTGTTCTGCCATCCTCAGCATGTTGGCTTTTTTGTCCATAGGCTGACAAGCCTAAAATAATTGTCTCAACGCCTAGCATCATGCTATACACACATTCAAAAAAGGAAAAATGTAGCGGACTCTCTCAATATATCTATTTATCATGGAGCAAAACCCTCCCCAGTCACCTCTAGCAGAATTTTGCCAAGGTGTCATGACTGAATCTGTGTCACATGTCCACCAATCGCCAGCAAAGAGAAAGGAAATAGCCCTGCATGGCCCAAACGAATCATAATCCCCCTCCTAGGTCTGAAGAAGGATCCCTCTTTCTTTGAGATGTTGCCTCTCCAACAGTGCGAAATTCTATAAACTACAGACAAGGCTAACTATAGCTATTGGGGGGGAAAAAGAGGTGTATGGTCTATTATAGGTGAGACTCATAGATCCTAAAATCTTTTTGGAGTAATATTTTGTAAGATTACTTCATAGATAGATTAGCAGTTATGCTTATGAGCTTTAGAGTCAGAAATCTGAAGTCTGAATCTTGGCACTAGCACATACTAGCTATTATTCAGTTTTCTCATCTGTAAATTAGGGATAGTAATAGCACATACTTCACAGTTTGGGGGAGATTGTTATTATTATTACTTTGCACATAGTGAGTTGGTAATATTGTATAGTTATTAAGTACTTGAAACAGTGTCAATCACATAGTAAGTGCTCAATAAACCTTAGCTGTTTTTATTTTGGAACGATTGGTACCATAAATTTAAATTCTGTTTGTCTTCATTCAAGTCAAAATTGTATAAGATCCTTCCCCATTCCCTAAGCCTGTGGCTGTACTTTTCTAAATGTAAAACCTACTATCTAGTATAGATGGGTCCCCTTGCTGGGTGGGGTGGGGCTTCTCTTTTTTAGCTCAGGAAGCATAGGCAGAATTTTGCTGGTGCAGCGTTCTGATTTTCAAACTGCTCTAGAGTGAATCCTATTTAAAAAGCTTATTCAGGCCCAGAACCCATTTATTTGATCTCAAGTTGGATGTTTTCCTCTCAGGTCCAAACCAAAACAACAATGCAGTTTACCTTATCTACATTACATTTCTGGCTCCCAGAGAGTGGTCTGGCAACACCTCAGCTCCCAGGGTGCTGGGGCACACAATTCGATGAGCTTTCTTTCCTAGGTCCAGGAAACTGAGCTGATCTGGACAATTTGGAAATTTTCAGAGGACTATTAAATCATTGCCTCCATTCAGTTTAGGATATTGACAGGAGGGCATATTTGCTCAGAATCCAATCACTAGTGTTATACATGTATCTGACAAGAAGTGGAGCTGGTTCTCAGAGGACAGGCCACTGTCACTCTCATTCTTTACAAGATGGCAGGTGGGTAGATCTGTTCAAGGTCCTTTTGCCCATATGACCCTTGACAAGGTTTGGCGTAATCGGTTGTCTGGACTTTACTGCTACACTTCTATGTATTCCTGAGAGCCTCCCTGAGAGTTCTATAAACAAACAAGATGTCCCCTGTGAGGGACTCGGTGCTAGGAATTGACAGTCTGAAGGTAGATGCTTCCTGCACCATGGGCTTCAGACAATAATGGGCAAACATCTGGCTTCCCACTGGTGGGAAAAGGAACACTTGCCCATACAGATTTAAATGTAAACTCTGCTGGGTCTTACATGCAGGTGCTTTTATTGACCTTGAGAAAGGTCACAAAACTGATGAACTTGGGTGTTGGGTGATCATCTTGGAAAGTGGGAAAACCCTGGAAATACATTTTTTATTTTCCTGTGTATTCTTCCTTGATTTCCCCTCTCTTTTTATTTTTTAATTTCCTACCTTTTGGTGAACCTATCTTTTTCCTTTCTGTCATATCTCTGCTAGTTAGGAAAGTAGAAATTATATTTGTATTCTTTTGGTGGTTATTCACAAAAGGTGGCTGTGGCCTTGCCCTGCTGGGATATTGTGTTTCATGCAGGTACTCTGATCACAGAACCATATGTATGCCATGACCCCAAGCAATAATTTGTTGTAGGTTTTCTCAGGTTCCTTGCAAGGGCAGTGGATCCTGGGTTCAAGAAGTGACCTAGGTTTTGGTTGCTTCACATGAGGAACTTTACCTCTTGGGAGCTGACACTGCACCACTTCTGCCTCCTTCTGGCTCCTGGCCCAGCAGGTGTACTTTAACCTTCCTTCACCACCTCAAATTTCTTTTCTATTTCTGGCATGAATAAATGATCTCTCTCTCTCTCTCTCTCTCTCTCTCTCTCTCTCTCTCTCTCTCTCTCTCTCTCCCTCCCTTTCTGCCTCTCCTTCTCTGTCTCTCTCAATCCATTCTTGCTGTGTGTTGGTGGCTGTGATGGTGCTGAAAACATGATCTTCCAGTCTCATCCTTACTGGAAGTTCTTGACTTGTAATAGAAGATACAAGTCACAACCCATCACTCACATCACTAAACAGACTGCCAGCCTGCTGGAGAGCATAACAGGTCAAGCCATCAGATACTGGTTCACTCTATCAGATACAGTGGTCCCAAACTTGAATTCCTTCAGAATCCAAGTGTGCAGAAGTGGGGGACCATTGCTAACTGGGAAACGCTTACCCCACGTAAAGCTGCTACTCAGCATCAGCTGATTATCGCAATGAAGGAACGAAAACTTTGTATAGTAGGAATATCCGATTTTTCAAGAGAAAAAATTGTGAATATTAAAAACATATTTAAAAAAACATATTTTTAACACTTAGAGAAACTGTTTGGACTCTGAATTGAAATCCCCTGAGTTCTAAATGTTGACCACTGATGCTGTGTGAGCTGATGAGAGCACATGTGGTGGTCGGTGTGGCCCATGTGCTTCCTGATGTGACCCATAACGTGTTTGCTATGCCTTCACCTACTGTGGTCACATCTGGACTCCAAGAGGTATGGTGCTTGCCTTACACAACTAACTGACATTTTACATCCTATATGGTCTTTTCGGAAGAAGGAAAATATAACTTGTGAATTACAAATTAAAAAAATTAAATGCTCTTCTGTTTGTTAGCATTGTTGTCAAGTATTTATATGTTCCATCTTGCATATGTCATGGGAGATATGAGAGGAAGCACATTTGGTATGAAACCTGGCCATTGACCATCATTTATAGTCAGACAGCCTTGGGTTTGAATGCTGGTTCCTCTATTTTCTAGAAATTTGACCTTGGGTAAATTACTTACCCTCTCTGAATCTCACTTTCCTCATCTCTCATGTGGAAAACAATGCCCCCTTCCCATGGCCCTGCTGTGGGTTAATTGAGATTATATGCACAGGGCAGAGTGCCTGGCACAGTGGAAGGTTCAGTAGTGGTGGCTATTATTAGTAGCTCATATTCATGCTTCTAAAATATTGAACTCATTTGTGGCAAAACCTGACTTGAACTGATAAAAAGCTGATTATAATCTCCATGTATCCCACTTGGCGTGAATATTCACAAGTTTCATGGAACAAATATTAACGTGTTTGATTATAGGTGCTACCACAGAAGCCCTATTATTCTTCTAAAATTTAAAAAAGTTCTGAATTCCACAATACATTTGATTCTACAGGTTTTGGATAAAAGACAAAGAATCTGTAGTCACAAGGACATATCAACAAGTGGAGAATGACACGATCAAAACTGAACACAAAACTCACAATACTGCTAGAAGGTGACAGAGTAATATAAATTATTAGAGATGGTGGGTGGGGAGGTAAATTTGGGAGTGCTTCCTGGAGCGAGTGGCCTTTTGAGCCTGATCTCAGGAGAAATGAAGGAATTGCCTTCGGTGAAGAGGTGGCAGGTTCCAGGGGAATACACAAGATTGTTGAGTGTCTTTCAGAGGTCCCTAGCAAACCAAACTGCTTTTAGGTCTGTGCAGTGTCTTAGAGAGTACGTGATCACCTTTAGAAAGATGCACCTGGGGACTTGACAGGGAAAAGAGTTGCTGGTAGGGAGGAATGTGAAGAAAGGAGTGAGAAGACCCACTTTATGATGAGGCACTGTTGGAGAGAAACACATTTCGAACAGCCCCTGAGGAGCCCTTTGCCTCTCTAGGCTGAGGACCTAGTTTTGCACACTCATAGCTCTCTTCATATGACTTCTGCATATGCCAGCAAGCTATTACTGCATTTAAGGATGCTCTCCTGGACCTGGGACCATGGCAAGCCAATATTTCTAAATCTCACATCCCAGATCTTTCCTCACTCGACTTGTCTGTTTTTAATGACCTGAAGATGATGCTGAAGAGATGATCTGGCTGAGCAGGGGAGTGATGAAACTTGGTTTATGTTTCAGAAAAAGCACACTGCCACTATGTGAGCTGGAGATGGGCAATATGAGACACAAAAAATATATATGTCTTATTTAACACTCTCTTCCCAGCACTTAGGACAGTGCCTGGCACATGCTTGTTAACTAATTTATTAACAAACATAACGCCCATCTCAGCAAAGTCTCCTCCCTGGCATGGAAAATGAGGCATTGATGACCCATTGAAAGGTGGCACTGGGCCTATGCTTCCTTTATTCTGTGGGAGCAGCAACGGTAGGAAGACAAGCAGTCTCCGAAGTGATATTTTTAACAGTTAGGAACAACTGAACTGCTCACATTCTACTTCTGTTGTCTACAAGTGTAAGAGGAGGGCAAAGAGGAACCTCAGGGTACAGAAAAACGCTAAGCACCTCCTGGGACATGCAACACTGAGGGGTTAGCTGGTACTGCTGGGAGAAGCTCTGATCTCTGATTCCAGTATGGAATCCCCAAGTCTCTCTAATGAGACGACATTTTTATTTTCCTCAAAGTCTTCTATTCCCTGATGGGGACTGTGATTCCAGGCACATGAATTGTTGAGATGAGTTGTGTGTGGTTTGACAGGTTGAGCCCCTGATGGTTGGACAGGATGCAGGGAAGGCACATCATGAAGGAGCCTAGGAGACCTCTGTAGATTTTGGAAAGGGAGGGGAAGAGTCACTTTTCTTCTTAGCAGTGATAATTTGCTGGTTGGAAATCACTGGTTTGAGGCAGACTTATTAATCTAGTTCTGGTTTATCCAGTTATTGTGTATCTGAAGTTCTCCCCTACACATCTGCAGGGTTAGGATCACAGTTCTTCCCAATGATGTACATATGTTGGAGAAGGCTGCCTTACTGCCATGTTGGGCGTAAGACTGCCCAGCTACTCTATATATCCCAGTCTCTGTGCCTTGATCTTGGACATCTAACTTCCAAAACCGTGAAAAATAAATGTTTGTTGTTTAAGCTCCCAGTCTGTGAAATTCTGCACAGCAGCCCGAATTGACTAAGACACTCTGACTTCTAATACTTGGCCTCTTGGATCTATGCATACTCCTACTTCACAGCCTTTGTCTCTAGAATCATTGTCTGAGGCTCTCCTGGCAGACTGAAAGCCACAGGAATCCTGGCCTTGAGGGCCAAGAGTTAGCGTGAACAACTGTCGTGGTTTGCCCAGGACTGAAGGAATTCCTGAGACTCTGGACCTTCAGTGCTAAAATTGGAAGAGCCCTGGATAATCAGGATGGTTGGTCACCCTACTGACAGGACATTGCAGAACAACAATGGCCCAGAGTAGTTGAGGAATTTTGGGGGGGACTATAATCAGTAGAGCAAACGGAGATTAGCAGACTAAACTGAATTTTCTCTGGAAAAAATTTTTTTTCTGTTTTTTGTTTATTTTCTGTTTTCCTGAATGTAGAACTGAGAGCAAGAAAGGTGACAAGTGGGAGAATAACATATCACAGCTGTGACAATGATTATTGACACAGCTGTGACCCTCACCATTGCCCTCTCTATTCATTTCTCTACACAAATCCCTAAAGTCTAGTCTCTTAAATGACCATATAGTCTAGAGACGCCCAAGTCTAGGTTAATGGCTCATTTATTTCCTGCAGTACTTGAGACAATGACATTCTAGCACAGCCAGGAAGTCTGGGCAGTCCCTTAGAAGGGGATAGCCTAGGACTTGACTGTTTCACCAGGTTTGGTCAAGTATTTAGAAGGGGATCAATTCAGTTCCTCTTTAGGATTGATTCCATGCTTTGCCTGGGAAAGAGGTCTGCCCTAGATTGCTGCACAAGCATTTATGCTATTCTTTCTTTCTTTATTTGGGGCCAGGAAAGGGTACCTATTTGTGGTAGGAAGAATAACATGTATACAGTGAGTTGTGTGCTGGAGTTAGCTTGTACTGGCTCAAAAAAGCCAATTGTTAAATTTTCAGGAGACTTGAGAGCCTGTTATTTAAAATTAAATTCAGCAATTATTAAAATTACATTATGCAAACTTACAATTAAATTACATTAAAACAAAGGTAACATATTTAAAACTCTTCACTTCCTAATTATTTTCCTATTATCTATGTTCTCAAGATTATATGTATTTATTGTATCTATACGGTAGAAATTCTCTATATTAGAACGTTACTGGACATGTCTTCCCAAATCTGTGTTCACTGGTGTCAGGTTGGTAGCTGAAATCAGCCATGACAGGAGACACCAGCAAACAGGACAAATCCACCTCCTGCCTTCTGAGAATCAGTTATTAAACATATACCAGCATACCTCTTTGTAAAGTTATCATTCATTGAGGACCTACTGTGTGCTAGGCATAGTTCCAAGAATTTTGTAAATATTTATCATTTGTACAACCAATACTGAGTCATTACCTGCAGTATACCAGGTTCCATTATTATTATAGTTAATATTTATTGAATACCTACTGTTTGCCTAGCACTCTTATAAATGCTTTACATGTATTAGCTGCTTAATCCTTGGGATAACTCTTGGAGGGAGGTTCTATCATTGTCTTCATTTTGCAGGTGGAAAAACTGAGGAACTGAGAAGTTGAGTAATTTTCCCAGGTCCACACAGCTAGTAATTTGCAGTCCCCATATTGAAACCCCAGAAACCTGGTTCTGGGGCCCGTGCCCTTAACCACTAGGCTCTCCTGCCTCTTGTTGCCTCTAGGCACCAAGGATACTGTAGTAAACAAGCAAAGTCCCTGATTTCATGGGGCTTACATTCTTGTGGATAGGGAGACAGATGTTAAACAATAACCATGTAGATATGTTGATGTCAGATGGTGATAAGTGCCATGGATAAAAATAAAGCAAAGTAAGAGTAATAAAAAACACTGAAGTAGGGATGGTACATAACTTCCTTTATCTTATTTTTAATTTAATACTATCCATTTTACAGATGAGGAAATTGAGGATCAGAGTGGTTAAAACAGTATCTAAGTTTATCTGCTATTAAGTGGTGGAGCTGGGATTCACACCTACAACAGCCTCATGCCCAAGTCTGTGCATATTCCCCCTACAAGTTTGCCTCCTTCTGCTTCTTGGACCTTCCAGACCTACCAGACCCTTAGTTCAAGCTTGAATTTCCAGTGCAAACTCGGCTCAGCTGGAATCTGCCCTGTGTCCATCTTCCTTTATTTCTCTGCCCTCCAAAGCCACATGAGGGGATAAATCCGTGTCCAGCTCACAGTGATCCTGAAAACTGGCAGGGCCGGGGGCCCCTGAGAAGCCTGCATGAATGAATATAACATCTGCAGTGTGGAACCAGCCACACGATCTTCTCCACGTTGGTCACCAAAGGGGCTTTGTCTGTGAAAACAGATTTATTGTGGCTAATATAGGTCACAGGTGGAAAGGCCGGGGACTGACAGAGTTTAATTGGATTCCATTACCACTCACAACAAGTTCAGAGAATAGGCATTGCAGGGGCTTGTGGGAACTGCTCTTTCAAGCACCCCACATTGCCCCACTGGAAATACTGTATTTAATGTCAACTTAGTTTGACCTTTAGTTTTGGTGGCATTTACTAATTCTATGGAAGCAGCCATTTCTCACTTCCCCTGAAGCTTAATAGAAAATCAGACCATTAGTTAGACACAGCCCAGCTTATGCAAAGGGGAAAGTCTCTCAAATGTTTCTCCCACAACTTGAAAAAAATGTATAGAACAACCTCTATTATTTTGGTTCATTTAAATTTCTGACACCAGGGAAATCAAAAGAAAGTGGTGATTTAATGATAGTTCAAAGCATCAGTTTGACATCTTTGAGAAGGCAAGAGAAGCCAGATCTCTCAAAGTGGGCCTGATTCTTGGGTTGGAGGAAAGCTCTCTTGTTACAAATATTTGTGTCCCTGATCACTCAGTAATAGATAGGTACTGGATGTGTTAGCTTTTCATTGCTGTCATAACAAATTATCACAAACTTAGCAGCTTAAAATAACACCTATTTACTATCTCACCGTTTGGGCCGAAGTCCAAGGGGCTCAAATGAGTTCTCTGCTCAGGGGCTCACAGTGCCAAAATCAAGGTGTTGGCCAGGCGGGGCTCTTGTGGGAGGCTCTGAGGGGGAATCTGTTTCCAGGCTCATTCAGGTCATTTGCAGAGTTCAGTTTCTTGTAGTAGTAGAACTGAGGTCCCAGTGTCCTTCCTGACTCAGTTGGAAGTTGTTTCCACTTCTAGAGGCCACCTGAATTCCCTAGCTCATGGATATCTGTACCCCATGTTCATCACAGCATCATTCACAATAACCAACATATGGAAACAACCTAAGTGTCTGTCAACTGATGACGGATAAAGAAGATGTGGTACTTATATACAATGGAGTATTAATCAGTCATATAAAAAAAGAAATCTTGCCATTTGAGACAACATGGATGGATCTAGAAGGTGTTATACTCAGTGAAATAAGCCAGGCAAGAAAGAGAAATACCTGACGATCTCACTTATATGTAGCATTTCAAAAAGTTCAGCTTATAAAAACAGAGAGTAGAAGAGTGGTTACCAGGGGCTTGAGGGAGGGAGGGAGAAATGGGGAGATGTTGGTCAAAGAGTACAAACTTCAGGTTAGAAGATGAATAAGTTCTGGCGATCTAATGCACAGCATAGTGATTATAGTTAACAATGCTGCATTATATACTTGAAAGTTGCTAAGAGAGTAGATCTTCAATATTCCTACTACACACACACACACACACACACACACACACACAATGGTACAAATAAACTTATTTACAAAGCAGAAATAGAGTCACAGATGTAGAAAACAAACTTATGGTTACCAAGGGCGAAAGCAGGGGAGGGATAAATTGTGAGATTGAGATTGACAAATACACACTACTGTATATAAAATAGATAACTAGACAAGCCACTTAGATAGTTTCATCCACCAGAGGGCAGACAGCAGAAGCAAGAAGAACTACAATCCTGCAGTCTGTGGAACAAAAACCACATTCACAGAAAGATAGACAAGATGAAAAGGCAGAGGGCTATGTACCAGATGAAGGAACAAGATAAAACCCCAGAAAAACAACGAAATGAAGTGGAGATAGGCAACCTTCCAGAAAAAGAATTCAGAATAATGATAGATGCAAGAAATGTTTAACAAGACCTAGAAGAATTAAAGAACAAACAAACAGAAATGAACAATACAATAATTGAAATGAAAACTACACTAGAAGGAATCAATAGCAGAATAACTGAGGCAGAAGAACGGATAATGACCTGGAAGACACAATGGTGGAATTCACTGCTGTGGAACAGAATAAAAAAAAAAGAATGAAAAGAAATGAAGACAGCCTAAGAGACCTCTGGGACAACATTAAATGCAACAACATTTGCATTATGGGGGTCCCAGAAGGAGAAGAGAGAGAGAAAGAACCCGAGAAAATATTTGAAGAGATTATAGTCAAAAACTTCCCTAACATGGGAAAGGAAATAGCCACCCAAGTCCAGGAAGCACAGAGAGTCCCATACAGGATAAACCCAAGGAGAAACATGCCAAGACACATAGTAATCAAATTGCCAAATATTAAAGACAAAGAAAAATTATTGAAAGCAGCAAGAGAAATATGACAAATAACATACAAGAGAACTCCCATAAGGTTAACAGCTGATTTCTCAGCAGAAATTCTACAAGCCAGAAGGGAGTGGCATGATATACTTAAAGTGATGAAAGGGAAGAACCTACAACCAAGATTACTCTACACAGCAAGGATCTCATTCAGATTTGATGGAGAAATCAAAAGCTTTACAGACAAGCAAAAGCTAAGAGAATTCAGCACCACCGAACCAGCTCTACA
>NC_041217.1:59121705-59124614 GCF_002837175.3 Physeter macrocephalus
TATCAGATAAAATAGACTTTAAAATAAAGAATGTTACAAGAGACAAGGAAGGACTCTACATAATGATCAAGGGATCAATCCAAGAAGAAGATATAACAATTATAAAGATATATGCACGCAACATAGGAGCACCTCAATATATAAGGCAACTGCTAACAGCTATAAAGGAGGAAATCGACAGTAACACAGTAATAGTGAGGGACTTTAACACCTCACTTACACCAATGGACAGACCATCCAAAATGAATATAAATAAGGAAACAGAAGCTTTAAATGACACTATAGACCAGATAGATTTAATTGATATTTATAGGACTTTCCATCCCAAAACAACAGATTACACTTTCTTCTCAAGTGCGCATGGAACATTCTCCAGGATAGATCACATCTTGGGTCACAAATCAACCCTCAGTAAATTTAAGAAAATTGAAATCATATCAAGCATCTTTTCTGATCACAACGCCATGATATTAGAAATGAATTACAGGGAAAAAAACGTAAAAAACACAAACACATGGAGGCTAAACAAGAAATCAAAAAATACCTAGAGACAAATGACAATGAAAACATGATGATCCAAAACCTATGGGATGCAGCAAAAGCAGTTCTAAGAGGGAAGTTTATAGCTATACAAGTCTACCTCAAGAAACAAGAAAAACCTGAAAAAAACAATCTAACCTTATACCTAAAGGAACTAGAGAAAGAAGAACAAACAAAAGCCAAAGGTAGCAGAAGGAAAGAAATAAAGACAGAGCAGAAATTAATGAAATAGAAACAAAGAAAACAATACCAAAGATCAATAAAAATAAAAGCTGGTTCTTTGAGAAGATAAGCAAAATTGATAAACCATTAGCCAGACACATCAAGAAAAAGAGGGAGAGGACTCAAATCAATAAAATTAGAAATGAAAAAAGAGAAGTTACAACAGACACCACAGAAATACAAAGCTTCCTAACAGACTACTACAAGCAACTCTACGCCAATAAAATGGACAACCTGGAGGAAATGGACAAATTCTTAGAAAGGTATAAACTTCCAAGACTGAACCAGGAAGACATAGAAAATATGAACAGACCAATCACAAGTAATGAACTTGAAACTGTGATTAAGAGTCTTCCAAACAACAAAAGTCCAGGACCAGATGGCTTCACAGGTGAATTCTATCAAACATTTAGAGAAGAGCTTACACCCATCCCTCTCAAACTCTACCAAAAAATTGCAGAGGAAGGAACTCTCCCAAACTCATTCTATGAGGCTACCTTCACCCTGATACCAAAATCGGACAAAGATACTACAAAAAAGAGAAAATTACAGATGAATATCACTGATGAATATAGATGCAATAATCCTCAACAAAATACTAGCAAACAGAATCCAACAACACCAAAAGGATCATACACCTTGATCAAGTGGGATTTATCCCAGGGATGCAAGGATTCTTCAATATATGCAAATCAATCAATGTGATACACCGTATTAACAAACTGAAGAATAAAAACCATGTGATCATCTCAAAAGACACAGAAAAAGCTTTTGACAAAATTCAACACCCATTTATGATAAATACTTTCCAGAAAGTGGGCACAGAGGGAACCTACCTCAACATAGTAAAGGCCATATATTACAAACCCACAGCAAACATCATTCTCAATGGTGAAAAACTGAAAGCATTTCCTCTAAGATCAAGAGCAAGACAAGGATATCCACTCTCACCACTATTATTCAACATAGTTTTGGAAGTCCTAGCCACGGCAATCAGAGAAGAAAAAGAAATAAAAGGAATACAAATTGGAAAAGAAGAAGTAAAACTGTCACTGTTTGCAGGTGACATGATACTATACATTGAGAATCCTAAAGATGCCACCAGAAAACTACTAGAGCTAATCAATGAATTCGGTAACTTTGCAGGATACAAGATTAATGCATAGAAATCTCTTGCATTCCTATACAGTAATGATAAAAAATCTGAAAGTGAAATTAAGAAAACACTCCCATTTACCATTGCAACAAGAAGAATAAAATATCTAGGAATAAACCAACTTAAGGAGAAAAATGACCTGTATGCAGTAAACTATAAGACACTGTTGAAAGAAGTTAAATATGACACCAACAGATGGAGAGATATACCATGTTCTTGGATTGGAAAAATCAATATTGTGAAAATGACTGTACTACCCAAAGCAATCTACAGATTCAATGCAATTCCTATCAAATTACCAATGGCGTTTTTTACGGAACTAGAACAAAAAATCTTAAAATTTTTATGGAGACAGAAAAGACCCCAAATACCCAAAGCAGTCTTGAGGGGAAAAAATGGAGCTGGAGGAATCAGACTCCCTGACTTCAGACTATACTACAAAGCTACAGTAATCAAGACAATATGGTACTAGCACAAAAACAGAAACATAGATCAATGGAACAAGATAGAAAGCCCAGAGTTAAATCCATGCACCTATGGTCAACTAATCTATGACAAAGGAGGCAAGGATATAGAATGGGGACAAGACAGTCTCTTCAATAAATGGTGCTGGGTAAACTGGACAGCTACATGTAAAAGAATGAAATTAGAACACTCCCAAACACCATACACAAAAATAAACTCAAAATGGATTAGAGACCTAAATGTAAGACTGGACACTATAAAACTCTTAGAGGAAAACATAGGAAGAACACTCTTTGACATAAATCACAGCAAGATCTTTTTTGATCCACCTCCTAGAGTAATGGAAATAAAAACAAAAATAAACAAATGGGACCTAATGAAACTTAAAAGCTTTTGCACAGCAAAGGAAACCATAAACAAGACGAAAAGACAACCCTCAGAATGGGAGAAAATACTTGCAAACGAATCAACGGACAAAGGATTAATCTCCAAAATATATAAACAGCTCATGCAGCTCAATATTAAA
>NC_041217.1:59124694-59151679 GCF_002837175.3 Physeter macrocephalus
TAGAGAAATGCAAATCAAAACTACAATAAGGTATCACCTCACACCAGTTAGAATGGGCATCATCAGAAAGTCTACAAACAACAAATGCTGGAGAGGATGTGGAGAAAAGGGAACCCTCCTGCACTGTTGGTGGGAATGTAAATTGATATAGCCACTATGGAGAACAGTATGGAGGTTCCTTAAAAAACTAAAAATAGAATTACCATATGACCCAGCAATCCCACTACTGGGCATATACCCAGAGAAAACTATAATGCAAAAAGACACATGCACCCTAATGTTCATTGCAGCACTATTTACAATAGCCAGGTCGTGGAAGCAACCTAAATGCCCATTGACAGACGAATTGATAAACAAGATGTGGCACATATATACAGTGGAATATTACTCAGCCATAAAAAGGAACGAAATTGGATCATTTGTAGAGACATGGATGCTTCTAGAGACTGTCATACAGAGTGAAGTAAGTCAGAAAGAGAAAAACAAATATAGTATATTAACGCATATATGTGGAACCTAGAAAAATCGTACAAGTGAACCAGTTTGCAGGGCAGAAATTTAGACACAGATGTAGAGAACAAAAGTATGGACACCAAAGGGGGAGGTGGAGGTTGTGGTGGGATGAATTGGGCTATTGGGATTGACATGTATACACTGATGTGTGTAAAATTGATGACTAATAAGGACCTGCTGTATAAAAAAATAAATAAAATAAAATTCAAAAAAAAAATTATTAGATAAAGTGAATGTCAAGATAAATTCAACACCTATGTTAAGTCCACAAAATCAAGAAGAGATAAGAAAACAAAAAACAAACAAACAAACAAACAAACAAAATAGATAACTAATAAGGACCTACTGTATAGCACAGGGAACTCTACTCAATACTCTGTAATGGCCTATATGTGAAAAGAATCTAAAAAAGAGTGGATATATGTATATATATAACTGGTTCACTTTGCTGTACAGCAGAAACTAACACAACATTGTAAATCAACTATACTCCAATAAAAAATTTAAAAAAAAAAAGCAGTGGTAAGTATGTGACATAACGGAGGTGTTAGCTAACTCTAAGGTGGTGATCATTTAGCAAAGTATATCAAATCAACATGTTGGACACCTTAAACTTACAAAAAGTTATGTGTCAGTTATATCTCAGTAAAGCTGCAGGAAAAAAGCCAGCAATGGCAGGTTGAGAGTCTTTCTCACATTTCAAATCATGTGACCTTTCTGCCGAATCTTTTCTGCTTCTAGCTGCAGAAAGTTCTCTGCTTTTAAGTGCTCATGTAATTGGATTGGATTCACTTGAATAATGCAGGCTAACCTCCCTATTTTAAGATTTATAACCTTAATTACAACTGCAAAGTCCCTTTTGCTGAGCATTGTAACATATTCATAGGACATGGATAACTTTGGGGTTGTGCATTCTATCTGTCATACTAGGTATCCCCCTGACTTCTGTGGGACTCAGAAACCTGGCTTACAGTATTCTGGCGGCAACACTGTGAAGGTGCTTTGGGAGCTGAACGTACCATATGGCTTTTAGGCTTGGGGCCTCAGAGGTGAGAATAAACAGATGTGTAGTTAGGAATCAAGCTCACCAATTTTGTATGAAATAGATATTTCCAATTATGATTTTCTGCCCTTTAATATTATGACAGCTCCTGTAAGGACATTCATCCATTCATTTTCACAAGTATTTATTGAGCACTTACTGTGTGCCTGGCACTATTCCCGGTTCTGAGAATATAGCAGTACAGAGCAGACAAAAATTCCTGCTCTCGTTAAGCTTACATTCCAGTATTGGGAAGCACAAAATAAACTCAGTAAATAGGTTATGTGAGATATTAGAAGGTAAAAATATATATATAATGAAGAAAAAAAAGTAAGGGAGAGGGATAGGGAGCAGCCTAGTGAGATGGGGGTAGGTTTCATCTTTAAATAAGGGTGGTTGGGTAAGACCTCACTGGGAAGGTTCCATTTGAGCAGAGACCTGTAGGACAATGTAGAAGGAATGTAGAAGGAAATGCAGAAGGTAGTTAGAATGTGGGAGTTGTGTGTGTGTGCTTACACAGTTTTTAAAAATTTTTTTAAGGCATGAAACTGAATGAGTTCTTTGTGGAAGTAAATGTAGATACAGAACAGAAGAGAACTGAGGAATGAGTCCTGAGGCACTCCACAGCTAGAGGTCAAGAAGATGAGGAGGAACAAGCAGGGGAAGTGAAAGTGAGCAGCTGGTGAGGCAGGGGGGTGACCAAATGAGGGTAATGTTCTAAGAAAGAGTTTTGAGATGAAGGCTTAGTTCATCTGTGCCAAATTGTTGCTGATGGGTCACATAAGATGAGCATGGGTAGTTGACCATTGTTTTTAACAACTTAGAGGTCCCTGGTTTCTATGTCATGGGAACAACATCCTGATTGCAGAATCTCAACAGAAAATGGGAGGACAGGATTCAGAGACAGCAATAAGTAGTGTAGACCACTTGGGAGTTCTGAAGAGGAGCAAAAGAGTGGGGAAATATCTGGTGGGGCACATGTGGTCAAGAGATTAAAAAAAAACTAGACAGCATGTTTGTATGCTGGTGAGGGTGAGGAAATAGAGAGGAAAAATATAGATGACATAGGAGAGAGAACGGTCATTTCCTTGAGTGAGAGGGTGTGGGATCTGGAGGAGGGATTGGCCTTGAATACAAGATAGACAACTTGTCTGTGGTAACAGGAAGCAAGGCAGAACATACTGGCATAGATACGGGTAGGCGGGTAGGTGGAAGGTATGGGTGTTCTCTTCTGGTGGCTTCTATTTTCTCAGGGGGATAGGAAGGAAGGACATTGGGGAGGGTGAAGGAAGGGAAAGAGATAAAAGGAATGACCCTCTCTTGGTGTGGCCATTGGTGAAGTGATTGGCCTTGAATATAGGACAGACTCACTTCTCTGATAAATCTAAGAGTTGTTGACCTTTTTAAAGTTTGTTCAGCTTTTATTCGTTGTTAAGAAAGAGTGACAACTTCCAATCTCTTTACATGCTGGACCGGAAACTGGAAGTCCCTATTAGTTTTTCATGTAATCCTCACCACAACTCTGTAATGTGGATATCATCAGCTCAGGTGCAAAGATAAGGAAAAAGGCTGGAAAAGGTTAAGGGACTTGTGTAAGGTCACACTGCTTGGAAGTGGCAGGACTGGGATCAAACTCAGATCTCACTTCTCCAGGGTGGCCATTGTCTTTCTACAGTGCTGTTTGTCTCTGCTCATGCAAAACATCACAGGCTTACACTTCATTTGACCAGATTTGTTCCGGTGCTTACCTTGAAGCTCTTTAAATTAGAACTTGAGTATTTTGACCTGGTTTTGAAAATTGGTGGGTCTTCTGGGGAAATATGGCTTTTGATCATACAGTGGTCTATTACCTAATTCTTTTTTAACATGTGACTTTTGCTTCTCCTTAGGGAAAGAAAAAGAGTGAAAAGTGAAATATGCTCATTTTATTACTTGCTATTAGCTCCAGTAAAATGATTTAGGATGGCATAATTTCAAAGAGAGAGCCAAAAGGTAGCTGTAGGAATACACATGATTCCTATTAATTTGTGCAGAAAGGAAAAAGGGACTTAGAGCCATCAGGTCAGAATCTGAGTTGAGTCCTGGCTTTGCCCCTCAGTCTGCAAAGAAGTCTGAACCTCAGTTTCCACATCTGTAAATAACTACTTTCTTATGTTTGCATCATGGTTGAATTAAAAAGCATCTATCAAAAGTTATTGAATACCTTTGTGCCCAGCGTTATGTAAGTGGAAAGGAATAACATAAAAGATATATAATGATGACTGTCTGCTGGGTATTTGTGGAGAATGAAGAGCTGTGTGCTTCTGGAGATAGGCTGCAAACTGTCAGACCTTGTATTGGACTCACTTCTGTCCTGCAAAATCTGCTGAGACATCTCACACCCTCTACTTTGGCTCCTAAATTCTGAGGGGTTTTTGTTTAATTTCCTAATGTCTTTGGCGACTGCTCACATGACTGTATATTTCTGTTGGTCCAGGAGTCTATCTAATCCAGTTGGTTACAAAACTCTAGTTTCATTTAGTACAGCATCTTTCTGCTGAGCTCACCACTTTCCACATGTAGACCCATCCTGACCCAAATGCTCAGGGATCTCTTCCTCTATTAATTCCATAATTCACCTCATTTGGACTTCCTTTACCTTTAAAGAAAGCCAACACCAAAAGAATGCCTTCCCAATGTGTCCATATTAACCAATATAAAATAAGTAATGCTTATAATTGAGCACATTTAATGTAAGACCTCCCACTCCTACACCCAATAGTGGACACAGGAAAGTCTGCCTAAATTGTACCTGGAAGACTTGTCTGCATTTGTCATTCTGAATCCTGCTCTGATCAGGTTCAGCCCAGGAATAAAATATTGGAGTCTGCAGTGTGTTGCCTCAAGAAGGTGGCAGATGAGTCATCATCCAAGAGACAAGCCAGGAAGACTCAGCAAACAGTGGATGCACTTGGCCATGCCAGAGGGGCTACCCTGAGAAGTGCTTTGTCAACGTGCCGCTGACGGAGACTTAGGAAGTATTAAAGTGCAGCTGAGGGTATGTCCTTAGACTTGGATTTCACTGCAGAAAATATTTGTATAATAATCCTTTGGAAGGAGTGGTTTGGCAAAATGCCGGGCTGCGTTGGACTTGAGAAGAAAGAATTGGGCTGTTAACTCTCATCAAAACCAACCATGCAGGGCACCATATCCAGCAGCCATGAGGATGTGGGTCCTCAGAAAGGTTCTATTTGGTACAGATTTCCCATAGCCTGTCAGGAGCATCCCTCACTTGAGAACCTTAAGTGGTTCTCAAGTGGGGGTGATTTTGTCCCCAGGAGATATTTCTCAATCTTCTTTATTATCCAGTTTTCTTGAAGAGTACGTTTTGACCTGGGAAAGAGTAGAGCGTCTTCTTGCCAGGTTTTCTCTTATCCTTCCTCAGTTCCTGACTCCTCAGTTTGAGTGGCTGGAGTGCCATGGTCAGAAAGAAACAACAAAACCTTGTAGAAAGGGATGAATGGAGGGTGATGGGGGTACAAACATGGTGGAAAGATACCCAGTGGAGCATTTTTCTTATTTTGACTCCTTCCTTCATCCCTTTCTTTCCTCAATTACTGAGGGTTCACTGTGGCCAAGCACTGTGTGGGGCACTGAGAATACAAAGATGAATGACATAATCCCTACACTTGAGAAATTCATAATCTAGTGGGGAAGATAGACTTGTAAATCAATAATTAGACTATGTGGTTAGTACTTCAACAGAAACATAAGTTCATGAGTGATGAACTGCTGAGGGAGTTTATCTTAGTTTTCTATTGCTGCTGTGACAAATTACCAGAAAGTTAGTGGCTTAAAATGACACACATTTTTTCTCTTCTAGTTCTGGAGACAAGAAGTCTGAAATCAGTTTCACTGGTTCAAGATCAAGGTACAAGGAGGGCTGGTTCCTTCTGGAGACTCTAGAGAAGAATCAGTTGCTTTGCCTTTTCTGGCCTCCGGAGGCCACTTGCATTCCTTGACTCATGACCTCTTCCTTGCATCACTCCAACCTCTTGCTTTTGTTGTCACATCTCCTTCTTCTTTTTTAGTCAAATCTCCTCTGCCTTTCTCTTATAAGAAGTCTTGTGATGACATTTAAGGTCCACCTAATCTAGGATAATCTCCATCTCAAGATCCTTAACTCAGTCACATCCACAAAGTCCCTTTTCTGACATATAAGGTAACATGGTAACAGGTTGTAGGAGTAGAACCTGGATATCATTGGGAGTTATTATTCAGTCTACTACAGTTACAGAATGATGAAAAGGGCATTGGGGCTGGGCCTTGAGGAGTTCTGCCAATTTTCTAGGCTGAAGGGATGTAATGTGAAAAGACTCACCTGCTCAGGAACTACAAAAATCTTTAAAGTAACTAGACTATAGACTGCATGATGAAGGAAGACAGAAGTCGAAGCTGGTGAGAACAAGGTCAAATCACGAAGAACCTTGAATACTAGACCAAGAAGATTGGATCTGGCCTTTTTAACAACAGATGGAAAGGGCTGTTGACAAAGTCACATGGAGAGATAATGAGGTCTGAATGAAGGCAGATGCATTGGCATTCATCAACTACTAAATAACAGAGCTGTTCCTGTCGAGGGGGAATGTTGAACATTCTTAACTCCTGCCCCCATCACTATGTTCTGGTTTAAACCCTGCCATCTAGATGATTACGAAAGCCTCCAAAATCCTCCAGTTTTGCTGCTATCGCTATCCAATCAATTTCTCACTCTGTAGCCAGAGTGATCTTCTAAAACACAGGGCTGGGGCTTCCCTGGTGGCTCAGTGGTTGAGAGTCTGCCTGCCGATGCAGGGGACACGGGTTCGTGCCCCATTCAGGGAAGATCCCACATGCCGCGGAGCGGCTGGGCCCGTGAGCCATGGCCGCTGAGCCTGCGCGTCCAGAGCCTGTGCTCCGCAACGGGAGAGGCCACAACAGCGAGAGGCCCGTGTACCGCAAAAAACAAAAAACAAACAAAAAAAACACACAGGGCTGACCACACTACTGTCTGCCTAGTTACCAATGGCTCCCATTTACATTTAGGACACATACAACCCTCCAGCATCTGGGCCCTGCTCACCTTTCCACTCTCTCTACTATGCTTTGCTTGGCCATTGTTCCTAAGTAAATCTCAGTACAGCCTCAGCTGACTACTGGGCCTAAGACATCTCTCCCAGGAGACTTTAAACCTTCATGTGAGACCAAGTCACCATTCCCAACCTCTTCTATTTGTGGGAGTACTTTTGAGTCCCTAGGCATCCTTGCTTGTCAGTTTGACCTTGATCAGAATCACTTGAATCCTCCCCAATATGATTTAGTAATTTTGAATCTCAGGGTCAAGGGTGGTGTCCTAAGCAGGATTCCAAGATGTCTCTCAAGTTTCACCTTCCCCAGTCTCCCCCACCTCATACCCAAACCTGGGTAGATGCCCTGTATAATCCCATCTCCTTTGTGGGGTTGGAATCTGTGAATATAATAGGATATCACTTACATGATTAGCGATCAAAAGTTAATCAAAAGGCAGATTTCCCTGAATGGGCCTAACCTCAACAGAGGAGCCTTTAAAAGAAGTTAGAAACCTATGCTCCTGCTGGCCTTATGAAAGAGGAAGACATACTAAGTGTGAGAGGGCCAGTGGAGCTGAATGCAGGTGGGGGATGATATGGCGAGGGACAGCAGTAAACTTCTAGAAGCTGAAAGCAGCCCCAAGCCAACAGCCAGACTGCAGTCCTACAGTCTCAACCAATCAAATTCTTCCTACAACATCTGTGTTTGGAGGAGAACCCCCCCCCCCCGAGTTCCAAGAAGGAACACAGCCTGGGCAACACCGTGGTTTCAGCCCCTGAGGCAGAGAACATAGCTCAGCAGTGTGTGGATTCCTGTCTACAGAAACCAGGAGATAATAAGTGGATGTTGTTTTAAGTCACTAAATTTGAGTCCCTTCACACCCAACAGACCCCCACCTAGTCTCCTTATGCAAATCAGTCCATTCCCTTCCCTGGGCCCTGCATAGCAAGAGGTCCTGGGGAGACATCAGGCCACAAAGTCTTTTTCCATCTTTCTCTTCTGGATACCTTCTGGTTTTAGAGTTGCATAACCAAGAGGGTCATTCCAAAGATTCTTCTCTAATAAAGTTCTGTGTCCAAAGGACTTGCTGCCTCTACCTACACAGAGAAGCAATGCTGAGCTGCTGTCTTAGGAAAACATGAAGTTAAATTGTATCATGCATGGCTAAGAGTGAGGAAAGGAGTAGAAGGAGGAATTCTAAGGAGATGGTTGTAAGTGGTTTGCACAGTGTGGTCCCAAATGCAGCATCAGGAGCAGCATCTGGGAACTTGTTAGAAATGTGAACTCTCGGGCCCTGACCCAGATCTCCTGAATCAGAAACTGTCTTAACAAGCCCTCCAGGTGATTCTGATGTACAATAAACTTCAAAACCACTGACTTAGACAAATCATTCTTGATTACATTAATGATGTATAGCATCATTTTCTTTTTTAATTAATTTTTATTGGAGTATAATTGATTTACAATGTTGTGTTAGTTTCTGCTGTACAACAAAGTAAATCAGTTATACATATACATATACCCACTCTTTTTTTGATTCTATTCCCGTATAGGTCATTGCAAAGTACTGAGTAGAGTTCCCTGTGCTACACATTAGGTCCTTATTAGTTATCCATCTTATATATAGTAGTGGGTATATGTCAATCCCAATATCCCAGTGTATCCCTCCCCTCCACCTTTCTCCTTTGGTAACCATAAGTTTGTTTTCTACATCTGAGACTCTATTTCTGTTTTGTAAGTAAGTTCATTTGTACCATTTTTTTTAAAGATTCCACATCTAAGCAAACGCTTCTGAAGACTATCACAGTCACAAAGGATGCAGAGCATGGATGAGGCTCAACCATGCCCACACTGGCCACAAAGTGACCAGCCAGTCTCACGCTCTCATAGACTCTGATAACAGGATGGTCAGAGAATCTGTGATATTAGGGTGTCAGGGTCACCTTGGGATTTAACCCCTGCCCATGATTTAACCTTTGTCCTCGTGAAGCCTGCCACATAGTTGATGTTCAATAAATACTTGTAAGATCCATGATTAAAATAATCCTCTATGATGGAACCGGAGAGGCTATATCCCTTGCTCAGGCCTTGGGGTTGGTTCACTCAGAGATAAATCAACCCTCATTAAGAGAAAAGACAGTCTCCTAACCTAGCCCCCTTAAGGAATCTTTCTGGAACATCAGAGGTATGGTGCTTGGTGAGTAATGCCTTTGCATTCAGAAAGAAGCCACGAAGCAGAAGAAAGTACCATTCAAGAGCCTGTGGAGCCCATCTCTGCCAGCTTTGGTCCCAGTTCAGGTTACTGGAGTGGGTCTAGCACCCGTGCTTACCTGAGTCAACGCCCTTGACTGCCATTCACCTATAGGGAGCCTTGGACAGAAACTCCTGCACCCCTTCTTGCCTTACTGAAATTAAAAAGAAAACAATTTGCATTAGTGTGCATGACCAGCAGATGGGAAATTGAATGACCCTTTCTGGGCAGCAAAGGTGTTCCCAGGGCTAACGGTTACTAGTACACATTCCAAGAGCACAAGGTACTTTTTTAGTATGGCTAACCAGACTTTTCCGGAATCATGCATTATTATGCGATTCCTGTTGCCTTGGAAAACTCAGATGATTAAAAGAGCTTATGTTTACCACTTCCAAGAATCCCTCTTGCAATTTAAATGATTCATGCACCCAAGTTTTACAAAGAGGAAAACAACCTCATTGTTATTTGCTCTGTTAAAACCCTCAAGTGTTCAGCTTATTATTTTGTTATCTGGTAAAAAGGGGGAGTTTATCTCTAATTCTCTAATCTTTTCCATGGGGAATTCTTATGGGATAATAAAAATTCCTTATTTAACTAGCAGAGAAACAGCTGCTGCTCTCATCTTTTCTTCTTTATTTGGGAGGGCGGGAGGGAGAGATCATGTCAGTCACATGTTAGTATTCTCATGCCATGTAGCAAATTTCAGGAGAAATGGGCAGAAGTGAAGTCAGAGTGATAAGAATATTCTTCTATCTCTAATCCTTGCACCAGAACAATAACACAGTTGTGGAGACTGCTAACTGTCCCCCAGCGGTCATCTCCTCCTTCTTCCTTTTTACAGATTTTTTGAGTTTTACTTGTACTTATTTGTGTGCTTGTATTTAGCTCTATGTAATTTTATCACCTGTGTAGGTTTGTGTATCCATCACCACAGTCAAGATGGAGAAGGGTTCTGTCATCACAAGGGTTCCTAGTGTTGCCTTTTTATAATCACACCTCCCTCCCTCCTGTCTCTTTCTCCCCTCCTCCCCCCACCATCCTATGGCCCTCCACTACTGTTCCTATCTCTGGAAACCACTGATCTATTCCATTTCTATAATTTTGGCATTTCAAAGATGTTGTGTAAGTGGAATCCTACAGTATGTAACATGTTGAGATTGACTTTTTTTATTCAGCATAATTCCCTTGAGATTCATATAAGTTGTTTCATGTAACAGTAATTCGTTTTTTATTGTTGAGTAGTATTCCATGGTGTGGGTGTATCACAGTTTGTTAGCCATTCACCCACTGAAGAATATGTAATTGTTTCCAGTTTGGGGCTATGAACATCTGTGTACAGATGTACAGTGTCAATAGTGTCAATAGTCAATAGTGTCATTCCTCTGGGATAAATGCCCAAGAGTGCAATTGTTAGAGCGTATGGTAGTTACATATTTAGTTTTATAAGAAACTGCCAAGTGTCTTTCCTACCCACAATGTATGAGGGATCCAATTTCTCCACATCCTCACCAGCTTTTGGTGTCACTTTTTTTTGTTTTAGCCGTTCTGATAGGTATGCAGTATATCTTTGTGGTTTTAATTTGCATTTTTCTAATGGCTAATGATGTGGAGTATCTTTTGTGGGCTTATTTGCCATCTGTATATCTTCTTCAGTGAAATGTCTGTTCATATCTTTTGCTCATTTTCTAATTAGATTGCTCATTTTGGGCCAATTAAAAATTACTTGTTGAGTTTGAGAGTCCTCCGTATGTTCTAGATGGTGATCCTCTGTCGGATCTGTGGTTTGCCATCCTTTTTTTTCTTAATGACTGAACTTTTTGGGTATAAGTTGGGCATCTGGCTACTTTTCCCAACTCTCTTGCAGCTAGATGTAGCCATGTGGCAAAGTTCAGACCAATGAGATGTAAGCAGAATTCATACATGCTGTTTCTGAGTCATCTCCAATGAAAACAAAAATTATGTGTTCTGAAATTCTATCTTCTCCCCCTTCCTGTAACAAGCATCTCACAGCCACCCAGCTTCAATCATGCAGATGAGGACTGTGCCTTAGGGCAAGGTTGGCAGACTTTTGTTGAGGGACAGATAGTAGATAGTTTAGGCTTGTGGGCCATATGGTCAGCAACTCTGCTGCTGTAGCACAGAAGCAGCCCTAGACAATATGTAGACAAATGGGCATGGCTGTGTTTACATAAAATTTTAAAAAACAGGTGGTCTGCTCATGGACTTCAGTTTGCTGACTCTACTTTAGGAGTCTATCTTAAGAAAAAGCCACAGACAACAACAATGGGATCCCCAAATAGTCACATGGAAACATTCTGCCAACTTGAACTGCTTCCCTCTAGATTAATTAACTTCTGTCTTATTTAAGTCACTTTCTGTTAGGGGCTCTTTGTGGTAGCATCTCAGCCTATGCCTATCTAATAGCAATGAACTTGACATTCACCGGGCACTTGCTATGCTTGATGTGCAAAGATGATTCAAAGGTATATCATCTATATTCCTTGCCCAGACAGAGCTTGCTGTGTAGTGTGAAAGGATAGCCCAGTACCATAAGATTGAGCTGTAACTGAGTTATAAAAAAAAAAGTGCTCTGTAAACAGGGTAGGGATGAGACTGGGGAGCAGGGAACACTAAGTGTCTAACATATGGTAGACATTTTAGTGTTATTATGTAGCTGAAGGTTCAGAGACGTCTATGAAGTATGTTGTTATATTTCCATTTTAGAGATGAAAAAGTGAGTCTCTGAAAAATTACTTAAGTTTCCCAGTAGGAGACACAAATTTGAACCTTTGAAAAGTGTCCACTCCAATCATGGATTTATTCATTGTTGACATTCACAGACTGACCTGAGTCCCCTCCCTCTGGATCACAGCAAGCCCTTTCCTTCCTCCCCAAATCCTCCCTGCTAGGTAGAGCCTCCATCATCATATTCAATTAAAGTTAGCTCCACAAGCATTTATTATACACTTTCTATCTACTCAGAACCCAAACCAAGAAAGTTAAAGGAATGAAGGAAAAGGACTGGAAAGGATTTTACCTTTAAAAGAACAAAGCTTTTTCCAGAGATAAACCCACACACATATGGTCACCTTATTTTTGATGAAGGAGGCAAGAATATACACTGGAGAAAAGACAGCCTCTTCAATAAGTGGTGCTGGGAAAACTGGACAGCTATGTGTAAAAGAATGAAAGTAGAACACTCCCTAACACCGCACACAAAAATAAACTCAAAATGAATTAAAGACCTAAATGTAAGGCCAGACACTATAAAACTCTTAGAGGGAAACATAGGCAGAACACTCTATGACATACATCACAGCAAGATTCTTTTTGACCCACCTCCTAGAGAAATGAAAATAAAAACAAAAATAAACAAATGGGACCTAATGAAACTTAAAAGCTTTTGCACAGCAAAGGAAACCATAAACAAGACAAAAAGACAACCCTCAGAATTGGAGAAAATATTTGCCAATGAAGCAACTGACAAAGGATTAATCTCCAAAATTTACAAGCAGCTCATGCAGCTCAATATCAAAAAACAAACAACCCAATCCAAAAATGGGCAGAAGACCTAAATAGACATATCTCCAAAGAAGATATACATATTGTCAACAAACATATGAAAGAATGCTCAACATCACTAAACATTAGAGAAATGCAAATAAAAGCTACAATGAAGTATCACCTCACACAAGCCAGAATGGCCATCATCAAAAAATCTACAAACAATAAATGCTGGAGAGGATGCGGAGAAAAGTGAACCCTCTTGGACTGTTGGTGGGAATGTAAATGGATAGAGCCACTATGGAGAACAGTATGGAGGTTCCTTAAAAAACGAAAAATAGAATTACCATATGACCCAGCAATCCCACTACTGGGCATATACCCTGAGAAAACCATAATTCAAAAATAGTCATGTACCACAATGTTCATTGTAGTACTATTTACAATAGCCAGGACATGGAAGCAACCTAAGTGTCCATCAACAGATGAATGGATAAAGAAGATGTGGCACATATATACAATGGAATATTACTCAGCCATAAAAAGAAATGAAATTGAGTTATTTGTAGCGAGGTGGATGGACCTAAAGTCTGTCATACAGACTGAAGTAAGTCAGAAAGAGGAAAATAAATACTGTATGCTAACACATATATATGGAATCTTAAAAAAAAAAAGGTCTGAAGAACCTAATGGCAGGACAGGAATAAAGATGCAGACATAGAGAAAGGACTTGAGGACGTGAGGAGGGGTAGGGTAAGCTGGGACGAAGTGAGAGAGTTCATGGATTTATATATACTACTAAATGTAAAATATATAGCTAGTGGGAAGCAGCCGCATAGCACAGGGAGATCAGCTCGGTGCTTTGTGACCACCTAGAGGGGTGGGATAGGGAGGGTGGGAGGGAGACGCAAGAGGGAGAAGATATGCGGATATATGTATATGTATATGTGTAGCTGATTCACTTTGTTATAAAGCAGAAACTAACACACCATTGTAAAGCAATTATACTCCAATAAAGATGTTAAAAATATATATATATATCCAGCATATTACCAGAGTCAGCAGTCTGTGACTGCAAAATAATATTTTATTTTGTTTGGTATTCAAGATACAAAGATTACTAGGCCTATTGCATGGATTACCAGAAATCTATTTTTCTCCAGGGTTTCACTTTCCAACAGATTTTGGAGAAGCTCCAAGGAATGTATCTACATAAATGGTTCTCTGTTGGTGGACTCATCCACTTGTTCCTGCAACCCATGCTCTGAACCACTGCTTCTCCAAAGCCAAGATTCTTAGTATGGAAAAAAGAAGAGACAGATGTAAGCTAGAAGAGGCTCCTGCTGGGTTTCTGGGGAGAAAAACTAGTTCAAATCGAACGCGGCCAAATACTTTTTTGGCCTCTAGGCATGTGGGATCTTGGCTCCCCAACCAGGGATCGAACCTGCACCCCCTGCATTGGAAGGCGAAGTCTTGACCATTGGACCACCAGGGAAGCCTAAAAAAAAAATCATTTCTTTAGCTATTCAAAACTTACTCTGTTTAAGGCTGACCTTAATTCATGTCATAAGCAAAGCATTGTCATTATATTCTGAAATATAATTGAGGTGTATGGTGCACTATTTTCTCCTTTAAAAATAAAAAGAAAAAAGCTTTTGACAGTGTTGGACTTTATCTGAACACTGCGGTCCTGGAAGCTGCAGTTAAAAAATCCCTCCACATTTCTGTGTTCCTGGACTAGCTAACCACAAAGGACCCTGGGTCCTTGCATATTCTGAGGTAAGATCTGTCTCCATCCTTCCCTAGGACTCCCAAAAGACTCCTAATGATTCACTTGTTTACCTGCCTTTTTAAATCCCAGGTCCCCTTCTTTCTCCTTGAGACAGTCCTCATTAATGAACATTCTCCCTACTGTAATAGCCTAAGTAAAATCATATCCTTAATTGTCCAGTGCATTTTGCCTTTCGCGGTTTTGGTGCTATGACGCCAATAGGATTGGACCTCATCTTTGAATCTTCATTTACTCCATCTACATATTGAAGCTTCTCAGAGCCAATGTGCTCCCTTCCTGACTTCTGACTTGGGACCCCAACAGTAGGCTCCACCCTGGGTCCTGTACTCTGGGCTCTTGTCTGTTATTAGCAGAGTAAGTATTTGATGTTGATTCTTTTTGAGTACTCACTTGACTTCTGGTCCTGGCTTTTCTTGGTTTTATCATCTGACAAATTGGTGTCTCTGTAACAGGCTAATGTAAATGTGACAGATGTAATGTCATGAAACAGATCTTTTCTCTGTTGGATGAAAGATGGCACAGAATCAGAATTGTTAGTCTTTTCCGTTTGTCTGAGTTCAAATCAATTAAGAATTTGTAAACACTGGGAAGGGAAGAATTCCTTGATATGGACTGGTGAGTTTTGTATTTCTGTGTTTACCCTTGGCCCATAGTTGAAATTTTAAATTTGAAGCTATAAGCTTTCTCTCTGTTGTGTCTATATATTTGTATGTCTGTAATTCAGAAAAATCTTCACTTTCATTGTGTGTGTAATATTTTCCTACTTCTGAATTGTATTACCAAATTAGATTATAAATCTCTTATAGGAGCTCTGTTTTGATTACCTTAGAGGTAAATAAGTGCTTATGTAAATGGAATATTCCTAAAATTCTAAGAAATTAAGGAAATTATACCTCAAATATTTTCAATGTGAAAAGAGAGATATTGCTATATAAACTAACTCAGAAACGTTTTAAGAATTCAAGTTCATGGGGACTTCCCTGGTGGCGCAGTGGTTAAGAATCCACCTGCCAATGCAGGGCACACGTGTTCAAGCCCTGGTCTGGGAAGATCCCACATGCCGTGGAGCAACTAATCCCGGGCGCCACAGTTACTGAGCCCACACTCTAGAGCCCGCGAGCCACAACTACGGAAACCTGCTTGCCTAGAGCACGTGCCCCGCAGCAAGAGAAGCCACCGCAATGAGAAGCACGCGTGCCACAACGAAGAGTAACCCCTGCTCGCCACAACTAGAGAAAGCCTGCACGCAGCAACAAAGACCCAATGTAGCCAAAAATAAATAAATAAAAATAAATAAATTTTTTAAAAAAAGAATTCAAGTTCACATAAGTTAGGTAAATCTTTGGCAAAGAAGACTAGTTTAATAATTTTGGTTTAATAAAAACAGCTGTTTTTTCTGTGTTATTGACAGTAAGTATAAGAGAAGCATATATTTTTATTCTACTTTGGTATGGGTTTTCTGAACATATACATGTTCATTTACCAAATAAGTTAACAGTACTTTTACTTAATGGTTAAGGTTATGAAAAACATACATTTGTATTTAACCAAATTGAATCATTATTCTGAAAACTTTATTTCAACAATAATTATGTTTTATAGTATGTAAGCTGGAAGATAATTTCCAAGAACATTAGGTGACTTAAAACCCTGGTCTTCTACTAAATTGAGTTAATTAATGGGTGTCCATTTGATACATACATCACCTCCAAGTAAGATAGAGTACTAAAACATTAATTACTAATCATACTTTTAGGTTTAAATACGCTTACCTCTTATTTTTATATGCTGCAGGGAGTCTATTTTGGGTCTGTTAATGAGCATGTTCAATTTTTGCCACTTTGAGACACTGTACTAGAAGGGATGTGTATGGTTATAGGAAGTTGTGAGCTCTGCTAATCTGCTGCAAAATGCTGGTGTGTGACAGATTGTTCACAGTTATTGGCCTCCTAATTTTCTCTGTGGAATAGAAGTTACTGTGGTTAAAAGTTATAATCAATATATGTGAAGGAGATGGTAGATAAGACCACTTTTGTATGCAAGGTAGACAAGATGTGCTTTTGTTAATGAAAGAAGAGAGTGGTTTGGTCCTAAACTATAATGACTGGTTGCTGCAGAAGGAGAAAGAGGAAAGAGGAAGGCCAAACCTAAATGGATATAAAATGTTATAGAAGATTTGTGGAAAGGAAATTGTACTTGTTGTGGTCAAAACTAGCTTGGGTTTGATAGGTTTCTTTATAAGATTTCAAAAAGGACTTTTAGTGTCAAATATTATCCTGATGGAAAACTGGGATTGTTCTTATTTCTGTTAAAATGGCAAAATTTTCTTGGACCATTGGCCTGCTCTTAATGTGAGGTTACAAAATGTTATTCTTTGCCTTCTGTATAATCTGCCTTAGATCACAAAGGTTTTGTGCCTTAACAGAATAGCCTTCTATGGTTTATGTTGATTTTAATGTATCTTTGATGATTTAAGAAAATAAAAGCTTATCACTTAGGAAAGAACATGTTACCTTCAGTGTTTATTTTTGAATGTTTCATTCTCACTTTGAAATCAGAAGCAAAATGATGTGTCTCAGGTACCCATGATCCAATTCTATCTTAGGTGTTCAAATCTCTTAGCAACTTTTGATTTTTGTCTTTCCAAAATCCAATTACAAGTGATATCTTTATGCCTAAAACTGTCTTTGAGATTTCCCAGAGGGCCCCTAGAAAATCACAGAGGATTTGTTCTTTCACCTTGTAAAAAGAGAGGTGCTAGAAATAATAAAATTTATTTGATATGTTACTATTGATGAATGCAAGCAAAGAGTTGTCAAATCAGAAGAGATGCTTAGCCTTCCCTAGGTAAATTTGTATGGGTGATGTTATTACTACAAATACTTCAAATTGCATGTCATGTGGGAAGTTTCTAGAGATTTGTCAGTGCCCTTGCTGTCTATAATATGTTCCTATTTATCAGAGTCCTGGTTCTTCTTTGCCTTATATTAGACAACAACAGTGTAGAGTTAGTCATATTTTCAGTATTTAAAAAAATGTTAACTTCATTGCAACTTTACTTCTTTAGTTTAAATCTAGCAACTTCTAGAACTAAAACCTGACTGCCCAGATCCCTATCAGGACACTAGGTTTCCCTAAGATCTGAAGAGGCCCTGCAAGCTGAAGCCCAACAACTTGCCATAAACTTATAAGGGCTCATCACTGCAGCAGAATTCTCCCTGGACAAGTTGCGTCTGGACCACTAAGGGAGTCCAGTGAAATGCTCAGGTCATACATGCTCTGTTACAAGACATAACCAAGACAGTGGACAACATCACCAAGAACATTGACATCCCAGCTGGAAAGCTTTAAGAAACTCAAAGAGTAGTGCTGAATAACCTCTACTAACCACTTGGAATCCACTGGACTGTCTGCCCTCAGAATTCAGCTCCTGGCTCTTTAATACAATATTCAATGCTAATACTTACCTTTTTAATTTTAGACATCCCTCTTTCAAGATGCCTGATCTCCAGAACCCTAAAATGACTGATCTTGGCCACCACTTCTCAACAGATGGTTCAACTGGTTTTACAGGAATAACACTAACAAGAATCCTTGGGAAACTATTTTTTAGACCCTACTTTGCCCTCTCAAGAGGTTTATGATCACCTCTGAGTTGTTCATCAATGAATGATATTTGTCTGAAAAAAAAGTTTCTGAAAATGAATTATTTTCTGAAACTTGTGCTCCCAGAAAGTTGCAACAGTTAAGAAATCCCTACACTACTATATATAAATAGATAAACAACAGGTTCTACTGTAGAGCACAGGGAACTATGTTCAGTACCTTGTAATAGCCTATAATGGAAAAGAATTTGAAAAGAAATTCAGCTATATATGTATATATGTATATGCATATGTGTGTGTGTGTATTACTGAATCACTTTGCTGTACACCAGAAAGTAACACAACACTGTAAATCAATTATACTTCAATAAAATAAAATAAAAATGAATGCCAAAAACCAAAACCCATAAACAAACCAACCAAATGAAAGAAGAAATCCTCCCCCCTCTTGTGTCCCAAGAGTAGCTAACCACAAAGGACCATCCTTCCTTTGTATATTCCAAGGTTCATTTCCATCCTTCCTCCTGACTCCCATAAGACACACAGATGACTTTCTTGTTTACCTGCTTCTACAAAAACCAGGTCCCCATCCTTTTTTTGAGATGTTCCTCATTAATAAATGTTCTCCTTATTGCAATAGCCTGAATAAAATCATATCCTTAATTATCTGGTACATTTTGTCTTTCATACTTTTCTTTCCTCTCATTTCTATGGTTGAGTTCTCTCAATTTCTTCATCTCTCTGAGCCTCGGTTTCCTCATCCATAAAGGACCATTACTTCTACCTCCAAAAGGTGAGAAGATTAAGTGAGATAATACGCAGGAAAGAACAAAGCTAGTCCAACAGTAAGTGGTCAATATATATTCATCCTTCTCCCTAGATGAAAATAATCTCAATGCAATTGGTGGCCAGAGTGGAAGCTAGTTGAAAGAGAGGGGATAAGTCAATGTAACCTTGTCTCCACAAGTGGGAAAAAAATTCAGAACAGGTGCTCTGACATTGAAGTGAACAGCACAGGGCAGGAGCACTATTACATATGGGGCAGAAACTATAGCACTAATGGAGGTTGGAAGTATGTCTTCCTTCCTTCTAAGAAGGTAGATATCCTGTTCCATTTGGATTTGAAAGTGAGTGGAAGCCTGTTCCCATGTTAACACTGAGATTGTTAGAAAAACAGTTTACCTTCACAGCCCAATGCCAAGGAGCATCTCAAATGGTAGCCATCTTCCTACTTTGGAGTGGCTGGCTGGGCAGGTGCCCACATTGTAGGTTTACTAAATATTTCCAGGGACGTCCTGGAGACTCTGTCTGGCAAGTAAGGGTGCCAGGTGTGTTGGTTGTGTTTATATCTCTGGCCAGAAAAACACAGGTCTGGGGAAAAGTTAAGAGTGATATTTCTGACAGTGCTGTATAAGGTTTTCCATAATTCTCCCAGCTCTTTGTGGAGCCCCCTCCAGTTTGGCTGACAGCTTCTAAACACACTTCAGGATTACAGGAAAGGACAAAAACTGAGGCAACCATGAACATTATGTGGAAATTTAAAAATGAGAGAACGAAGTCGCCACTTGACAATTCAACTGGAAACTCAAATTGCAGCAGTTAGCATTCATGGAATTCCAGTTTTAGATACACAAATGCAAAGTAATCAGGAAAACATTTGCTTCTGAAAAGTGATCACCTTGGTACTTCCTGTGAAGCTGTAATCAGCCTGAATGTAAAATGAACAAATTCTGAAGACCTGGAGATTTTAACCTCTGAGAACGTGAGACTATCTGAGGACCTTACAGAATTTGGCTAGCTTTTTTGCTGCTTTCTCTAACTTATTACTCTATGGTCCTCAGCGATGTTTATTTTTTTCATATTTTCAATTCTCTTCTCCCTGCCATTGCCTTTTTAAATTTCTCACCCCATCTGAGCCAAATTATCTAGTAAGCACAGTAGGCACAGTGCATAGGGCCCATAAAACTGTTTTCATTTAAAATCAGGAAAAAATGAATTTTTTAGGTCAGAGAAAATGTTTTAATATATTCATCTTTATTCCAATGCATAAATATAATTTAAAATATTTTTTTATGGAGGAAGGAGCCCATGTAAGTCATAGTACAGTCCTGAACAGTTGGATTTGCTTGTAATTTGTAAGTACTCTTAAACATGTAGGGACACAGAAACTAAAGTGGTATACTTGTTTTGTCCTACGGTAAAACCAACATAGGCCAAGGCTAATTTCCAGGCCACCTGCCCTGGGCTGGGGACACCTGCCATTTCCAAGCAGCATCTTTCACCCTAAGATTTCAGAAGTTTCCCTCCTGGCTCCAGGTGTGGGCTCTTGGTGTCAGTGACCACACTCCAAGGTCTTTGGAAGCTGGCAACTTTCTGGTGTCAGTGACCATTAGGAACCCTGATTTGGGTATTGCTGACCGAAAAAAAAACTGCATATAAGAGTTGTGAGTTAAGTTTTATTTGGGGCAAAATGAGGCCTAGAGCCTGGGAGACAGCATCTCAGATCTCTCTGAGGTACACGCTCTGAAGAGGTCGGGGGAGAGGTCAGTATTGTATATGATTTTAGTGAAGGGGGTGCGTGCAGTCAAGCACACATTTTGGCAGAGGCTTGCTGCTAGTCATGAGGAACATATGTCGCTATTAATGATTTTAGAGCTTTTCTAGATATGAGAAGATGCAGGAATTTGGGCTCATAAAATCTTCTCCTGAAAATATCTGAAGGCCTATTCTGCAAGGTTTTCCCAGAGCACAGAGTGCCTCGTTCCTGATCTCCACCCTGAACTCCTTTCAGGGTGTGTTGAAGGTCAGAGGTTGCAGTGGCTTGTGACTTAATCCTTATAGAGGCAGATGGCAGGTGACAATTTTTACTTGGCAGTATTATGGAGAAACCAGAGCTATGATTAAACTTACTATTGTTCAGAGCAAAAATCAAGGCACGTAGTCTGATGTGGGATTTTCCCTCCACTTTCATGAAATTAAATTTTAAAATTTATGTAATACAAACTCTAAAAAACAGTCACATAATTCACAAATGGCCTTTATGACAATAATAAAATGATGTGAAAATAAACAACAAAACTGGCAAGTAGAGCCTATTTACTAATCCAGTGTTTGAATATTTATTATCTATGTGGCCCAGAAGGTCCAGGACCCAGGGACACAGGAGGCAGCAGTCTCCTTCCTTCATGAGAACAGTGCCAGAGGTCATATGGAGAGCCTGGTTTCTCTTCCCCATCTTTTTTTGAGGAGTAATAGTAACTACCCAAGAGTAATAGTAACTACCATTTTGGGGTGCCTACTATGTGTCACAGCCATTTCATAAATTATATCTGAACAATATAAACACTCTGCAAGATATCAATAGATACTAAAACTTTCATTTTATAGACCAGAAAAATTGGGTAACTGGTCAATGACATAGAGCTAGGAGTACAGCAGGAAATTCTCCAAATCCCTGCTATACTTCTGGAAATGGAGGACTCTAGGCTTTGTGTTAGGCAGGAAGAAAGATCAAATCCACATCCTCATGGGTTTCAGTTCTGAGAGATCCAAAGGAACAGTGAAGGAAGGTATAAACTCTTCCTGACCATCATTCCCCCCACTGTTGACACCCTAATATGAAATCAATTTTTCACCCCTGAGAGGGCCTCTGGATATTATTTATCAGCTGACTCCCCAGCACACTGAGAAACAATGCAACTGCTCTCAGAGATCTTAAGTTTCCTCTTTTCTCTCTGAGTTTCAAGGGAACACAAGAGCTCTGTTTGAAAACTATGTTGCAACCTGACTAAGGAAAGTCATTTAATACAGGCTCACTGGTGTCGAACTTCTAGACATTCTTCCAGCAAAGACTGAATGTTCGGAAACCTGTCGGTCATTGAACATGGATGTGTGATGTCAATTAATAATCATGCACAAATGTGCATTTTCTCTGGTTCTTTTCCTGTGTGTTCTTAAGATCTTACCAACTAGACTTGTAAATTCCTGGTGGGCAGAGATGAGTCTTACATTTCCTTTGTGCCATAGGCTTCTTCTCTTTCACTTACCAGTATTCAATATGTGCTTAGTAAGGATTTCATGCAATGGATGACAGGATGAACTTATTTTTACTTTTTCTGCAATACTGACTTAGGAGTATAACTTCTCTTGGATCGGAGGAACAGACAAATAAAAAACAGCTTATCTAGGAAAACCTATTCCTAGTGGATTTCGTTGCTCTAATCCAGAGATTAGAACCCAGGGGAGGCTAAGGGAGTGTGGCCATGCAGCAACCCCTAGATCCCCTGGAATTGCACTTTCCCTGTGCCGGCAAGTCTCTCTGTATTCTCTTCATTGGAGCTGCTAACACTTCTGAAAGAAAAAAAAAAAAATGGTTAACAGTCCTAAAGATTAAATATGATCACAATTTTTTTAAAAAATGCATTGGGTGCTAATAACATGAGAATAAAAGCAGAGACTCTTTTAAGAAATGTTCCCACCCATTTCCAACCAGGCTGTTTCCCAACCTCCTTCTGATCATTAATGAGGTTATTAAGATTGACCAATCTGTTGGGACCTGCATGGAGACTCTGGTACCTTGCACTAATTTCTGTTCCATCTAGGCCCAGATAAGCTTAGGTCAAAATGGCAAATTAGATTTCAGGAGACAATGGATTTTGGAACCAACAAAACCCAAATAAATCATGCTTACTGCCCTAGAGAAAGGACATTGACTTGTTTTGTTCAGTCTCTTTAAGGGTGGTTTAGATCAGCAGGTGGGGTGAGAAATGGGGTAGCGGACCCTTCCCCTGTCAGGGGGGGGGCAGTCTGCTGATCAGTGTCTCAAGAAAACCTCTGAGTTGGCAATTGGTCTGCAACAGGTCCTTGGACCTCCCATTTTTCTGCATTCCCTCCTGAACTCCTGAGTTACGTCTCATTTCTGTAGATCCTTGGTACCAACAGAGTCAATGATCTACTAGCCTCAGAACTGATGGGGCTTAAGTTAAAGACCCAGAAAGCTGACCAACTGGTACATCCCAAAGCTATACAGGACTGATTTTTAAATCCTCAAGAATCAGAGAAATGGATCTTGAATCATAGCAGTTAGGGGGGAGCCATGGGCAGGGGATAGTGATAAATAATTCTGAGCCATTTTGATTAGAATTCAAATCCCCTAGCAAGCTCTCATATCATTTTCTATCTTTTTAACACTTAGTCATTTATTTTTAAATAATAATATGAGTATGGTACAAAAACAAAAATATTCAAAAAGGTTGATAGTAAAAGGTAGGATTGTCTTCCATTGTCACACCTCCTACCTAGTTTCCTTCTCAAAAGGTAACTGCTGTTATCAATTTCTTGTGTATCCTGCCTATCAAATTCTATGCATAAGCAAAAACATGTATAAATGTTTCCTATTCTTTAAGAAAGCAGAATTTGGCATTCTGAACTGACTCCTTTACACTCTGATCTTTCTTATTTAACAATATATAATACCTTGGAGATTAGTCCATTTCTATTCATATTGAACAGTCTTATCCTTTTTAAAATAGCTGTATAGTATTGAAATATAAGAATGTATCAATTTTTTTAAAGTTCTCTATTGGTAGATAGTTTCCAACAGATTGCTTTTATAAACAATGCTGTAATGAATAACTGTGTACATATCATTCATATGTATGCTGGTATATATATGCGATAATGTCCTAAAAGTAGAATTGCTGGGTAAAATAATATATGCTTTATAATTTGATAGATATTGCCAAATTGGTATCAACAAAGATTCTATCAATTTACCTCACCGCCAGCCGTGTGAGGAGAGTGCCTGTTACTCTATATTGTTGCCAACATAATGTTTCCAAATATTTGATTTTATATTATCTAGCTGGTAAAAAAAAAGAATAACATTATCATTTTACATTCTACTTCTTTTACCAATGAGGCCAAGCATCTCTTTACTTTTGAGTCCTCCGTGATTCATTTTCCTGCTCATACTCTTTGACTTTTAAAAAATTGGGTTGTTGACCTCTTATTGATTAGTAGGAGTTCTTTATTTACTTATTTTTTTTAATTTATTTTACTTATTTATTTTTGGCTGTGTTGGGTCTTTGCTGCTCCTCGTGGGCTTTCTCTAGTTGTGGCGAGCATGAGCTACTCTTCATTGCAGTGCACGGGCTTCTCATTGGGGTAGCTTCTCTCATTGTGGAGCACGGGCTCTAGGTGCACGGGCTTCAGTAGTTGTGGCTTGCGGGCTCTAGATCGTAGGCTCAGTAGTTGTGGTGCACGGGCTTAGTTGCTCCATGGCATGTGGGATCTTCCTGGACCAGGGCTCGAACCCATGTCCCCTGCATTGGCAGGCAGATTCTTAACAACTGCATCACCAGGGAAGCCCAGTAGGAGTTCTTTAGATATTACTTAGCCTGTGACTTGAGTTGGACTTTTTATTTTTTTACTAGTTTGTCAATTGCCTTTGGCTTTTCAAGTGGTATTTTTTTTTCCAACACAAACGATTTTGTGTAGAATTTATCAGTCATTAAAAAAATTTATCTTATGGGTTTTCTTTTCACTTAAGAATGTCTTTTCTACATCATTCTACCTTTTTTAATGTTAGTTGATGTGTTGGGTTTTTTTTTTTTTTTATCATTATTCTATTTTCTAAATTGTGAATTTCTGTTTTCATTTATAATATTTTCTTCCTTTGCATTTTAGACATTTTATTGTTCTTTTTTTACCTTCTGAATTACTTTTATTCTTTCCTATTTATTAATGTAAGTTTATTTAACTATATTTTCTTGTTTATTATTAAAATATGTAAGCATAAACTTTTCTTTTTGTTTATTAATATAAATGTACATTTTTGGGGTCCCCTAGTGGCGCAGTGGTTGAGAATCTGCCTGCTAATGCAGGGGACACGGGTTCGAGCCCTGGTCTGGGAAGATCCCACATGCCGTGGAGCAACTAGGCCCATGAGCCACAACTACTGAGCCTGCGCATCTGGAGCCTGTGCTCCGCAACAAGAGAGGCCGCGATAGTGAGAGGCCCGTGCACCGCGATGAAGAGTGGCCCCCGTTTGCCACAACTAGAGAAAGCCCTCGCACAGAAATGAAGACCCAACACAGCCAAAAATAAATAAATAAATAAATAAATAAATAAGCCAAGCATTTGAAGCCCTTTAAAAATAAATAAATAAATAAATAATAAATGTACATTTTGAGCACTGCTCATAGATTATGACACTGTTTTAATTATGATTATTTTGTTGATGAAATGCAATTTCACTTTTCCTATTTGAACTAATTGTTGTATAAGGGAGAAGTTTTCTTATATTTTCTAGCTTGATTTCTAGTTCTATTGTTTTGTGAGCAGAGAATAATGAGTTTACTCATTCTACATTTTGGAATGTATTGACTTTCTTTTGGGCCTAATAAATGGTCAATTTTGCAAATATTTTTGGGATCTTGTAAAAAAAATATGGTCAATTTTACCACAGGATAGAGTTATGCATATTTTAAAATTACATATTATAACTCATATGACCCTAAAATTTTACACACAAACACACACACACACACACATCATACTATTGTATTAGTCAGAGTTCTCCAGGGAAATAGAGAAAGAGATTTATTTTAAGGAAATGTCTAATGCAAATGTAGAAGTTTGGCAAGTCCAAAATATGCAAGGTTGACCAGTAGACTGGAGACCAAGGAAAGAGATGCAGTTTGAGTCCCAGGGCAGTCTGCTGGCAGAATTCCTTCTTGCTCACAGGAGGAAAGTCTTTGTTCTATTAAGGCCTTTATCTGATTAAATGAGTCCCACCCATATTATGGAGGGTAATCTGCTTTACCCAAAGTTCACCAATTTCAATGTTAATCTCATCCAGAACCACTTTCACAGAAACATCCAGAATAATTTTTTACCAAATATCTGGGCACCATGTCAACAAAGTTGACACATAAAATCAATCATCACAATTATACAAATTATGTAATACATAGTATGTATAATATATATTTTAGAGTTTTATGTATTTTGTTCTAGGAATCATTTTTATATCTATACCTTTATAAAATACATCAGTCTTCTACTTCTGCAGGTAGTATCTTGATTATCTTCAATAAGGAAATAACATTAGTATACATCCTCTTTCTCCTCGTATCCTCCCTCTTCTAAACCATTCAATTTCTACTTTTTATATAATTTTTTAAGTTAAAATTCCTGTTTTTCCCATATATTTATGGCTTGGTTTAGCAACTTTTTTTTTTTTAACATCTTTATTGGAGTATAACTGTTTTACAATAGTGTGTTAGTTTCTCCTTTACAACAAAGTGAATCAGTTATACATATACATATATTCCCATAGTAACTTTAAATAGTATATTTTTTACCTAGCCATAAAAGATAAATCATAATACATTATTTCCAACATTTGTCTTCACTTACCTTCCTAAACTTTGCTAGTTATTTCATATGTACATTGTAATAAATGTTCCTAACATTTCATTTTGTTCTGTATCTCTAATGTCCACATCTGGTTGAGATTGTGACAAATTTAAGGATTCAATGTTCACTGCTGCCTTTTGCTGCAGTTTCTCCATTTATTACTTAGTTGGCTAAAGTTTGCCCTCATACTTTCTCCAAGAAGTACTCATGGTAAGTATTCTAAGTTCTAGCATGGTTCAGTAGAGATTTTCATGCTGTCTTTATATTTGAACTAATTTTTTCAGAGTATAAAATTTTGGGGTTATATCTTTCCTCAAGGACTTTGGAAATATTTATTACTTAACTGTTTTTTTTTTTCTTTTTTCATTGCTTAGCCATTTATCACTTAGTCTGCTTATCATTTAGCTTTTTTTTTTCTTTTTAGGTGACTCAAACATTTTTGTCTAGTTGCCCAAAAGATGCTTTATCTTTGAAGTCCTGTAATTTTATCAGATTATCTCTGCTGTTGGTTACGGTTTGTCTTTTCAATAGATAGAGCCAAAATTTCTTTCATTATTGTAAAATTTTATTTAACTATATCTTTAAATAATGTTTTTGTCCTTTTATTTGGATTATATCCTTTTTTTTTTTTTTTTTTTTTTTTGTGGTACACGGGCCTCTCACTGTTGTGGCCTCTCCTGTTGTGTAGCACAGACTCCAGACACGCAGGGTCAGCAGCCATGGCTCACGGGCCCAGCCGCTTCGTGGCATGTGGGATCTTCCCAGGCCG
>NC_041217.1:59151714-59187004 GCF_002837175.3 Physeter macrocephalus
GCGCAGGCTCAGCGGCCATGGCTCACGGGCCTAGCCGCTCCACGGCATGTGGGATCTTCCCAGACCGGGGCACGATCCCGTGTCCCGTGCATCGGCAGGTGGACTCTCAACCACTGCGCCACCAGGGAAGCCCTGGATTATATTCTTTTGGGTCACTAATTATGTGTATCTTTTACATTTCTTTTTTTCTCTCTAATCCTCTTTAAGCATTTATTTACTTTGATTTCATTTTTTTAAATTTTCAGCCATTTTGTTTGCTGTTTCTCTGTTCTGTTCTTCACATCCTTGCTATGTTTTCAAAAGGGTTTCTTCACATTTGTTGTGCTTTCAATTTGTTTTTTGTTTTTGTAATAGTTTTTACTTTTCTTTTTTGCTGGCTCATATTTTATCCACTTCTATTGTCTTGACATGTTTCTCTGAACTCTTTGATCTAAAGACTTGTTTTTATGGAGGTGATTAATTATTATTAGTTTTTAAATGTGATATTATTTGGTCAAATTTTCCATCTGCTCTGTTACAACAGTTTTCTTGTGCATGTGTTTTCAACTGCTTTTTCCTTTCCTGTTGCTTTTATTCTTAACCGTAAGTTAACCATAAGTAGCTGATGGTTTTGCACTTATTTAAGCAATCGTCTTTGAATGAGCTGTATCTTTTCTGGACCAGTTATTTGAAAAAGATGTGTGTCCGAGAGGGCCAGGGCTCCTTCCAGGCCAACAGGAATTTTCTCTATGATGGGACTGTGTCTGCATGAGTGCCTTCCTCTAGTATTCCTTTCTCCAGAGCCAAACCAGGTTGGCACAGCAGAAGATTCCCAATTTAGAGCCTCTCTCTTTCCCCTTGGCATCCTGATAGACTGCTTCTCACAAACGTGGCTTGTCTGTGTGATTCCTCGTTTAGCCGTACCCTCTCAACTTCTCAAGGATTTGTACCAAAAAGAAACTATGGAAAATCCTACTACCACACTGTGGTTTTGCCCCTAATAATGTGCTCATGTTTTTAGAACTTTTTTCTTCTAGCTTTGTCTAAACCCTAAAGCCACGGGCATCCTCTCTTGCCCCTTTGAGCACCCCTATGAAACCTGTCCTAGAATCTGGGGACTCTCCTCTATATTGTGGTTTGGGTTACAGATGTCTTTGAATTTTATGAAAGAAACAGAAATTATCTTTCTTGTTTGCTCTTTGAAGATTTGTTAAGGAGAGAAGGGGGCACCATCAAATCAGAAATGTTCTCAGACTTATATGTTTGGCTAACCAAACTCTGGGATGCTTCCAATTATCCTTGCCTCTTGTACTCACAGAGTGATTCCCTTTTTGAGTGTGAGCAGGACCTGTGACTTGCTTCCTACCAACAGAATATGGCAAAGATGATAGGATGTTATTTTTACATGAGATCATAAACTGTCATTCTGGGAGACCCTTGCTGTGTTAGATGTAGCAAGAGGCCATGTGGTGGAGTCCCATGTGTCAAGGAACTGAGGATGGCTTCTGGCCAAAAACCATCTAGGAACTGGGAGCAGCCTTGGGTCTACAGCTGGCAAGAAACAGAGGCCCTCAGTCTATAGCCTGAAGGACCTGGATCCAGCCAACCACCATGTGAACTTGGAAGGGGCTTTTTTCCCAATCAAGCTTTGAGACAAGCCCACAGCCCTAGCAGACTCCTTAACTGCAGCCTTGCAGAGGATCCAGACAATAAGTATCTGGATTTTTGACCCACCGGAACTGTGAGATAATACATGTGTGTTGTTTTAGCTCCTAAGTTTGTAGTGATATTGTCATACATCAATAGATAACTAATACAGCATGTCAGGGCTATGTTGGAAACAGACCATGGCTCTGTAGGTTCTGGAAGGACACCTTCATGTCTTAGTGTTGAAGAAGATTGGTTTTGCAATCAAATGGATATGTGTTCAAGTATCAGGTCCAGCTTGGGTCACGTGTTTCCCAGAACACTTAGTTGCCATGTAGCCTGGGATAAGTTGTTTAATCTGAGTTTCAGTTTCCTCACTTTTAAAATACAAGTGTTAACTAGACTCACATCCTAGGATTAAGAAGGTGGCTTAAACAAGATTAATAAAATAAAATGCTTTACATAGTCCCTGGTAGAAAATAAGTGCTCACTGAGTATCAATATTGCTGTCCCAGAAGTGCTGTGAGGTGCAGGTTCCTGGTTACAGAACTACCAGCAGATTCCAGGGTTTGATTTTTTTCCTCAAGGAAGGCTGCTATAGCACAAGGAGCCCTGGAGTGAGAGTCAGAAGTTCTTAGATTTCATCCTTTCTATGTCACCAGAAAAGCTGGGTGACACTGGCAAGTCATTTCATACCTCTGAGCTTATTTTCTCATCTGAAATTAACAGTGTTTGTACCTACCTATGTCATAAGAGTCCAAGGAATGGATGTATATCAGATGCTTTGTGAGCAGTAACAGGGTACACAGATATGAGCATTTTTATTTTAATAAAATATTATATTATAAATGGTAATTAAATTTTTGAAGGGAGCCTTTAGAATGAATAGCTACGGCATTCTTGGCTAAGCCAGGGCAGGAGCTAGCTCTGACCACGCCAGAGGTGGCCCAGGCATGGCACAGTGGTTAAAAGCTTGGGCTCCAGAGCAGGGCTGCCTGGCTTAAAAACTCCTGGGAAGCTATCTACTTCTCTGTGCTTCAATTTCCTCAGCTATAAAATGAGGGGAAAAGTGACTACTCACCTCACAGTGTTGTTTCAAGCGTCAAATGTGATGAAGCATTTGAGCACTCTGAATTCTTTTTTTTTCTTTTTTAAATTTATTTTTTATTGAAGTATAGTTGAATTACAGTGTTGTGTTAATTACTGCTGTACAGCAAAGTGACTCAGTTATACATATATATATATATATATAAATACACATTCTTTTTCATGTTCTTTTCCATTATGGTTTATCACAGGATATTGAATATAGTTCCTTGTGCCATTCTATATATACCCGTTTGCATCTGCTAATCCCACATCTTAGGAAAACATCTACATAGTCAGTGCTCAGTAAATATCATCTGAAATCATTCTTCTCTCAGACCATTGTATCATTAGGAAGTGGAAGATGTTAGTCTTGGTTGCTATCGCACTTCCTTTATTTCTACATTTTTGGTGGGGGAATGAAGATCGAGTTTTGTTCCAATTCAGCCATCTGGCAGTTCCTGTTTGTCTCCCTATGAGGATTCTGCAATAACTGATTAAGGGGAGGACTGATTTTGACCAAATCAAGTATTATAAAGGACATCAAGAAACTACTTAAATTCAATTTGTGATTTCACCTGCTCTCTTGAAGTAAATGATGGCTAATAAAGGATTTTAAGTTGGTATGGGAAAGAAGTTACAAAGATAAATGCTGGCTGCACTAAAAAAATATGTAAGTTCATTGTCCTAGGGCAAAATAGCATAAATTTCCCCAAATATTTCTATTACATGAACGCACTCCCTTTATTGGAAGTGATTGGGTAATGCAATGTTTTACTTCAATGAAAACAGATTCTTTGGAAGATAATTTCCTCATTATCCTCAGTGGTTCTGGAATCTGCTATTAGATTCAGAATTCAATTTTGAGTGACGTAAGGGAATAAAACCTTTATAACTTTTCTTTCTAAATTGTGGAATATCAAATGCTGAATGCCCTCTTTAAAGTAATTTATTATTACAGCATCTCACACTCTATATAACACATTCAGAAACTAATGATTTTTCAATAAATTTAACTTATTACATTAATTTAAAAAATATTTTTCTTTCATAAATTACCTTTCGATTTTCATGTAATTACAGTCAGGTCGATTTATTTTAGACTAAAATTATAGAATATTAAAGCTATTGGGCACCATTGAATTCTACAACAGCCCTATGAGTTACGTGTGATTTTTCCTCTTTATATATGTGGAAACTGAGGCACAGATGGTTATCCAGCATCCTGGTGCTGGAGGGATCTAAACTCTGTTCTATCCAAATTCTAAACTTTTGTTCTTTCTACCATAGATGCCACCCACATACTACTGAAGAACTTCTGGTGACACCCCATCCCCGTTACATGGCACAAATGTGAAAAAAAATCAAGGCTATAGAAGTGAAGGGACCCATTCCAGGTGCCACTGTGAGCTGGGGACAGGATTGAGCCTTGCTCGGTGGCACACAGATCTGGGTTGTCTTTCCTCTGCCATGTACTAGTGATGTGAATTTATAAAATTCATTTAATCTCTTTGAGCTCCAGTTTTCTTACTCGTAAAATGAAAATAAACTTACACCATAAGGATGTTCTGAGGGTTTAAGGAGTTTATTATATATAGAATGCCTTAGCACTAGCGCCTGGTACATGGTCAATCATAAATTAGAGGTAACTGTTTTCAGTAACACTGGAAATAATAACAGGAAATGGAATCTAGTTCCCTGAATTCTGATGAAGGACTTGTTCTAATTTGTTATCACTCTGGTCCAATTATATAAACATACCAAATTTATGACTGGTATACTTTATCCTACCTACTTATTTCTTTATGCAGTTGTTTAAACAGATCAGCCTTGCTTTAGGTAGCATTAACTTGCAGATAGAATGTATTTACATATATTCTCCATGGACTATGCACTCACAGAGATACAGCTTGATGCTACTATTTCTTGGCACTGGCCACTTGTTTCTCAGGCCTCTTGAGAAATTGGGAGTTGCCCTTTTTTTTTTTTTTTTTGGCGGTATGCGGGCTTCTCACTGTTGTGGCCTCTGCCGTTGTGGAGCACAGGCTCCGGACGCGCAGGCTCAGCGGCCATGGCTCACGGGCCCATCCGCTCCGCGGCATGTGGGATCTTCCCGGACCGGGGCACGAACCCGTGTTTCCTGCATCGGCAGGCGGACTCTCAACCACTGCGCCACCAGGGAAGCCCGGGAGTTGCGCTTTTGCTCTCTGCAGCCCCCCGGGACCCCACACTACTGTTCCTGCTGATGAGTCAGCTGTGGCAGTCCAGGTTCATTACAAATTCTCTGGGCTCTCTGCAAATCAGGGCCCTGCTAATTTGCCTGCATCCCAGCTCCCCAAGCCCTCCCCCTTTCTGGCCTCTGCCGCTACCGCTTTCTGATCTTATCACAGTAGTTCGTAATTGTCCACTGCTGCGTCTCTGTCTTTTTCTCTGTGAGTGAAGCTCAGCGTGTGCATCATTTTGTACTAATCGTTTATTTAATATGCCTCCCATTTGTCAGTGGGGTCACATCTGCACCGTTCTTGCCTTCCATGCCAGGGCAGGTATACAAAAAAGCCTTTATTATTCTCTTAATCGCTTTTGTGGTTTTTTCCTTATCCTTATCTTCCTTCTTTACTGACACAGCAGATTCTTACCTTGCTCCCTTCGATTTTCCTAAGTACAAATGGTTGTTTAACCCCTTGATATCAGATGCTTTATTTATAAAGCCATCTAAGTCTTTTTTTTTTTTTTTTTTTTTTTTTTTGCGGTACGCGGGCCTCTCACTGCTGTGGCCTCTCCCGTTGCGGAGCACAGGCTCCGGACGTGCAGGCTCAGCGGCCATGGCTCACGGGCCCAGTCGCTCCGCGGCATGTGGGATCTTCCCGGACCGGGGCACGAACCCGCGTCCCCTGCATCGGCAGGCAGACTCCCAACCACCGCGCCACCAGGGAAACCCCATCTAAGTCTTTTCTATTCTTCTCATGCTCCTGCTTCCCTTCATCTGACATTAATTTCAAAAGAATTCGCTTAAAAAGACAGAGTCAGGAAACTAAGGCGAGTACATGGAGGCTGCTTCTCTTTGCTTAATATCTACATCTATCCTGTATCTATATCAACTACATTTATTCTATATCTATACCATCTACATCTATTCTATAACTATACCTTATACATCTATTCTATATCTATACCATTTACATCTATTCTATATATCAACTACATTTATTCTATATCCATACATCTACATCTATTCTATAACTATACCACCACCATCTATTCTATATCTATACCGTCTACATCTATTCTATAACTATACCGTCTACATCTACTCTGTATGTATATCATCTACATCTATTCTACATCTATATCATCTACATCTATATCTATATCATCTACATCTATGTGTGTATCTACAGCCATATCTCTACCACTATCTACATAAAATTTTGGTTGATGTGAAAGATAGCAGCCTGGGAGCAAACTGTGGGAATGGTGAGTGTTCAGAAAATCAGGAAGCAGGTGCCTAAATCCATAGCCCTACAACAGAACCTCTAAGTCCCATGTTGTGGCAGAAATGTAAGATTGTTATCTCTAGTCTGGTCCTCACCAGGTTACAATATTGCTTATAAACCCTCTGACATTTCAAAACATGGTAGAGATAAGAAACATATTGTCCCGAAATGTCCCTCCACCTCTGCCAAGAAAGTTCTACTAACTCTTGGGCTTCCCTGGTGGCACAGTGGTTAAGAATCTTCCTCCCAATGCAGGGGACACAGGTTTGAGCCCTGGTCCAGGAAGATCCCACATGCCGCGGAGCAAATAAGCCCATGTGCCACAACTACTGAGCCTGCGCTCTAGGGCCCGGGAGCCACAACTACTGAAGCCCGCGCTCCTAGAGCCCGTGCTCTGTAACGAGAGAAGCCACCGCAATGAGAAGCCCGCACACCACAACGGAGAGTAGCCCCCTCTCACCTCAAATAGAGAAAGCCCGCGTGCAGCAACGAAGACCCAACGCAGACAAAAATAAATAAATTTAAAAAAAAAAAGAAAGTTCTACCAGCTCTTAACGACCCATTTTCATTTCAAGTCTCAATCCTCCATGAAGTCATCCCTTATGATGTCTGAGAACCACAAAGGAATTTACTATTTGACTCATGGATTTGGCATTGGATCAGATTGTTTTACTTATTACTGTGTACTCTTTTCTATTGTGTTTATTTTCATTCCTAATTGTTTAACGTGCACAGCTTTTAACTCCTAACACATTCTATTAATTACTTAAAGGTAGAGCTGCTAATGTTTAGGCATCCTTCACCCTTTCATTTTAATCTACTGCTAGATTCTTTAGCATGCATCAGAATGCTCTGGGGATCTGAATTTAAAAGAGTCCTGGGTCTTTTTACAGCCCAGCTGAATCAGAAACTCCAGGTGTGGGGACTTGAAATCTGTTATTTAAATGAACTCTTTGGGGCTTATGATATCAACCAAAGTTTGCTAACAGCTACTTTTGGAGATGCCTCTAAAACAACTTGAAGATTTCTCTTCCTTTCTATTCTCACTATCATCTCACTAATCCAGCCCATATCACACAAAACACACACATGCAGGCACACATACACACACGCTTCTTTTTTAAAAAAAGTTTAACTTTTGAACACCTAACAAACATTGATGAGTACTTGATATGCACCAGACACTGTGGCAGACGTAGAGAGTAATAAACCATGATCCTGAGGAGTTTACAGTACAGAAAGGCACACATACACATCGCATGCTTAAGTAGAGTACAAGGCTAAAACCAAAATTTTAACTAATGAACTAGCCTGCCTCAATTCCTGGAACATGTATTACAAAGTACAATTGTCCATCTTGTTCCAGGAATGGCAGGCTTGAAGACAATATGTCTTCATTTTTTGAGGTATGGGAGATGCAGCCAAGCAAAAAGAAAATAAAGGAAGGACATCAATGTTTTGTTATTTTCCACTGGATCAGTACTTGCTCCTGACTCAGACCTGAGCATACCATCCTTCATTCGATGTTAACATGAGTAGGAAACTATAAGTGGTCTTTGACTGGCTGAGGTCTCTTAGCTAGCTGCATGGCCAGAAGAGAGAGATGTCATCACATCCACTTGGGACTCAGGCTTGGGGTAGATTGTCAAAACATATGTTCTCTGGTCTCAGGAATAAATTCCTGGTAGAGTGACCCTACTGACTTGTGACAACCTGTTGGTACATGAATGTTGGCAATTTTTACTGACCCCTTCAGCATTCTTATTTCTCAAAACAGAGCCTTTCATTTCAGAATATCTAACACTTGAAAACAGCTTATTGTGGTGGTGCCATGGTAACAACAAAGGCTTTCCTTCATTTGTACCAAGCAAGAACTAGAGGTGTTTGAAGAGCACAGAAACAGTCTGTAGTTCACTATGGGAAAACGGTTAGAGAAATTGGCAGGAGAAATTTCTGCCCATGCAAATTAAGAGTTGATTTCTCTCCTCTGTCTCTCATGCTTTTGAGCTTTGAAACACGGCAGGAGCTTGGATTCAGGGTGGCTGGCTTCTCTGAGTCATTGTTTCCCCATTTGTCCATCACATGAGCATTCTCTTCTGGTGATGTGGGGAATATTTATGCGAATGCCTTGGTTATGGGTAATATTTTGGTGTGACAACTGCTCCTTAATCCCTGGCTCACTATGTCCAAGTAGTACCCATTGTTTCTGAGGTGGCAGTCTCCTTTGCACCATGAGAAGTTTCGATTAGATCAGCACGTATTTTCCAAACAGGGTTGCACGTTAGAATAGCCTGGGTGCATGTTAAAAATACAGATTCCAGGGCTTCCCTGGTGGCGCAGTGGTTGAGAGTCCGCCTGCCAATGCAGGGGACACGGGTTCGTGCCCCGGTCCGGGAAGATCCCACATGCCGCGGAGCGGCTGGGCCCGTGAGCCATGGCCGCTGAGCCTGCGCGTTCGGAGCCTGTGCTCCGCAACGGGAGAGGCCACAACAGTGAGAGACCCGCGTACCGAAAAAAAAAAACAAAACAAAACAAAACAGTTTCCAGAGACCTATTAAGACCTGCTGATTCAAATCCTCTGAGGGAGGGATGCAGGAAATTGTCTTTTTAACCTGTTCTCTGATGATTTCAGTGTAAGCAGATCTCTGCCTTATGTTGAGACCCTTTGGCCCAGATGTTCCCCAAGGTCCCTCTAACTTTGCATTCTATGGATTCAAGATCCCACAGCCAGGTTACACCCAATTATCCCTCCTTGCTCCTAACCACCGCCCCCCACACACCCAGAGTTTTTCACTGGTGATCCCTTTGGGTGCTTGGAGGTCTAAGAATTTTGTCAGTATTCAGCAAATGAGCCCTTTGTTACACCCTATTCAGGTAGCTCATCAGAGCCGCTGTCAGATTGCTGAGTAATGGTGACTCTTTCCAGAATAATACACTGCCTTTTTAGAGCACTTAAAGCTTATTTTTAGGCACTTGCACACACTTTCACACAGGACTGGAATCGTGAACCATTTTGGTCTGTCTAGCTGTGTGAGTTGGAATCTACAGAGAGGACAAAGACCAGAATGATGTTGACCTGGGAAATCTGTGATGAAAAATCAGAGAAGGGCTTGGAAGCATTTTCTGTCTATAAATCATCCAGTCCAGTGTTTCATTCTGAGTAAAGCAATCTCCTAGTCATCCAGGAGAGTAAGATTTATGTCAGGTGAGAAAAAACAGTCAGCTGATTTCCTATATATGGACTCCTTTAAGGGTAGAAGGAATAGAGATGAAAAAAAAAAAAAAAAAGGAAAACCTACCCTTGAATTTGTCAATTTTAAGTCACCGTTCCAGTCTGATTTAATCACCCCAAAGCTAACAAGCTAGCAGAGGACACACTTTGAAAGTGAAAATTAGCTAAAATCAATTAAAAGGAAGCTTGCTTTGGCAGAAGGGAGTTCCCTAAGAGAAGGTTTGCTGATGGAGATTTGGCAAACACCTAAATACAATCAAGGTGACTGGGGTGTGTTCACAAGATGGGCAAGTTTCAGCAGAGAGGTAGAACCAAATCAATAGCGTTGTAACCTGTCTCAGTGAGGGGTGTGGTCTGTATGGAAAAGAGAGTTGGGCAGAAAGGGTTTATCCAGTTCTGTCCATGAGATGGAGGGCCTGTACCTGACAGACACAGATGATGTGGTCACTCAGGGGAGCACTGTAAGAGGAGTGGTGACAGATACTAAAACTAGATTACATTATATTTTATATTTATACATAAAATGTATTAGCCATATTATTGCATTTGCTGAACACCTGTTACATGTCAGATCCTACAGGTGCTAAAGTGCTTTAATCAATTTTTACATTTAAGCTTTAAAATATCCCTGTGACATAGGACTATTATCATCTACATTTTATGATGAGAACACCAGTCACTAGTTTTCTAAGCCAGTCACTTAGCTGGTAAGTGGGAGACCTAGGTTTTGAGGGCAGGCCCGTCTGCCTCTAGGGCTCTTTTAGGCACTCTGCTCTCCGGCCTCCTGACACTGCTCATCATTTTTCCTGAAATACATTCTGAACTATCCAACTCCTAGTTGCTGATTCTCCGTGCGTCAGCTTCCCAAAAAAACTTGATACAGGGAAGGGTGGTGTTCTGGACGTGGACGTGACTGTGATAAATAATTACACTGGCATTTGGTTTATATATTTGCCCCGTATAGGTTTAGTTATTTATATGAGGGAATCATCATGGATGAACTGAAAGAACAAATTATGAAGACATTGGAGCTAACTGGTTAACAGTTTGGGCTCAAAATTGCAGTGGTCTGGGTTTTATCCATGGTTGCATGGCTTATGAGCTTTCTGAACCTGGGCAAGTTCACACCTGAGCCTCAATTTCCTCTGTGAAACAGACACAACCATAGTATACACTTACAGGGTTGCCATGACGATGAAGTAGAATGATGCTCAAATGTACTCAGCACAGTTCTTGGCATGTGGTGGACACTCAAAACACGTTAGTGGTTTTCATTATTGGATCTATGAGTCAGGGAGCCAGGTCTTGGTCTGTGGTTATCTCTGAGGGGCTGCCACTCTTAGTGGACCTGCCGCTGCAGGGCTCTGTAAGCCCGTCTCTCTGATGAAAACACTTTGTCTTTTGGGGGCTCTCCTACTTGCAAAGTCTTATGACCTTTACTTATCCACATGTCCCCTTTTCAAAAACTTAATTTTTTTCATTCTTAATTACATATTTAAAAATATAAAAATCATACATTTTTTTAAATTTAAAGAATATAAAAATATACAAAACTAAAAATTAACCTCCCCATTCTAAAGTTTCATATGTAACCTTCTAAATTTTTCTGTATATTTATATAATATATAAGATATAAGATTTTCTGTTTCTTTTCTCTTTCTTTTCAGAGCTGAACTTACATCATACATAGTGTCCCACAATTTTTTTTTTTTGTTTTTCTCACTCAACAAGTACCATGAATATTCTTTCATTTTGTGAAATACTCATTTTTAGACATGGCTGTATGGAATTTTAGAGTGTTGTCTCCACATTTTTCTATTGCAACAAATCCTGCAATGAATGTTCTTATGCATATACCCCTGGGCATTTTTTCTGAGAGTGTTTTTGTAGAATATAGTCCTAGAGGTAGAACTTCTGTGTCAAAAAAGAGTCAATATTATAATAAACTGTTGTTTTATTTTCAGACAGCTATGTTTTAAATTTTTTTCTCCTTTACTGAAAATATTGTAATGCTAACATTTGGATTTAACTTTTCTTTTGAATTATTTTCTTAGAGTTTATTTACTAATGAAATAATGATAGCTATCATCATAGGATACAGTATAAGCCAGGAACTTATCACATGCATTTTCTCTCTTATCCTACTTCTGGGCATGTAGTAAGCAGCCCATCCTACAGATGAGAAAACTGAGCGTCGAAAGGATTGACCCAGACTCATAGCATCAAAAGTGACAGATTTAGGGTTTGAGCTCAGGTCAGTCTGATTTCAAAACTGATGCTTTTTATCACAGCACTCTGCCTTTAAACATTGTGAGCTGATTCTGGGATTCTAGGGTCTTAGGGCTTCATTGCTGGGGGTGAGAGGGAACCAACATTAGGCCAATGAAGGAAACATAGTGAGTTAAGTGCTGTGATGGCGGAGTCACAGGGTTTTGTGCATGTGTACAGCCATCAAGCCTAGTCCAGGGTAGGGGCAACCCCTTTTAAAATGATAAAATGACATTCATGGTCTCAGTGCACTGATTGGGGGTAGATAATAATTAGCCATTTTAAACATGGAGAAGATGAAGCAAGGGACAGTTTATAATCACTTTATACCTGTACACTTCTGATTAAAACTAAAGGCTCTACCAGACTGTTTTTCCATTGAGAAATCTTGTTCTTCCTTTTATAGAACGATGATGTCAGGAAATACTATGCCAAGAACAGAGCCATCAGTCAGCATTAAAATGAACGAGGAAAATCCCCAGGAGGCGAAGCCTTCCTGGCAAAAAGCCATTTTCTAAGTGAGACTTCTTCTGGGAAAATGTGTGTGAAATTACTTCCTGGGTCACTGGTTACTCAGTGTTCTCTGGGACTGTTGGTTGATGCTGAAAGGGAGATACTCACAAGGAGGGGCGGACAGGTGGATGAGTTCCCCGGCCATGAGGGTTGTCAGTGTTTTATTGAGCACCTGCTGTCCGTCTCATGGTGGGTCGACACCAGGGATCTAGGGGTGAGCAAAGCAGATATACACGCGGCCCTCAAGGAGCTCAAGGTTCACCAGGGCAGAGATCTGTAAGCCTTGAATTACAAGGCAGAGAGCTATGGGTGGTCACAGGGTTTGTACAAGTGCTTCTGAATCTGAGGAGGGGCCCTTGAGCAGACAGGCTGACTTCTATTTAGGGATCACAAGCTATTCTGCCTGAGAAGTGGGAATGGGGCATGGGAGCTAACGAGAGGGCCTGGCTGGCATCATGCAACCTGGCACAGTAGAAAGTGGGACAAATCCAGGCCATGCAGGCCAGCCTCATACTGACAAAGTGAATGCCCAGGAGACATGGTCACGGAGGGAGGGGCTCTTTGTCTGTGATCTGCAGCCGCCTCTGTTTGGCCTAAAAGGAGTCACTGAGAAATGTCAGAAAGAGAAAGACAAATACAAAATGATGTCTCTTATATGTGGAATCTAAAAAAATACAACAAACCATTGAATATAACAAAAAAGAAACAGACTCACAGAGTCAGTCACTAGAACAAGCTAGTGGTTACCAGTGTGTGTGTAGGGGAATATAGGAGTGGGAGGCCGGGAGGTACAAACTATTGGGTGTCAGATAGGCTACAAGGATGTATTGTACAACACGAGGAATATAGTCAATATTTTGTAATAACTGTAAATGGAGTGTAACCTTTAAAAATTGTATTAAAAAAGGAGCCACTGAAATGTGGGAGATGCCCCTGCATGAATACTTCAGTGTTCCCCTAGGCTGAAGATGGTGGGGCAATAGGACAGCAGGCACATATCTATATCTATATCATCTATATCTATATCTATATGAAACCAAAGCCAAGTTCTTTGGTCTATGTATACAGAGTGCTCTCAACTCCACTAACTTGCTCCCTGCCTTTAGTCAAGTCACAAATTTCTTCAGGCCTGAGCATACTCTTCTGTATAATAGGTAGGTAAAATGCATCTCCTTCTGAACAGAGTTCCCGAGGGGATAAAATAAAGCCTGAGAGTGAAGCAGAACTAGGATTTTTCTTTTTGCTCCCTGCATCCATGGTACCTAGCACAGCATCAGGCGCCACGCAGGTACTCAAGGCTGGATGATCTATATGGCTCAGCGAGGTCCCAACAGCTTCCCAAACACACTTCACACTAGCCATGCCCATCCTGAAATGTCCATGTTAGTGCCATCTCTTTGGCAGGATATTGTTCCAGATTGAATTTGTTGAAATGTATGGCCGCCATACCTGGTCTGATGTGGGGATGTAAAGTGTAGAAGAAACGACCATATTTTTTATGATCAAGAATTCCTTTGCCCCTCTCTGCCTCTACCTTCCTTCCTTTTCTTTCCTCCTTCTGCATACACCTTAGCTTCTTTCAAAATTCTATTATTTATTTTCAAAAATACCCACTGGACATCAAAATCATATAGTGCATCTGCTTGACACAAGAAGTGACACACTCAAATGTCTCCAGACCTCACTTTATGGCTTGAGGGTTCTCTGCTGTTTTACTCTTTCCATTCCTATTCCAGCATCCCCATTAGCAGTCAAGTTCTGTTCTGTTTTAGGTTTCTGGTTCTTCTTCTCCAGCACCCTCTACCTATCTCTTTCCCCAGAGTTGAGATGAAAACTAAGGGGCTGCAGGCATGGTCCCAGCCATCAAGGAACTTACAGTACCCAATAGTGCCTTCCAAGAGCATGGTGGCATAGAGGCACCTTCTGTGAAAACTGCCACGAAGGGCCTTCACAAGCAAGCAGAGATACTTCTGGAGGGATGGATGGAGTTGCTTACTCTCTCAGCAGGACTGGCATTAGGGTATTAAAGGGCACAGAGCTGGGCCTCTGAGGTAGGAGTGTGTAAAGCCTTCCCATCCTGTGCAGCATATTTGGATAAGGCTTGCCCCTAAATCCACTTGGCTTAGGGACAAGACCCATCCCCTGCTTCTAGTGGATGCTTATTTTAATCCCAGGGATGTTGGGTGCTAACCAATTGCTCCCAGAAGCAGCATTTTGAGGGTCCACCTGCACCTGAAGTACATCTCTCCAGGGTCATTTTAGACCAGAAAAGTGACCCCAGCACAGCCCCTGTCTCTTCTTTCCCCTGCCTTAGGGTGGAGGTGTGGGAAGCTTCTTGGGAGTGGCCAGCTGCCTGTAGAACAGTTTCATGAGAGTGTAAGGAATCTGCCTTGTCATCCAGACATCCTATCCCTGTGTAGAGCACCAAGAATCAGAGCCAGGTTTTTCCTTACTTGGGGTGGAGCTGCAGACTTAGCATGGGGACAGGGTAGCCATGGGGAGTCTCTGCACTCTCCCTCCCCACTGAGCCCCCTACAGCTCTAGGCTGAGAGAAGCTTCCCTTAGAGGGGACATACTGAAGGATGTACTCAAGCTAACTAGTCAACAGAATCAAGGGGTTGTCAGGGAAGCAGAGCCATTCTGACTTTTGGAGACTAAGGAACTTATTATGGAAGTTAGTCCTTAACACAAATGTGGGAAAGCCTGGGGAAGTAAAGGTCTGAAAAGGAGATTTAAAAGTTCAGAGAAAGGTTGTTAATCAACCCTCCTGGAGTGCCAGTGTGAATGGACAAGTCAGAGCTTGCAGGAAAATCTGGATATTAGGCATGTCCAGCTAATGCACTGGGACCGTGAAAGGGGTCTCGTGTCTCTGGAAGACTGTCTCTTTGTAGCATCTGTATCTGGGAGTTCACAGCCTGATCGTAGGCCTGGGTTGCCATTGGTGGGCAGGAATGGGAGTCAGGAAGAAGAGCAGTATGTGTGGCAGGGGGAAGAGCAAGGCAAACTGGGCTCCATCCATACCACTTCACCCCTCATCACCTCCATCCACATAACCTTTGGAACATACTGACTGCTGCTTTACTTATGCCTTCCAAATCTTGTCTAAATTCTCTTTTGGCCAACTCTAACCTGGAACCGTACAGAGATGGGTTCTGGGAAAAATCATTCCAGCTTAGCCAACTTCACACCATATTAAACCACCACAGCTTATCAATATTCTGAGCACTGTGTTAGTCACTGGTGGGGACCTGGAAGGTTCTGGGACATTAAAATGTGCAAAGTTTCAGAATCTACCAACATGATGGTGCCTTTTGGGGATCTGTAAATAGCTGAGTGTGACTGGGCCATGGTGTGCAAAATGGTGAGAGTGATGAAGGGATGGAGATGGGATGTTGGTTGGGGACAGATAATTTAGTGAATTAGACATCATATTATAAAGTTTACATTTATCTTATGGAAAAGATACTACTTGGAAGAGTTTTAAGAAAGGGGAGAATAATGAGCACATGAGTATTTTAGAAAGATCACTCTAGTTGTAGCGTGAGAATGGTTTGGAGGAAGGACAAACCAGATGGCAGGGACTGAGCAGTGGCTCAAGAACTGTGAGGGACATGACCTCGTGTCTAAAAGATTGAGAGAAGCAGACCAATGGAAGAGATATTAAGAGGGGAGAAATACTGGGGCCTGGAACTTGATTGGACATGAGGCTGTGAAAGAGAGAGGGGAACCTAAGTTGATGCTAAGATTTCTTACTGGGACACCTGAGCTGATGATGGTGCTCTTCATAAGGGAAACAGAGAGAGGCTTGGATAGGAAGAGGATGAGTTCCATTTTGAGCATGTTGCATTAGAGATGTCTGTTCGATAAATGAGTCTGGAGCTCAGGGAGAAGAATGACCCAAAGATCTAGATTGTGGAACATCTAGAACACATGCCAGGGTTCTTAACTTTGTGTGATTGCATGATTGTGGACCCCTTAGAGAATATGAGGAAAACTATTTTCATCAGAAAAATGTATATATATATATATATATATATATATATATATATACACATATACTTATATATACAAATACTTACATAGATTTTCAAGAGACACACAGATTACCTGGAGCCCAGCTACAGATCCTTTAGGGATCAAGAATGTACCTGGAGTCTGGTGGAGTGAGAAAAGGAGATGAGAATAAAACCTTGGGGAGAGTAATGGATGGGGGAGGGAAAGAAGGCTGCAAAGGATGCTGAGAAGGCATAGCTCCAAAAGAAAGAGATAAACCATCCATTCTGTAGGGTGTAGATAGGTAAAAATCAAGGGAAACAATTCAAAAAGAACATCGTAATATAAAACTGTAGAAAATGCAAGTAAGAGAACGACTGAACAATATCCATTTGATTTAGCTAAAAGGGAAAAATTTAAATATCAAAGAGAAAGTGCAGCTCAGTCCAGTCTGCATCTCATGCTGGACTCTACAAAAGGGGGTGCCGCATGGCACAAGGAGATCAGCTAGGTGGTTTGTGACCACCTAGAGGGGTGGGATAGGGAGGGTGGGAGGGAGGGAGACGCAAGAGGGAAGAGATATGGGAACATATGTATATGTATAACTGATTACTTTGTTGTAAAGCAGAAACTAACACACCATTGTAAAGCAATTATACTCCAATAAAGATGTTAAAAAAAAAGGGGGTGCCTAGTTAAAACTCTCCAAAAGGGGGGCAGAGCCCAAACTAGTGTCGTGACACTTGTCTCAGGCTGTCATGCCTCTCCAGGGTGTCAGCCTTACTCTTTACCCATCTTTGCCTCCCCTCTCAGATTTGATGCTGAACTCTATTATCTTCTCAGGAATGACATTGACTTTCCCAAATCATCAGCTCGCTCTAGATAATCTCAGGGAATACTCCCGAGGGTGCAATCCAGCCCTAAGACCTTTCTACCAGGCATCATTGATACTTTCATGAGTTCCTGTGGAATACAATTACAAGCCTCAAGGAATTTGATTGTCTTGGATCAAATGAAAAAGAAACTACAGTTCACACTTGTATTTAGTGAGAAGACTTCCAAAAAAATAATCTTGTTGACATAAGTACTTAAGAATTTTAAGTGCTATGTTGGTTAATATCTTTCTTAGTGATATAGAGAAGGGCGGGTTGGAGAGTATTTATACTTGGGTGTGTGGGGAGCACAGTGAACAAAAAGGCCAAGGGACTCTTACCAAAAGTCAATGGGGGGGCTTCCCTGGGGGGCCTTCCCTGGGGGGGCTTCCCTGGTGGCGCAGTGGTTGAGAATCCGCCTGCCGATGCAGGGGACACGGGTTCATGCCCCGGTCCGGGAGGATCCCACATGCCGCGGAGCGACTGGGCCCGTGAGCCATGGCCGCTGAGCCTGCGCGTCGGGAGCCTGTGCTCCGCAACGGGAGAGGCCACAAGAGTGAGAGGCCCGCGTACCACAAAAAAAAAAAAAGAAAGAAAGGAAAAAAAAAAAGTCAGTGGGGCAGAGCTCTCAGTTTTAATCATGTTGTCATGATTATAACAACTCTCTTTAACTTTTAATGATATGCAACAGGAGATTCTCCATGATATTTAACTATGAAGTTCTGCTTTACAATTTCCTATTTTGAAACACAACTACAAGAATATTTCCCACCTCAACTGCTTGAAAGGAAATTGTTAATCTGTTGCCTCATCACCTTTTAATACTCTAGTATTTCCTACAAATGAACATATTCTCTAAAACCTCAATTCCATCATCAAAATAAGGAAATTAACATTAATATAGTACCATCTAACTCTCAGATCCCCAGTTGCTCAATAATGCCATTTACAGCAGAAGGATCCAGTCAGAATCACACATTTGCATTTGATCGTCATGCTTTTCAGTCTTCTGTTTAGAACAGTTCTTTAACCTTTTTTTTTTTAACATCTTTATTGGAGTATAATTGCTTTACAATGGTGTGTTAGTTTCTGCTTTACAACAAAGTGAATCAGTTTTACATATACATATGTTCCCATTCTTCAGAACTAATTTTTTTTTTTTTTAGATTCCATATATATGTGTTAGCCTACGGTATTTGTTTTTCTCTTTCTGACTTACTTCACTCTGTATGACAGACTCTAGGTCCATCCACCTCACTACAAATAACTCAATTTCGTTTCTTTTTATGGCTGAGTAATATTCCATTGTATATATGTGCCACATCTTCTTTATCCATTCATCTGATGATGGACATTTAGGTTGCTTCCATCTCCTGGCTATTATAAATAGAGCTGCAATGAACATTTTGGTACATGACTCTTTTTGAGATATGGTTTTCTCAGGGTATATGTCCAGTAGTGGGATTGCTGGGTCATATGGTAGTTCTATTTGTAGTTTTTTAAGGAACCTCCCTACTATTCTCCATAGTGGCTGTGTCAATTCACATTCCCACCAGCAGTGCAAGAGTGTTCCTTTTCTCCACACCCTCTCCAGCATTTATTGTTTCTAGATTTTTTTGATGATGGCCACTCTGACTGGTGTGAGGTGATACCTCATTGTAGTTTTGATTTGCATTTCTCTAATGATTAGTGATGTTGAGCATCCTTTCATATGTTTGCTGGAAATCTGTATATATTCTTTGGAGAAATGTCTATTTGGGTCTTCTGCCCATTTTTGGATTAGGTTGTTTTTTTTAGTGAATCAGTTATACATATACATATATCCCCATATCTCTTCCCTCTTGGTTCTCCCTCCCTCCCACCCTCCCTATTCCACCCTGCTGCTTCCCTCTAGCTATCAGTTTTAGAGGGTTTTTATCATAAATGGGTGTTGAATTTTGTTGAAAGCTTTTTCTGCATCTATTGAGATTATCATATGGTTTTTATCCTTTAGTTTGTTAATATGGTGTATCATGTTGTTTGATTTACCTGTATTGAAGAATGCTTGCATTCCTGGGATAAACTCCATTTGACCGTGATGTATGATCCTTTTAATGTGCTTTTGGATTCTGTTTGCTAGTATTTTGTTGAGGATTTTTGCATCTATGTTCATCAGTGATATTGGCCTGTAGTTTTCTTTCTTTGTGACTTCTTTGTCTGGTTTTGGTATCAGGGTGATGGTGGCCTCGTAGAATGAGTTTGGGAGTGTTCTTCCCTCTGCTATATTTTGGAAGAGTTTGAGAAGGATAGGTGTTAGCTCTTCTATAAATGTTTGATGGAATTCATCTGTGAATCCATCTGGTCCTGGGCTTTTGTTTGTTGGAATATTTTTAATCACAGTTTCAATTTCAGTGCTTGTGATTGGTCTGTTTACGTTTTCTATTTCTTCCTGGTTTAGTCTCAGAAGGTTGTGCTTTTCTAAGAATTTGCCCATTTCTTCCAGGTTGTCCATTTATTGTCATATAGTTGCTGTAGTAATCTCTCATGATCCTTTGTATTTCTGCAGTGTCAGTTGTTACTTCTCCTTTTTCATTTCTAATTGTATTAATTTGAGTCTTCTCCCTTTTTTTCTTGATGAGTTTGACTAATGGTTTATCAATTTTGTTTATCTTCTCAAAAACCACCTTTTAGTTTTATTGATCTTTGCTATCATTTCCTTCATTTGTTTTTCATTTATTTCTTTATTTCTTTCCTTCTGCTAATTTTGGGGTTTTTTTCTTCTTTTTCCTTCTTGATTTTTTAGTTACCCACTTAAAAATTAAAGTGTATTTTCTCCATTATAAACACAGGGTATGCTCATTTTAAAAAGTTGAAAACAAAGATAGGCAGTGAGACTTCAAATTAATGAGGTTAATTGACTGCATTTGTTTTTATCCTCTGCAGAAAGTACATGAAAGTGGTTGTGAAATGATTTTTGAAAGGAATTAACTTAGTAGGAACAAAAGAACAGAAATCAGCAAGTTTTCAGAAATGGAAAGCAGATGGAGGACAGCTTACTGACCAAGCAGAGTTGAGAAGTTATATTCAAGTGCCTATAGAGAGGGAGTCTGATGAAAAGGAGACCCACTCACCTAACATACCTAGAGAGACTCAATACAAAAAAAGGCTGAGATTTTGGAGTGCCTAAGAATGGTTGAAAGGTGTTTTATGTGGAGATTAGACCTCCCGCCAAATTCTCTTATGGACCCTGTACAGCCAAGTGACTATATGTCTCCTCCAATCTGCCCCTACCCCCAGGGTGTGGGAGATCCTAAGGAGAGGGTTGGGGGGCTAAAAGGGGGAACAGTAAGTCTATGTATTGAACAAAGGGCTCCTCAGCACCCTCACCAGAGCATGCTGAGCCCTGCCTAATTATCCTCCTCTGCTCCCTGTCCCTAGGCAGGAAATTGAAGAATCTTTTCTCTGGAGAAAATACCTCTATATACTGATTTTTGGAAGCCCCAAGTGAAAAGCCTGCTTCGCTCCTTTTTCAGCCTATTCAGATGTTCAACCGCTGACAATCACCTCTATCCCCAAATTAAATAGGAACATAAAATAAAGAATCATCAGATATTTGAGGAAAGCTTTAAACACAAAAGGAGCAGGAAACAACAACATAAACAAACAAGGAAAAAAACCTTCCTGGAGAAAAGTATCCTGTTTATAAGTATCCTTATAAACAGAAGAAAAAATATTGTAATCACAAGTCAAATACAGGATACTATGACAAAGAAACAGAAATGCAGTAAGAGCTTCTAGAAATTAAAAATATAATAATAAAAAATTAAGTCAGTAGAAGGGCCCTTAGACATATCCCAGAAAGAATTATAAAACATGGAAGAAATGGGAAAGAGCAGGAAAAAAAAACAAATAAACTTGTAGGATTGACTCAAAATGTCTTCCATCATCCTAAGATTTCCAGAGGAGAGAGCAGAGAAAAATGGAAGAAAATATCTGAGAAATACAGAAATTTCTCAGAATTGAAGGGCATGCATCTTCAGTTTGAATGGGCCCAGTAAGTGACAACATAATTAATTGGGGGCACATATAATTTTGAAATTTTAGAACATTAGAGATAAAGAGAAGCTTCTAAAGAGAGGAAAAATATGGGTCCTAAAGTCAAGAATGTCACTGGATTTTTCGATAGTAGTACTAGATTCTGGATATCACCGAGGGTAGCCCTTCAACAGCTTTCAATGTAGAATTCTATATCTGGTTAAACTGTTTATCAAGGATGAAGGTAAAAAGTATCTTTAGATATATAAATACAAAATGTTTACTCTCAACATCTTTTAAGACACTACTTGAGGATATTTCAGCAGAAGAAGTGAGGAAAGCAAGAAAGAGGGACACTGCTTGGCCAAACAGTAAACTGTGTTTAACATCATCATCATCATATAATCTCTCTCTACTTAGATAATAATTTTTTTGATTAAAAAACAACTTCACATTTTATTTTAAGGAATATGATCATTTGTTGAGTTGAAGGCATGAAGTGCAAGAGCTGCTCTGACACAGACTCTGAGAAGAAGCCCCTCCCATGTGCACTTTTAAAGACTCGCTCATCATTTTGTACACAAGACATTTCACCCGTCAGAGCTGAAGATGCTTAATGACATTGGTAATTTTAAAAATTCTGCAGAAACAAAAAAATACATCCATGAGGCAACCTGCCACTGTTGACTACAAATCACTACATGTTAGAAAGTTGCCTCTGAAGGAGAACGCACTTATTGTTAACTTATTGTTATTGTTAAGTTAGGAGCACGCTTAACATGTAATCAACCTTGAGTTAGAAAAACTACTCTTTGTGGAACTTGCCTGGCCTGCCAATGCAGGGAGCACGGGTTCGAGCCCTGGTCCAGGAAGATCCCACATGCCACTGAGCAACTAAGCCCGTGCGCCACAACTACTGAGCCTGTGTTCTAGAGCCTGAGAGCCACAACCACTGAGCCCATGCACCACAACTACTGAAGCCCGTGCACCTAGAGCCCATGCTCCCCAACAAGAGAAGCCACCGCAAGGAGAAGCCCGCGCACCGCAACGAAGAGTAGCCCGCGCTAGCCACAACTAGAGAAAGCCCGCGCACAGCAATGAAGACCCAACGCAGCCAAAAATAAATAAATAAATTTATTTTAAAAAAAAGAAAGAAAAGCCACTCTTTGCAAGGCACAGTTTGTTTCCAGGTCAACTATGAAAATCTAGATCTGTCTTCCGGACCCCATGTGGCATGAAGGACAACCCCGGCTGGGCACCCCCATGTCTCCCTGACACGTGCATCCAGAGGACAGAGAGTTTTCCTCTGATCGCAGTCTTAGATAATAATTTTAATATAATCATTTAGGGGCAATAGGGAGAAGAAAATGTTCATATATATGGTTAAATGACTTTAAAGGGTTAAATCTTCAAATACTAGGAAAGGAAATGAAGAGATACAGTCTAAACTGAATAAACCAAGACACAGAACTATAAGCATATTATTAAATGTGCTATATGTAGCATATTAAACTACTACTTAGAAGAGATAGCATGAGAGTTCAAAGGGGCAGATGTGAACAGTGGGACTGACAGGGTAACGGGTGTTGGTGGGGGGGGGTAAGAGACTCCTGCTTTTAGACACTAGGGATATGTAGCATATTAAACTACTACTTAGAAGAGATAGCATGAGAGTTCAAAGGGGCAGATGTGAACAGTGGGACTGACAGGGTAATGGGTGTTGGTGGAGGGTGGGGTAAGAGACTCCTGCTTTTAGACACTAGGGCACTACCTTGATAAAAATAAAATAAATAATTTAAAAAGAAAAAAGTTTTCAGGACAGATATAAATTACTACCATAAAAGAAACAATAACAAAACAGAGACTATAGGTAGAAGAAAAATCACTAATTGTCAGACAACCGAAAGATAAATAGTGTTCACATTTGGTGCAGGTTTCTTTTTTTCCTGTCTTTCCTCTATGAAAAGGTTTTTGTTTCTTGCTTTTACATGGCTCTGTTCATACAGTTGACCATTCTGGTTTCTTAATCTATTATCATGGTGAAAACATTCTCCCATGATCATATTAAAATTTAAACCTACTTTGAAAGGGTTGCATAATAGCCCAGTTGAGTAGCTGTACTATAATTTGCTTTTTAAAACTGAAGTATAGTTGATTTACAATATTGTAGTAGCTGCAGGTATACAACATAGTGATTCAATATTTTTGTACATTATACTCCATTTAAAGTTAGTACAAAATAATGGCTATGTTTCCCTGTGCAGTACAATGTATCCTTGTTGCTTATTTATTTGACTTTTGTCATTGTCATTTGTTGTTCTCTCTGCCCAAAGCACCAACATTCTTGGGAACAACTGGGCAACTGCTCTTCTTCCCCTTCAACCAATGTGATTCTAGTGGATGCGGCCAATTACCACCCAGCCCTCTGGACTGAGGCATGAGAATGTGACCCAAGCCTGGCCAACAAGACTCCTACGAGTTTTCTAACTGGAAACGGACTGAAGAGCTTGATGTGAGGATGTAAGCCTGGAGCAGTGATGTGAACTTGGACTCCTGAGACAAAAAGACTGAAAGCATAAAGCACAGGGAAGCAGAGATGAGAAAAGGGGCAGGAAAGGGAGGCAACAACTAGGGCAGGAGGGGAGAAAGGGAGATAGAAGAAAGAAATCAATCGGACAGCATTAGAATCTCTGAACCTAGTGATACCTGAGGCCACTCTTACTCTCACCCTTTCCATAATTGGTTACATTTACTAATAAATACTTCCTTTATGCATGTTATACTTAAGGTAGGTTGAATTTGCTTCTATTATTTTTAAATGAATGAGCCTGCACCAGAGTGACCTCAGGAACAGAACATAATATTCAAGTTGCTTGGAGCAAATACTTAATAAACACTTATTAAACGAACTCCCCCAGAATCATAGTGGGACAGTACAAAGAGAATGGGCTTTAGAAACTGGCTGACCTGTGTTTGAATTATGGCTCTGTAAGAACTTTGACAAATTATTTCATATATCAGACCCTCAACTTCTCCTCCTCCTTTTTCATTCTCATCAGCATTATAATCTCTAACATTTGTTGAATTGTGCCCCTATGGCTCACACTATGTTAAATGCTTTGCATATGTTATCTCATGGATAAAATAATAATTATTATTGCACTTCATGATCTGTGAAATAATGATTCAAATAGATAATCAGTATAAAGCATTAAGCCCAAATAGTAATGATATTTTTTCTTCCACTTTTTCCTTCCTGACTTAATCCTGCCTCTTACCACTTTGCCAGTATTCAGAGTTATGGCCCCTTCACTTTTGGACAGGTTAATATGTTTGCTTTATGTGATCATAACTTGTTAGTCTTTGTCCTTTTGCCTTTTTACTTGTGAATTACTCAGTGTGAAATATGCTCAATAATGACACAAACAATATAAAAGCAGAACTCAACAAATGCAGAAGTAACTAGGTTCTTGCATGGAAAGACTGAGCATTGTAAAGAGGTCAGTTCTTAATTTGTACAATTAATTTAATTCAAATAAAGCAATAACAAAGACCCCCCCCCTCCTTCCCTGAAGTTGAGCAAGTTGACTCTAAAGTCCATTTGGAAAAATAAAGAAGCAGTGATTAAGAATCTGCCTGCCAATGCAGGGGACACGGTTTGAGCTCTGTTCCGGGAAGATCCCACATACCGCGGAGCAACTAAGCCCGTGCACCACAACGACTGAGCCTGTGCTCTAGAGCTCGTGGGCCGCAAATACTGAAGCCCACGCCCCTAGAGCCTGTGCTCTGCAACAAGAGGAGCCACTGCAATGAGAAGCCCGTGCACCGCAACGAAGCATAGCCCCCGCTTGCCGCAACTAGAGAAAGCCCGTGCGCAGCAACAAAAACCCAATGCAGCCAAAAATAAATAAACAAAAATTTTTTAAAAAAAGAATGCAGAATTGTATTCGCTTATACCTGCATAAAGAAATACAAATTACTCACAGTAGTTACCTATGGGGAAAGGGAGCATCTGCTGGAAGGGAAGAGACTTGAGAGCAAGACTTGTCAATGTGTACTTTATTATATTGATTTAGTTTTTTAATCGTGAGTTTATATTATTCTTTCAAAGAAAAAAAAACAGTTAGGGTTAAAAAAAGCAGTGAGTACTTACTGTGTGTAAGACATTGTGCTAAGCTTATAAATACATCATCTCATTTAATCCCCACCAGAGCCCTGTGAGGTTTTATTTTAATCTTCATTTTACAGTTGAGAAAAAGAGTTAGATTGCTTAAGCAATTTGTTCATCCTTTCTATCAATCCACAGCCTTCATTTCTTTCCTGTCCTAGCTCAATACTAACTGTCTGCAAATCTCCCTGGATTATTTCCACCCGACTCCAATCAGCTGTTGGAATCTCTTTAGCGATTAAATAACTAGTTCTCACTATATTCTTTTAACATAACAATATTCTTACCTTCTACCTGTACATGCTCTGTCTCTTGGACTAGACTGTAAAAACCATAGTTTCCATATTTGTCTTTTCAACTCTGATGCTGCCAGGCACACTGAATCACCACTCAGTAAATCACAGAATATAAAATAGTATTTTTATTCATGTAGTTCCATAGAGTTTACACTGTCTCTAACCTGAATCTCCCTGACACCCTGTCAGGAAGGTTTTATTATCCCCATTTTACAGAATAGGACACTGAGGCTCAGAGAGACTCAGAAAGATTAACTGGGAGTCATAGCTAAAACCTTTGACTCCAAGATAAGTGCCCTTTTCATTACACCACAGCTATCTCTAGTTAGCCTTTCAGAAAATATCTGGTCGAACCGTATTTATTGCAGGAGAATGTCTAAGTCAATTATTCTAGGAATGAGGACACAGAAATAACTCAAGGATAATGAAATGTTATACTTTCTCCCTCATACCAGACATCACTAATAGATCATACAACTTTTCTTCTGGGTCTTGAAGCTGCTCCACATACTTCGAAATCTTTCTTAAAACCAGGTTCCAGTTCCATAATCAATTGATCTTAATCCAAGATGGACACTCAAGAAGAAACCTACTTATCATTTGAGGGCTAGATGATCTCTAGTACCTGGCTACCCAAAATGTGGTCCTCAGATGAGCAGCATCAACATCATCTGGAAGCTTGATAGAAACAAAGAGTCTCAGGTCTCATCTACAGAATCAGAATATGCATTTTAATATCTCCAAGTGATTCCTATGAGCACGAAGTTTGAGAAGTTCTACTCGAAGACACTGTTCAGTGACAATTCTAAACAGCGATTTTATGACCTCTTATCTCTCCATCTCAGAGAACCCACTACAGAGTTACTTCATCAACCTTCCCTCAGATCTGCTGGTTCTGAGGGGCATCCATTAAATTTCTCTAAAACATCTTCCAGGACCTTTTGGTTTGAATGAGATGTTGGTTCTATCTGAAAAGATCCTTCTGAGAACAGACACACTCAGCTGCAAATTGAGAGTAATGAGGGAAGTTGAAACTCTCTTGTTTGACTGTCGATGTATCTCGCCTTGCCTGGAGAGTTATTCTCTTCTTTATGTTGACAGTATAGAGGTGGAACATTTCTGCCCTGGAATTCCCAGTACCACAGTAAAATGGAATCCTAGACTGCTTTCCTGGGTGTTCCAGTGTTCTAGCTAGCCTGGCTCAAATTCCTTGGGGGAGGAAGAACTTTTGTCTGACACATTATCTCTGTGATCACGAGTGTACTTACTGCCTGTTTCTGTACTGCAAAGGCTACTGCTGTTAGTCACCTTTACAAGCTTGTATACTTTGTTGACGTTTAAAAACAATTCTTTATATGTTTGTTTGTAGATATCATTTATTTTTAATTTTCTAATTTTTAAAATTTTTTAAATTTTAATTTTATGTCTGTGGTTATAATTTATGGCATGGGAAAAAGATGTTTTTGAGCTCAAGAACGGGATTAAATTATGAAGATTATTCACCAGTGGGGAGCTCTACAAAGGTTATAATTGAACAGAAGTAATCATTGTCTGTATTTTCCTAAAAATCTCTCGTGGGTAATTTCCTTATGTCTAAATGTGTGTATTATTTTTCCATTTTTATTTTAAATGTGTGTAATATTTTGTCTAGTTATGAAAGAAGAGCAGTTTTATTTTGAAAATCTAGAAAATTCAGAGAAATATAAGGGGAAGTAAAAAAACAACTCTGTGCCCAATACTTAACATTTTGTTCTATTTCTTTCCACTCTTTTTGCTGTAACAGGAATCTTTTCTTGCTTATTTCTCTCTGCAACTTATCGTGGGGAAGCTTGTTTCAAGATCTCTTATTTCATTATGACAAGGGCAGTGATTGAGCTCCTTCACAGAGAACAGCAGGAGTCAGCCAAAGGGACATGGAAGGGACACAAATAGAGACGGAATTGGACCATCTCCAGAGCAGCTGGGCCTTGCATCTTCCTCTGACTCTAGGACTTCAGACAGTTATCCAAGCACCAGCCGCTGTGGGTCTTTCTGCACTGGACCCCATGTGCCCACATCTCAACCTCTACAGTTGTGAGGCTGGGCTCTCCATGACCACCCTCCTAACCAGAAAGATATTACTCCCACAAGGCCCAGGATCCTCTTGCTGTGTTAAGTGCTGTTTCTCTGTCCCAGCAGAGATAGGATACACATGTTCTCCATCCTTTGGGTGATGTATGAGCCTATGGAAAGGACTTGGAATTCAGGGCCAGGCAGCCCTGCATTCTAATTCTAACTCAGTCACTTAGTAGTTTTATGATTGTAAGCAGGGTCATTTAAGTGCTCTGAGTCTTACTTTTCTCAGCTATGAGATAGGGCTACTAAAACCTACCCTGCAGGGTCATTGTAAGGATTAGATATGATTGATGTTCAACGCCTGTGGCTTAACAGGCACTCAATAAACAACAGCTACTAGTGTCACTCTCTGTCTCTGCAGTCATCTCTTTTGTAGGCTTTTGTTAAGGCAACTCTTTTAATTTTGGTTTCATGCTCGATTTTTCTACTTCCATGTCTTTTAAACAAATTCCTTCTGGAATTATAGAATCCCAGAATTCCACCAGCGCTCTGCTAAGATTCTAAATTCTCTTTCTCAACATATATTTTCTTGCTAGTGGTAAAAAGATACAAGGGAAGAATCAAGTCCTTCGGGAGCCTTTAATCTCACTGGGGAGACAAGACTTAGACACAAGATACGATTAGAGAATAATAAAAGAGAGCAGAGCCCTCAAATGTGCTGAGTTTAATGTTCTATGCCTCTGCCTGCTTCTGAATTCCATTCTTGCTTTATTAAACAATATTGCCGTGCTGCTGACTCATGTTGATTTTCTAGACCCCTAAGGCTATAATATTTCTCTGCTGTATGTGCATATAATGAGTCAGAATATTCTATTGTGTATAATATTTCTGCAGCATATTATATTTGGGCAGTTTTCCCCAAGCATTCTTCATGGCACTTGTCCCCATCAAAGTTTACCATTTTGCATCTGATAATTTCCTTTTCTTTTTTGTTTTGTTTTGTTTTTAATATCTTTATCGGAGTATAATTGCTTTACAGTGTTGTGTTAGTTTCTGTTTTACAACAAAATGAATCAGCTATAAGTATACATATATCCCCATGTCCCCTGCCTCTTGAGCCTCCCTCCCATCCTCCCTATCCCACTCCTCTAGGTCATCACAAAGCATCGAGCTGTCAACCTTATAACACAATGCACCAGCTTTCTAGCAGAGATTATCTTGGACTAAAGCTCTTCAAACAACTGTCCTTGCCTGCAGTCTCTGGTATTTCCACATTTTCTCTCTCTGCTTGTAATTCAAACTCCTAGAGTACTGGGAGTGGAAGGGAGGGATGGATAGATCCTAATTGCCATGTCTCTAACAAGATAGATGAACTTAGGGATATCTCTTCTTATCTTAAGGCTTTGGTTTTCTTACAAGGGGAAGGAGGCTACTTGAGAACTTCTGAGACAGACATGTTGTGATTCCACATAGGGGCACTGGTTTTGACGTGAGTGATTTCTCCAACAATCAGCTCTGTCGATGAACAATGAGCACCTTTTCTGAGATAGGGCTCAGCACAGCCTTTTCTCCTATTTTCTTTCCCACCGAAGGACAGGTCTGTCTGTGGAACTGTAGGTTTTCTCTGAAAATGGTGGCAGGACAATTCTGTCTTTCTCACCTCATGATGGGTCGATAACACACATCCATTAGACTAGTGGGATTAGCCATAAAGCAAAACAGAGAAGATGCTTGTAGGAGCAAATGTTGGTTTCTTGAGTTTGTTAAAAATGGAAAGAAACAGTTTGCAAGGTACCAGCTATGTAAAGTGAGTGCTCCCTGAGGCTATGTCCTGGGGAGGATGTTTCAAAAGCAGCATTGGCTGTACCATCTACCTTAAAGATGTTTACATCTAGTATAAGTGATGGGAGAAGGAGAGAGTGTAAGCAAGTACACAGAAAAGTGACATAGGAACAATGCATAGCTACATTCACCTGGGGCATGTATATGAGCACCAAAGAGAATGTTAGAAATAGAGGAGACTTATAAGGTCATTTCAAAATTCACACTTTGCAAAAAACTGAAATGAAGCTTGGAGGGCAAATGGCAGGTGGGGAGGTCATGGAGCTGGTTAGCAGCAGAACTGGGATGAGAACCCAGGTCTTCTGTTGATTGATTCAAGGTTGTATCCACCTATTCTGCCTGTGCTGGGACTGGTAGATTTGGGCTGGTTAGTTAAGGTTACCTGGATGGCTATATTTGAAAATTATTCTCAAATGTGAGTGGTGCAATTTGTCTGGGAGGCACATATTTGGATCTGTATAGGCAGTTTTATGGCGACAGGAGGGTATACAGAAAGTTTTGGCTATATACTATATCTTGAACTTAATAGGCATTCAGTAATAGTTATTAATTTTTTTTAGATTTGCTGAACATACACATGAAAATAAAACTCCTATCATCCTTCTCAATATTTCTTGATTGAGGTGGGAGTGACTGAGTCATATTCATAAGTAGGTTTGCCTAATTATAGACAGTACCAGCTGGTGAGTGTACTGGCAGAGCCAGATAAAAAGCCTCACAACCAGTGTGGTTGGAAAGGCCAGATGTTAAGGTAAGAATGGCTGCCTCAGTCAACTTCGGGTGTCTCAGCAAATTTTCAGCTGTGCAACAGAGTTTAAAAGGTGGGGAAATAGTCACATAAAAGGTACTTGTGCCCTGGAATGAATGGGCCATTTTACCTGGGTGGTTGTTTTCCCTATTGATCTATTAATAGTGCTAAAATAAAATAACCTAGCTCTTCATTAAGCGATCATGATCAGACACCCACTTCTGACGGAAAAAGTTTACAGCTAGTAAGGAAACTTGGATGCATATCTAATAACAAAAAACTTTTTGTAAAGAAACAGTCTGGGCTTTCCAAAAGTATGTTAGTTACATACATCATAATTCACATCGTCATTTAATTATTCATTAAATATATTTCGAGCTCTTGATAATTATGTATTATGTGCTAGTTTCCAAATGTTTTTACATTATCTTATTAGAGTCAAAACAACTTTCTGAGCAGAGTACGTGTAATTTGTCCCATTTTACAGAAGCAGTAGAGAAGCAGTGGATTTGGGAGTCCAGGGAGGTGAAATACTGCCCAGTTTTGGTCTTGGGTTTTTCCCAGTCACATTCTGAGCTTAGAAGACTGAACTATTTAGGGGCTTCAGTGCTAAGCTAAGAGAGATTAAGTGACTTTTCCAAGGGCACACACTGTTAAATGGCAAATCCAGAATGCAATACCAGACTTTGACTCTGGTCAGTTTCTCCATCCTCCATGCCAGTGGCTCTCCAATATTAGTGAGTGTCAAAATCCCCAGAGGGCTTATTCAAACATAGACTGCTGGTCCCATCCCAGAGTGTTTGATACAGAGGTCTGGCGAAGGCAGGCCAAAAATGTGCATTTCAGTAATTTTTCAGGAAACACTGATGCAAAGGAAACCGTGCACTGAGAACTACTTGCTGTTCAAAGTGTGGTCTCAGCAGACATCAGCCAGGAACTCCTCAGAAACACAGAATCTCATAGAATCTCAGGTCCCATTTTGGCGGGGCAGAATTAGAATCTGCATTTTAACAAGACCTCCAGATCTCACATTAAAATTTGAGGAGTGCTGGTCTACTCCACAGCTGTCAGTTTGCAGGCCCTGGACTACGTGTTAAAGGGAGATGACAGGATAATAATAATAACTGTTTTTTCAGGCACTTCCTGTATGTCAGACACTCCTCTAAGCCCTTCAGGTATTTTATCTCCTTTTAATTCTAACAATAACAATACGAGGGTGATACCAATATTATTCCCATTTTAAAGTTAAGGGAATGCCAGGGTACAGAGAGGTTGGTATCCCGCCTCAGGCCACTTACCCAATAAAAGGTGGATCCACGTTTTGAAGCTGGGCAGTTTACTCCCAAAGACCACACTCAGTCACGATGCTACATTTTTGTAAGTCCAGTTGCCACTTATATACATGGGGAGATAAGAAGGAAAGGCATGTAAATAAGTTTAGAGCAAGAGAGAAGTTCCAGTTTGAACAGATGTCCTGGGTCAAGGTAATCTAGTTATGTGTCCCTTTTAAAGTCAGGAGACCTGGGTTTGGCTGGGCCTCTGCAGAACTTCCTGATGATGTAGACTTTGGTGCATCCTGCTTCTTCGTAACTTCACATGTAAAACTGAAATAATATTAATAACAATTGATAAAGAGAAAAAGGATCCCACTGGCTAGACTATGGAGGGAGTGTGCTGAGAATTGAAAAAGAAGCCACAGTTTTTCAAAATGGACTACACTATATTTGGCAAAAGAGATAAGCTGTACCAGATCAAAACCATGATGCTCATCACAAACTAGCTAATCTCCAGCTCTCTCAACACCAGTCTGTTCCAATCCCTGAGTCCAAGATAAGACCACAGACAAACTGATTTAACAGTGACTCTGAACGGACGCATGTGTTCTAAATACAAGGCCGTGGACTGTTCCGGCAACTTTCTAGTTGATTCCTGCCAAGCCTAACAACATGCCTAACTCAAGATCCCACAGCCCTAAAAGGACCTGTTTCTTGTCTCCTTCCTTTTGGAACACTCCACAGATACCCATGGTATATAGTTTCCTTGCTGTAGCAAATAATGACCCAACTTTATTCACTACAAGTGTTTTCCCAGAGGTCTTTGTTTGGTGGGCTCTGACACAATAATATTTTCCTACCTACCTTGTATACTTCCTATGACTATCAAACGAAATAAAGCATAGAGAGCTCCACACACATGTGAGTTTCTAAATTTGTTATTGTAATTATTTATGTGCTACTCCATCTTCTCCCCCAAAACAGTGATGCTCATATTAAAAGAGGAGATATAGTCTTATTTTCTTTGTGTTCACAATGTCTAGAATGGTTCTTAATACTCAATAATTATTGATTGAATGAAAAAACAAACAAATGGGCAAATGAAAAAAATCTTGTTCCAGTTCTTTCCCCAGGTCCAGCCCAGTGAATCACCAAGACTTCCTCCAATCGGATAAAGGAGTTCTCTTAAGTGTTTAGAAATGATTGTTACCACCTGGACAGACTGTCACTAGCACTTTGTAACAGTTACAGATAACCTTGTTTGCCTCTTAAATGTTTCTCTTCTTGCAAGCCGCTTGGAATTGCTAGTGGGAATACTACTCCCCTTGTCCACAGCATCGATCCTGGAGCAGTAAATGTGCAGCTAAAGAGCAGCATATTTTATAGGCTGTGGAGCTGGTGTGTATCAGTATATTAGCTGAGTGCCCCTTGCAATCTCACCCCATGTTTAGCAGAATGATATTCTTAGGTGCTTTTGTAATAGACTTGCACCAAGCAGAAATCATGGTGCGTGAAACACAGTGACTCCATCGAACACACTAAAATCCTTTTGGCACAGTGGGTTCCAGCTGTGGCTAGAATCTCTGGGGATACCTCTGATCAATCAGAAGCTGTCAGAGATTCTTCGTACTCAGAGAGCACAGAGGCTGTCCACTGCTATACATCTTCCTTTCTCTCCTCTGGAGCTGGCTCTGTCCCCCTAAGCCCACTTCCGGTTGTCGTGCCTTCTGAGAGATGTACCCAGAGGAGTAGGCAGGCATTTGCCCTGTTGTGGGAGGCAAGTCAGTGGGCATCCTTTAGGGGACAAGTGAAACAGTGTCTTAGGGAGCACAGGCCCTACAAGTTGGAGTTCAGACCAGTGCTATCTGAGACCATATTCTCCATTAACACTACCCTGTGGGGCATTTCCCAAAGGAAACACCTCCAGTAGTATTGTGTTCCCTTTCCAATGCCCTATTCCTGGGACAGGAGTGAAGACAAAGAAAACACTGTATTTGTTTCCCTTCTCACTTCCAGCCATCAAAGGGATGCTGCACCTGAAACAAAAATGAAATGCATTCTTCAGCGGATCCCAGAGCTCCCCTCCCCAGTCAAAGAAGATGAGGATTGTCCCAGCCAGGCCCTCCTGAGTCCTGGACTCCAGCCAGGAATTTAGTGGCTCCTATGTAACTCCCAGTTTCTTCTCCTTGCCCAGAACCTCCTCTCAGTCTGGAGAAGTGAGAGGGTACGGTTTCTTTTTAGGCAGTTTTCTTCACCCCTCAACATGGATGTTTGATTGACCTTGAGTTTGGCCAGTTACTCACACCCCCATTTCCATTTCTTTTTCTGTTCATTTTTCCCTTATATTATGTGTGCACATGCCCCAAGTTCTCCATTAGAACATAAGAATCATCTCTTTCCCTTTTCTCTACCTTACAGTTTACCATAATATTAGCTTAATTTGTAACAAGTGCAAGTAAAAATACACGTATTTAAAGAAACACACATGTGGCCAAAGACTGTAAGACTGTGGGATTGTGGCAATTCCAATAGATTTAAGATTTTTTTTCTGAAGGTAACTTTAATAAGACATGGACTGACTCTTGCTTCTTGGAATTAAAGGTCAAAGAGGAAGGGCATCATACCTGACTGACTCAGGCACTGTGGATACTTTCCAGCCAAGGGGAGGCAAAGCTCAGGCCTCCTCTGCAGAGTGGCTGTGTCCTTCCTCTGTCAACTTTCAGAGCAGGATCAAGGCCACGCTCCAGCCCCACCCTGCACGCAGACCTTCTCAAAGCTGTCTCAGAAACAGACATGGTGACAGGTGGTGTACTTCCAGCCTTCTGGAGGCAGCCTGAGAAACGGAAATGTTGTTGAGGGAGACTGTAGCTCTGTTGCACGTTGAGGCCACAGGCGAACTTAAGTCCAATAGATTAAAGATGGATGATCACTCAGTATGATAATCTCTAGGCCCATCCATGTTGCTGCAAATGGCATTACTTCATTCTTTTTTATGACTGAGTAATGTTCCATTGTATATATGTACCACATCTTCTTTATCCATCCCTCTGTTGATGGACATTTAGGTTGCTTCCATGTCCTGGCTGTTGTAAATAGTGCTACAAAGAACATTGGGGTGCATGTATCTTTTTGAATTATGGTTAGTCAGACAGAGAAAGGTAAATATCATATGATATCCATTATATGTTGTATCTAAAAAAAGGGTACAAAACAACTTATCTGCAAAACAGAAATAGAGTCACAGATGTAGAAAACAAACTTATGGTTACCAGAGAGTAAGGGGGAGGGATAAATTGGGAGATTGGGATTGACATATACACACCACTATATATAAAATAGATAACTAATAAGGACCTACTGTAGAGCACAGGGAACTCGACTCAATACTCTGTAATGGCCTATAAGGGAAAAGAATCTAAAAAAGAGTGGATATATATAAATGTGTAACTGATTCACTTTGCTATATACCTGAAACTAACACACAACATTGTAAATCAACTATACGCCAATAAAATTTTTTTTAAAAAAGATGGATTATCAGCCTTACTTGGCATTTCAAGGGGTTTCCTCTCACACCCTGAGAATAATAATACACTTTTTTCTCAAATGGAGATGGAGTCCTGTGCTGCTGGGAGAGAGAAAGGGAAGGAGAGCAGTTCTGCGCCCAGTGCTGGTGAAAGGTCTACAAACACATTCAAAAAGTGACTCCCGGGGCTTCCCTGGTGGCGCGGTGGTTGCGCGTCCGCCTGCCGATGCAGGGGAACCGGGTTCGCGCCCCGGCCTGGGAGGATCCCACATGCCGCGGAGCG
>NC_041217.1:59187014-59196236 GCF_002837175.3 Physeter macrocephalus
CCGCATACCACAAAAAAAAAAAAAAAAAAAAAAAAAAAGTGACTCCCTTGCTGCCCCTCCCCAAGGGAGCAGCCTCAGGGCTCCTGCAGAACTTTCAGTACCTGCCCACCCATTATCATGCCTCTTGCTTGGTGGACTCCTCAATAGCTTCACAGATTCAGTTTAGAGATTCCTGTGCTCCTGTCAGGGACACACTGCTAGTGGCTCTACCTCTCCCAGGGGATTCCTTTCTGCTATCCCTGGTGGTGGCATTTTGTTAGATTTTTTAAATTATTTATCCCTCAAGGACTTATGGCTCACTTGGCTTTTGTCTATCGTTTCCCACCGTTCCTGGGTGGGTTAGGGAGGTGGTGCAACTCCTGGGTTTGATTTGCTGGCCCTACCTTAGCATCTGAATATCCCATGCAATGAAAGCATGGGTGGTAGGGAGGGAGTGAGTTCCTTAAGTAATGACTGCCCCTGACTTACGCACTAAGACTTTGATGCCCTTTCAAACCGACTAAGTTCATTTTTTAAAAACTTTTATTGAAGTATAGTTGATTTACAATGTTGTGTTAGTTTCAAGTGTATAGCAAAGTGATTCAGCTTTATATATATATGTATATATTATTTTTCCAATTCTTTTTCCTTATAGGTTATTACAAGATATTGAGTATACTTCCCTGTGCTATATAGTGGGTCCTTGTTGGTTATCTATTTTACATATGGTAGTGTGTGTATGTTAGTCCCAAACTCCTAATCAAATTGATCAGATTTAAGAATTTGTTTACCATGTGTTTAGTGGGAGTAGGAGGAAAATGCCATGGACTTTGGGGCCAGAATACCTGAGTTCTTATTTCACTTCTGTCACTTGCTAGTTGTGTAACAATGGACATATTTACCTCCTGCTATGAAATAAAGATAATAAGTACCTCAATTGTTCCTGTGAGAGTTAAAGGAGTTAATATATTTAAGATGCTTCAAACAATGGCCCATGGTAAGTTCTTATTATCAGCTACTGCTTTTATTAAAATAAAAATTGCATAAATTTTCTTTGTGTTCAAAGTAGATTATTTTTAAACTTTCTCTGAATATAACATAGCCTTTAAACTATTTTTATATTATGGCTTTTTGTTGCTTATGACTGAATTCATTAACAAACAGTATGCACTAAGTATAGTGTTAAATTACGGGATTTAAGGAGAATGTCTTATGTTAAAAGAAGAAAATCTTATTCTAGAAATAAGATTTCTTCACCAGGGAACTTTTGGGTGGCATGTTAAATCATCTTGGTGGAGTTAATGAAGTAAATCAGTCTTTCCTGGTAAACATTAGTTCTCAAAGTTACAGCAGACTGTGGGAACTGGTCCAGATTATACCAATGGCTGGTCTGGGAATGGGTGGATTGGCTTGTGGTGGTATCAGGTACCAATTTTCACATTTGTATAAGAAAATTCTAAGGGAACAGAAGATGTCAATGCCAAGAAGAATGCTTATTCTTTCTACTGGAAGGCACTGTCTCTTTTGGCGGAAGGAACCTGGCCACATACCAACTATTCTGGGAGGGGACATTGTGTCTGGACTTTCAGCTTTATTCTTCTGGTGTTTTAGGGCTTGCTGTGGATGATGCTCCAGATACTGACTTTGGCCTCGACTGGACTCTGCCCTGAAATCATTTGTGCCCACTGCTGAGAAATTTGAAAGGATGAAAGGTGAAGTCTGGGAGATTGTTTGGAAAAGCTCAAGTTCACATGTTAATGTTGTCATTGTTATTAAAAGTTCAAACTCAAAGTGATATTATGACTACCAATTACAGTTAGCTTTCGTTTTTGGAGAGAAGATGGAGGATGAAAGCTATACATTTTATAAATCGTTCACTAATATTCAAAGTGTTAGAATGTAAGATCACACACCATGTTCTTACTCTATGGAGCATAATTTAAATTTTCTTTGATTCAGAAAGCACTTCAGCATCTCACAGTCAATCTGCTAACATGAGACTATAAGAAATTTTGATGTTTATACAGTTATTGAGTTTTGGATAAACTCTAGTGTACCATATATTTAGTAGTATTATTAACATCTATTTAATTATTGATTAAACAGTTGTTGAGGACTTATTGTGTGCAGGATACTGTGACATATGATAACAACAAATAAAAGTCTAGATGAATAAAACAAAACTATGAGACAGAATGAAGGGCAGCTCAATTGAAGGGAAAATAAAGCAAAAGACCTGGGGATAGAAAAGTGCAAGGGGTGTTTAGGGAATAGTGAAATGAAGAGTGTGGTTGAAAGTCTGGGTTCCTGCAGATAGTAATAATATAATAGTAATAGTTACAATGAGGTACACAACGTTTATTGAGCATTTGTCACTTGTCAGGCATTGTGTTAAGTGGTTTACATTAAGAAATCATTGAATCTCAACAGTAACTCTGTGAGGAAGGTAATGTTTTGTTTCTCATTTCACAGATGAGGAAAGTGAGGCATGAAGGTTGTTAACTGACTTGTTGCTTAGTAAGTGGTGAAGCTAAGATCTGTGCCTGTGCTGTCTGACTCCAGAGCCTGTGCTCTTGGGAGGTATGATGGAAAAGGGTCAGACAGCAGAGGTTCTGTGTGTCAAGTAAGGAAGGAGTGGGGGATACACCTGAGCAGAGAAACATGGGTGAAAATGTACAAAAAGGTCCCCGAGCCCATTATTAAGATTATTAAGGGTCCCTCCACCCAAGCTGTGCTCTTGGGCCCAGAACAACCTACCTTTCCCCCTCTGCCATTTTGCACCCTTCCAAGAATAGCATAATAGGAAGATATGGGATAGGACTGGGTTTAACTCTCTGTTTTGCTGCTAGCCGAACCTTGGATATGCTATTTAGCCTCCTCAAATCTCAGTTTCCTCAACTCTAAGATAGGAATAATGGGACTTCCCTGACAGTCCAGTGGTTAATACTCCTTGCTCCCAGTGCAGGGGGTATGGATTCAATCCCTGGTCGGGCAACTAAGATCCCACATGCCGTGTGGTGTAGTCATTAAATAATTAATTAATTAAATTAAATAGGAATAATAATTCCAGGGTTGTTGTTCACCAGATCCTGAACTCATTACCAGTAGCTAGTAAGAGTGGCTCCAAACATTCTCTTTCACGAAGCTTTATCCATCCCAGTTATATACAGTAAGAAGTTTTCCTTGAATTTTGATTTACTTATCTTTCTCCCCATATGAAATGTGAGAGTCTCAAGGCTGGCCACCGTATCTCCACTGTATGGCCACCATATCATAGTCCCAACGCCAGTACAGCTCCTGCTGAACACCGAATGACTCCAGAATCCCTTCCCACTAGGATGGGTCTTGAGACCACCAATTTCGTCAGCCTCCTGTGATGTCAGCCTTGTGGATAACCAGACTGAGAAGAAGGAAAAGGCTCACCTGTTAATAGTTGAGTAAAGTTGATAAAGTTGGGAAGAGTTAAGGGGAACTAATGTAAAACTCCGTGCTCTGTGGACCACTGGAAAGTCTGTGCATCACAGAAGGAACTGCAGAGCAGATAGAGGTCGGTTGGAGGGAACACCAAAGGAGAATTATCCAAGGCTGCCCAATTTGGTCCAAAGCTGGCTGTACTAGCACCCCCTCCCCACCTTCCCATTGCCTCCAGCCTCCCCTGCTATAGGGTACTGATGTCGTTTATGAACTCTGTTTGATAAGTTGTTATTTACATCTCTCTGTACATGTCATTTCTGCTGCCAGAATATAGATTTTTTTAATAGGAAGGATCATATCTAGAGGTGATTTAGTATAAAGTAAGGCATTCATTAGTCCTCTATTCTGAGCCAGGCATTATGCTAGATCCTTTAAGAAATTATCTCTAATTTTCATCAAAACTCCAAAAACAGTATTCTTATTACTGCTATTTACTACCTAAACGATACAGCTAGTAAGTGATGGAATCAGAATTCGAAACTGATTCCAAATACTAAGGACCATGATTTTATAGTTAGAAACCTTTGTTATGTTCTGAGCTGTGTAATGTTGAGAGCTTTGCAGCCCCTCAGTGTTTTCTCTATAGATTTGGAATAATTATACCTGTTCCACTTTACCACACTGAGCAGTTATGGGGACAAAGTGAGATAGTGTGAAGGCTTTTTGTCAACCACTCATAAAACAAATGTTTATTGAGCATCTGCCACATGCTGGCCAATGGATATCATTCTTTAAAATCATTTTATTTTATTTCTTCAAGTCTGTTTTTTTATTATTTAACATCTTTATTGGAGTATAATTGCTTTACAATGTTGTGTTAGTTTCTGCTGTATAACAAAGTGAATGTAAACCTAGTGGCACACGGCCCCGTATGCTGTGTCCTCTGTCCTGAGGTCGTACTTCTGTTTTGCTTACACCATAATTCTTGGGAAATTCCACCCCTTCTCAGTGTATTATTATCAGGCAAAACTATAACTTCCCTGCTCATCAATTTTCTCATCTAGTAAATGAGGGTGAGGATAACAACTTCTCTGAGAAAGCTCTGGGAGAAAAGTGCTATCTGTATGCAAAGTATTATTCAGGAAAAAAATCCATCCAACACCGATGTGTGTGAAGTGTTTTTAACAAGTGCACTGACAGGAGAGAAACACAAAGGGGGAAACAATCCACACAGACATTTTGAATGGCCTGAGCTGTAGATACAGGACAGGGCTTTAGCTGACGGTGGGCAAATGTGCTTGCTACAACTGCAGATGCTGAAAATATTAAGTCCAAGTGAAACTAGTACCCTGATCCTCACAGGGCTTTCCTGGGTTCAAGGGCTGTCATTATCCAAAGCCAGGAAGAAACAGATCTGGTGGGATGCCCTGCAGGAGCTATGTGACACTCTGTGTGCTGATGGCAGATGGGCATTTACAGCAGAGCATGGGGCTGCAGATCAGATCAGGCAGGAAGAATGCAGTCTTGGCCCCGTATGCCAGGTGATATTACTAGAAGGAAAGGAACACAGCATTCATCTTCCATGATCCATAAAGTGACTCTCTTCAAACACCTGAACATGAGAGTATTTACATGACCTGGGTGCACCTAGCACTCTCTGGATTTGAAATCATGTTATTACCGATGGCCCTGGCTGCATGCCATACTGTAGACCTTAGACTTACTCTTGCAGGTTCACAGTGCAGGGAGAAAGGAAGGGGCCCACAAAGTATAAGGAACATTACTCTTGTTTTGTGGTCCTCCCACTGAGAGGCAAGAGGGCATCAGAAATCCTGGGAAAACTTGTTGGAAATCAAGGAGGTGGGAGAGGGAGTGGAATAGAGACAAAGATGCTGAGGCTATAGAAGGAAGAAGCTATCACTTAAAGAGTAAAGGGTTAAATATTGGGGCTTGAGTTCTGGCTTCTGACATTTTTAGCCATGTGACCTTGAACAAGTCAGTTAATCTCTGGGAATGTCAGTTCCTACATCAGACTTTCCTGCCTCATAAGGTGAATGTACATTGGAGCACTTTGCTGTTTACACATACGGTATTAGATTGTGGGAAAGATGGTATTAAAATGGCTCAAAGTAACAGACACCCTGCCATCTTCATGTTTGCAGCCCAGCACCTAGGTCACTGCCTGGCACAGGGTGGACACTTAATTATGTTTGAGGGACTAATGAGGTAAATCACTGAACTGCAGGGGATGAGAGGGCTAATGAGCTTGGCTGACCTGGAAGATAGAATTACCAATGAGTCAAATCTGCCTCACATCTGGACAGATGAGAGGTTGAGGTCACTCTGATACAGGCAGCCCTAAAAGTCCAAATATGCTCTAGCTCAGTATTCAGTATTTTTCAGTATTTTTTCTGAACTTTATGGATTTTTATTTTTTAACACCTTTATTAGAGTATAATTGCTTTACAATGGTGTGTTTGTTTCTGCTTTAAAACAAAGTGAATCAGCTATACATATACTTATATCCCCATATCCCCTCCCTCTTGCATCTCCCTCCCTCCCACCCTTGCTATCCCACCCCTCTAGGTGGTCACAAAGCACCAAGCTGATCTCCCTATGCTATGCAGCTGCTTCCCACTAGCTATATATTTTACATTTGGTAGTGTATATATGTCTATGTCACTCTCTCACTTTGTCCCAGCTTACTCTTCCCCCTCCCCCGTCCTCAAGTCCATTCTCTACATGTGCATCTTTATTCCTGCCCTGCCCCTAGGTTCTTCAGAACCATTTTAAATATTTTTAGATTCCTTATATATGTGTTAGCATATGGTATTTGTTTTAGTCTTTCTGACTTACTTCACTCTGTATGACAATCAACCTCACTACAATAACTCAATTTCGTTTCTTTTTATGGCTAATATTACATTGTATAAATGTGCCACATCTTCTTTATCCATTCATCAGTCGATGGACACTTAGGTTGATTCCAAGCCCTGGCTACTGTGTATAGAGCTGCAATGAACATTGTGATACATGACTCTTTTTGAATTATGGTTTTCTCAGGGTATATGCCTAGTAGTTGGACTGCTGGGTCATACGGTAGCTTTATTTTTAGTTTTTTAAGGACCATTCATACTGTTCTCCATAGTGGCTCTATCTATTTACATTCCTTCCAACAGTGCAAGAGGGTTCCCTTCTCTTCACACCCTCTCCAGCATTTATGTTTGTAGATTTTTGATGATGGCCATTCTGACTGGTGTGAGGTGATACCTCATTGTAGTTTTGATCTGCATTTCTCTAATGATTAGTAATGTTGAGCATCCTTTCTTGTGCTTGTTGGAAATCTGTATATCTTCTTGGGAGAAATGTCTATTTAAGTCTTCTGCCCATTTATGGATTGGGTTGTTTGTTTGTTTTTTTGATATTGAGCTGCAAGAGCTGCTTATAAATTTTGGATATTAATCCTTTGTCGGTTGCTTCGTAGGTATGTTCTGCCTATGTTTTCCTCTAAGAGTTTGATAGTGTCTGGCCTTACATTTAGGTCTTTAATCCATTTTGAGTTTATTTTTGTGTATGGTGTTAGGGAGTGTTCTAATTTCATTCTTTTACATGTAGCTGTCCAGTTTTCCCAGCACCACTTATTGAAGAGGCTGTCTTTTCTCCATTGTATATTCTTGCCTCCTTTATCAAAAATAAGGTGACCATATGTGCGTGAGTTTATCTCTGGGCTCTGTATCCTGTTCCATTTATCTATATTTCGGTTTCTGTGCCAGTACAATACTGTCTTGATTACTGTAGCTTTGTACTATAGTCTGAAGTCCAGGAGCCTGATTCCCCCAGCTCCGTTTTTCTTTCCCAAGATTGCTTTGGCTATTCGGTGTCTTTTGTGTTTCCATACTTTCATCATTAGTGAATAGAAATGCAAGAGATTTCTGTGCATTAATTTTGTATCCTACTACTTTACTAAATTCATTGATTGGCTCTAGGAGTTTTTTGGTAGCCTCTTTAGGATTCTCTATGTATAGTATCATGTCATCTGCAAAAAGTGACAGGTTTACCTCTTTTCTGATTTGGATTCCTTTTATGTCTTTTCCTTCTCTGATTTCTGTGGCTAAAACTTCCAAAACTATGTTGAATAATGGTGGTGAGAGTGGACAACCTTGTCTTGTTCCTGATCTTAGAGGAAATGCTTTCAGTTTTTCACCGTTGAGAATGATGTTGCCTGTGGGTTAGTAATATATGGCCTTTATTATGTTGAGGTAAGTTCCCTCTATGCCTACTTTCTGGAGGGTTTTTATCATAAATGGGTGTTGAATTTTGTAAAAAGCTTATTCTGCATCTGTTGAAATGATCATATGTTTTTTCTCCTTCAGTTGGTTAATATGGTGTATCACATTGATTGATTTATGTATATTGAAGAATCCTTGCATTCCGAAGGATAGGTGTTAGCTCTTCTCTAAATATTTGGTAGAATTCGCCTGTGAAGCCATCTGGTCCTGGGCTTTTGTTTGCTGGAAGATATTTAACCACAGTTTCAATTTCAGTGCTTGTGATTAGTCTGTTTATATTTTCTATTTCTCTCTGGTTCAGTCTTGGAATATTGTCCTTTTCTAAGAATTTGTCCATTTCTTCCAGGGTGTCCATTTTGTTAGCCTATAGTTGCTTGTAGTAATCTCTCATAATTCTTTGTATTTCTGCAGTGTCAGTTGTTACTTCTCCTTTTTCATTTCTAATTCTACTGAGTTGAGTCTTCTCTCTTTTTTTCTTGATGAGTCTAATGGTTTATCAATTTCGTTTATCTTCTCAAAGAACCAGCTTTTAGTTTTATTGATCTTTGCTAGTGTTTCCTTAATTTCTTTTTCATTTATTTCTGATCTGGTCTTTATGATTTATTTCCCTCTGCTACCTTTGGGGTTTTTTTTGTTCTTCTTTCTCTAGTTACTTTAGGTGTAAAGTTAGGTTGTTAATTTGAGATGTTTCTTGCTTCTTGAGGTAGGATTGTATTGCTTCCCTCTTAGAACTGCTTTTGCTGCATCCCATAGGTATTGGGTGATTGTGCTTTCATTGTCATTTGTTTACAGGTATTTTTTGATTTCCTCTTTGATTTCTTCAGTCATCTCTTGGGTATTAAGTAGTGTATTGTTTAGCCTCCATGTGTTTGTATTTTTTACCGATTTTTTCCTGTAATTAATATCTAGTCTCATAGCATTGTCATTGGAAAAGATACTTGGTATGATTTCAAGTTTATTAAATTTACCAAGGCTTGATTTGTGACCCAAGATATGATCTATCCTGGAGCGTGTTTCATGAACACTTGGGAAGAAAGAGTATTCTGTTGTTTTTGGCTGAAATGTCCTTTAAATATCAATTAAGTCCATCTCATTTAATGTATCATTTAAAGCTTGTGTTTCCTTATTTATTTTCATTTTGGATGCTCTGGCCATTTGTGAAAGTGGGGTGTTAAAGTCCCCTCCTATGACTGTGTTACTGCCAATTTCCCCTTTTATGGTGGTTAGCATTTGCCTTATGTATTGAGGTGCTCCTATGCTGGGTGCATAAATATTTACAATTGTTATATCTTCTTCTTGGATTGATCGCTTAATTATTATGTAGTGTCCTTCTTTGTTTCTTGTAATAGTCTTTATTTTAAAGTCTATTTTGTCTTACATGAGAATTGCTACTCCAGCTTTCTTTTGATTGCCATTTGTATGAAATATCTTTTTGCATCCCCTCACTTTCAGTCTGTATGTGTCCCTAGGTCTGAAGTGGGTGTCATGTAGACAGCATATATACGGGTCTTGTTTTTGTATCCATTCAGCCAGTCTATGT
>NC_041217.1:59196460-59202540 GCF_002837175.3 Physeter macrocephalus
GGAAGTTTTCAACTATAATCTCTTCAAATATTTTCTCAGTCCCTTTCATTTTCTCTTCTTCTTCTGGGACCCCTATAATTCGAATGTTGGTGCATTTAATGTTGTCCCAGAGGCCTCTGAGACTGTCCCCAATTCTTTTCATTCTTTTTTCTTTATTCTGCTCTGTGGTAGTTATTTCCACTATTTTATCTTCCAGGTCATTTATCCATTCTTCTACCTCAGTTATTCTGCTACTGATTCCTTCTAGAGAATTTGTAATTTCATTTGTTGTGTTGTTCATCATTGTTTGTTTGCTCTTTAGTTATTTTAGGTCCTTGTTAAACGCTTCTTTTATTTTCTCCATTCTATTTCCAAGATTTTGGATCATCTTTATTTTTCTGTCTTCTCATTTCGCTTAACTTAGTGTGTTTGGGGTCTCCTTTTCACAGGCTGCAGGTTTGTAGTTTCTGTTGTTTTTGGTGTCTGCCCCCAGTGGCTAAGGTTGGTTCAGTGGGTTGTGTAAGCTTCCTGGTGGGGGGGACTGGTGCCTATGTTCTGGTGGATGAGGGTGGATCTTGTCTTTCTGGAGGGCAGGACTGTGTCCAGTGGTGTGTTTTTGGGTGTCTGTGACCTTATTATGATTTTAGGCAGCCTCTCTGCTAATGGATGGGGTTGTGTTCCTGTCTTGCTAGTTGTTTGGCATAGGTTGTCCAGCACTGTAACTTGTTGGTTGTTTACTGGAGCTGGGTCTTAGCGTTGAGATGGAGTTCTCTGGGAGAGCTTTTGACATTTGATATTATGTGGAGCCAGGTGGTCTCAGGTGGACCAATGTCCTGACCTTGGCCCTTCCACCTCAGAGGCACAGATTTGACACCTGGCCAGAGCACCAAGACTCTGTCAGTCACACAGCTCAGAAGTAAAGGGGGGAAAAATGATATAAATTAATTAAAATAAAGTCATTTAAAAAAATTATTAAAAATAAAAAATTTTTAAAGTCATAATAAAAGAAATAGAGAAAGAAGTAAGAGAGCAACCAAACAAATCCACCAATGATAACAAGCTCTAAAAACTATACTTAAAACAAATAAACAAAACAAAACAAGGACAGACAGTACCCTAGGACAAATGGTAAAAGCAAAGCTATACAGACAAAATCACACAAAGAAGCATACACATACACACTAACAAAAAGAGAAAAAGGGAAAAATATATTTTTTTAAAAGGAAGAGAGCAACCAAATCAATAAACCAATCTACCAATAATAATGGGACCCTGGCAGTGGCGGGCTGCACAGGCTCCCGGGAGGGGAGGTGTGGATAGTGACCTGTGCTCGCACACAGGCTTCTTGGTTGCGGTGGCAGCAGCCTTAGCGTCTCATCCACATCTCTGGTCTCCACGCTGATAGTCATGGCTCGTGCCCATCTCTGGAGCTAGTTTAGGCGGTGCTCTGAATCTGTTCTCCTCACGCACCCTGAAACAATGGTCTATTACCTCTTAGGCAGTTCCAGACTTTTTCCCAGACTCCCTCCCGGCTAGCCGTGGTGCACTAACCCCTTCAGTAGGTTGCCTGAGGGCGTCTGTTTCCTGCCCAGACAGGACGGGGTTAAAGTAGCAGCTGATTAGGGGTCTCTGGCTCACTCAGGCTGGGGGGAAGGAGGGGTACGGAATGCAGGGCGAGCCTGCGGTGGCAGAGGCCAGCATGATGTTGCACCAGCCTGAAGTGTGCCGTGTGTTCTCCCGGCGAAGTTGTCCGGTCCTCTGTGTGGGAATCTCTCCGCTTTGCCCTCTGCACCCCTGTTGCTGTGCTCTCCTCTGTGACTCTGAAGCTTCCCGCCCACCAACCCCCGTCTCCACCAGTGAAGGGACTTCCTAGTGTGTGGAAACTTTTCCTCCTTCACAGCTCCCTCCCAGAGGTGCAGGTCCCGTCCCTTTTCTTTTGTCTCTGTTTTTTCTTTTTCCATTTGCCCTACCCAGATACGTGGGGATATTCTTGCCTTTTGGAAAGTCTGAGGTCTTCTGCCAGCGTTCAGTAGGTGTTCTGTAGGAGTTGTTCCACCTGAGTAGATGTATTTCTGATGTATTTGTGGGGAGGAAGGTGACCTCCACGTCTTACTCCTCCGTCATCTTGAAGGTCTCCTATGGGTCTTTTTTAAAGGAAGAAAAACTTCTGTGGATCCAGAGGACTAACTTAAATTATTATTTTGTGTGTGTTTTAAATAATGAGTATATATGAAACTACTTCTTATGTTTATTAATCTCTATACAATTATAAAACCAAAATAAATTTATAAATAAAGTCTAAATGAAGCTAAAGTGTAATTCAATTCAAATGGGCATTACTTTAATGTGATGGTTGATGTTGGTTTGTTAAAATAATTTGACCCTCTAAAAGTGAATAAGGTACTGAGTGCTAAGGGGTAATTCTTTTGAGTTCATCATGCTTATCTCTCATCTGCCACATGAGGACTCATTTCTGTCACTACTTTTTAAAAGTCAAACAAGTGTGAAACATTTACTCTGTGACATCATATGCTTTTCACTTATAAGAAGACATCATTTCTGTAATACATCCTCCTAAATTGTTTTCTTCTTAGCTTAGGGCAAATAAGACAGTATTATTTAAAATTATTTACCGAGCACCTACTATGTTCCAGAGAGTGTTCTACACTAAAACTGCACTAAAACTACATCACTGAACAAAACAGAAAGAAATACCTTTGCCCTTGTGGAGCTTACATTGTAATGGGGGAGACAGTCAATAAACAAGAAGATTAATAAATATGTAAATTGTATAGTGTGTAAGAAACTAAGAAGTGTTATGAAGAGAAAAAAATAAACAAGGTACATGGATTGAGAATTGGGGTGGGGATGTGGGCGAGTGCTGCAATTTAAAATAGAATGGCACCATTAGGACTCATGGAGAAAGTTAAATTTTAGCAAACACTTGAAAGAGGTGAAAAATATTTGCAGGGAGAGGGAAGAGCCAGTACTGAGGCTGTAAGTGCCTGGCAAAGAGGCTGGTATTGCCAGATGGCAGTGAGTGATGGGGGAGAGTAGTCAGAGAGGTAACGGGGAAGCCAGATCTCCTGGGCCCACATGGGTCATTGTAAAGACTCTGGCTTTTACTCTGGAAGAAATGGATCTCATTGGAGGCCTCTAAGTTGAGACATGACATGTCTGAGCTACCTTTAAATTATAGCACCCTGGCTTTTGTGTTGAGGTTATATTGTAGGGAAGAGGGCTGGATTAGAAGACCTTTGCAAAGAGGTGTAAGAAAGATGATGGTGGTACAGGCCAGGATGGTAGCAGCCGAGGGGGTACAGCTAATGGTCAGATTTGAAGAACCAAGGGATTTTCCCTTTGGTTTGAAGGTAGAGTGAAAGAAAAAGAGGGGCTAAGAGTCTTTGGCTTGACAACTGGATGGATTTAGCTGCCTTCGACTGGAATAGGGAAGACAAGTGGATGGGGCCATTTTGTGGAGATCAAGTGTTCAGTTTGGACGTGTTAAGTTTTGGAAGCCTGTTGGCAAGGTGATCATATAACTTACTGTCCAAACCAGGACACTTTTGAGTGTGGAGGAGAAAGGAGACACTATTAATAATCATGCTGGAGCAATAGGGGTCATTCAGAACTGTCCCATTTCATGCAAGACATAAGGTCACCCGATAGGATATCCAAGTGGAGGTGTTGAGTAGGCAGTTGGGCTGAGGTTCAGGAGAGAGCTCTGGGTCAGAAGTATACATTTGGGTGTTGTCAGCTCATATATGATACTTAAAGCCATGTGATTGGATGAGATCACTAAATGAGTGAGTATAAATAAAGAAGAGAAAAGGACCAAGGAGCAGAGTCAGAGGCATCAACAGAATAAAGGCAGGGGACATTCTCGCTTTGAGAGGTCAAGGAGAAGAGGACAAACCAGCAAAGCCATTATATACAAGCCTACATGTGGGTAGCAGGGATCAAGGGGCAGAACTAGGTCATGACTTTTTATTTAGATGGTTTTTAAAAAATGGTTAGATGAAGATCTTTTAGATTACTATCAAAATGTAAATGTAAAATATAAAACTTCCTGTAGAATCACTTACACTCTTCAGAATATTCTTGGGTCCTGGTTTGAGAGACAGTGTCACATTAATTGGCGGCAGGCACACATGGCACAGATGGTTACTAGTGGCCTCAAGGCAATCGTTGGCTGCAGTAGTACATCAAGATCACCACATGATCTTGCTGGATCCTGAAAATAATCCCTCAGTTATGCAGGAAAAGATGGTCCCAACTCATTTCATGGATGTGGGAACTGAAACAAATGTTGAGTGAACTTCCTACTCTCATTTCTTTATGTGCAAGTATCTGCCTCCTGAGAATTAATTTTTCTTTTTTTTTTTTTTTTTTTTTTTTTTTTTTTTTTTTGTGGTACGCAGGCCTCTCATTGTTGTTGGGCGCAGGCTCAGCCGCCATGGCTCACGGGCCCAGCCGCTCCGCGGCACGCGGGATCTTCCCGGACCGGGGCACGAATCCGTGTCCCCTGCATCGGCAGGCGGACTCTCAACCACTGCGCCACCAGGGAAGCCCCTGCAAATTAATTTTTATATCTCTTTTCTTTTTCTTCTTCACACTAGCCTTTCATCATACTTCCTTTAAAAAGAAAACTGCAGGATTTTTAAGAATCTACTTCTACTTCCATCTTTTTTCTTTTTAAATTTCTTTGCTCCTGCCTCATGTTAAGCCTATAGCTAAAACTCTTACCCCCAGTGGCCCTCCAGACTCAGGAAGCTGGGATAACCCCTCACCTCTGACCTCAAAATGACTCTCTTTCAAGGATCTCTTTCATGTGACCAATTTTCCTCGACTGGGAGTCACTTTCTCCACGGAAGTGATGGGCCCATTTTTAATGGATTACCTTAGAACTCAAGATATGGGTCCCCTTGCTAATGAAGAATAGAAGATTCAGAATGAAAAGTTGGAAGGGTTCTCCATGTTCTTACTATCTAGAGGTGTGCTGTGTCTTGGCTGGAGATGTTCTGGGTTGAGCAACAAGAGGCCTGGGTTCTCTGGGTTTGTGTTAACCAATTTCCTTGGGACCTCCATCTCCCAATCCTCCAGTATGAAATTCAGAGCAATACATACCCTTGTGGCATTACGGGGATTCTTTAAGAAATAATTTAAAAAATTAAAACTTATGAGATTTGGATTCAAATGGTTTGGAACTGAGATTTTCATTTACCTACTTACCAGCTATATATCCTTAGACAAATATCATAATCTCTTTGTGCCTCAGTTTGTTTGCCTATAAAAATGGGTTTTTACCAATAAAAATGGGTATTTACAAATGAACTTCACAGAATGTGGGAAATAACCGGGACAAGTGTGAAAAGCACAATTAAACACTATACAAATGTTAGCTGTTATTGTTGCTGTTGCTATTATTAATTTTAATATATCGAGCAAACATTAGTAGATTTGTTGTGGCCAGAGATCAAGAAGCAGCTGGAGGAACACAGAGGAGCAGAGTGCTAGGGCTCCTATTCTGTCATTATGGAAATGCTAACCTAATAGCCTGATTCTTTGAGTCAATACTTTCAATTTCTCTCTCTGCTGATAAATACAGGGATTTACTTTGTTCTCTGAGCTCCAGAAAAGCTCACTCTTCATTATGTCTATTGTTTCCTTCACCCTAAACCGGAACCTGGTTGACTTACCATTAGATAGTGCCTTTCTTTGGAAAACTCCAGTTATTTGTTTATTTACTCAACAAAGATTTGTAGAGGGATCATGGGGTACACAAAACCTAATCAGATTTGGAAACTCTCCTCATGTGGCAAAGACAAATAAAATCAGTCATTAAGGCAAAATGAAGCAAGTGCCATAGCAATGGCTCCAATGATATGCCATGGGTGTGAGGGAAACAGTGCTATTTTAGCTGAAGGACTTCAGAAAAATTTCATTGAGGAAATGGTAGGGCCATTACAGGAAACAGAGGGCATGGCATTTTAGGCTCAGGTGGGTAGGTTGAAATAAGACACTAGAAGTCAGAAGTTCAGGGAAACAGAAAGCAGATGATTGCTGCTGCAGTACTCGCGCGCGCGCGCGCGTGTGTGTGT
>NC_041217.1:59202711-59207916 GCF_002837175.3 Physeter macrocephalus
GAGAGAGAGAGAGAGAGGGAGGGAGAGAGAGAGAAAGGAGACAGGGATAGAGCAAGGAGAAAGGGCTGACTGGCAATGTACATATTAAATAAATGAACAGCAGAGGGAAAATATCTGTCCCTTCCACAGGGTGGTTTCTCCTGATACTGACAATTCATCCACTTTTGCAAACTTCATTCTGGTGCTTCTGGCTATATGCCAAGCACTGTGCTGAATGCTAAGGTTAAAAACAAGATAAGACATTGAGGATAACAAGATCATCCACAATCTTGATTCCAAGCACAAAGTTCTACACTTTCAGCTAATTTACTCAAGTGTTACCTTCTACCCCATGAAGATCACCAACCATTGGGCCTACCAGTTTTTCTACTGTCCTTATCTTTATCATGTCATCATTTCTTCTTTACCTGGATTCCATATTCTAGTACTGAAGCCACTCCTTTATAAAAAATTTTAACTTCTCTCCCCATCCCTTCTAGTAAACAACTGGCAAAGTTCCAACTTGGTTAAAATCAAGCATCCATTTACTGTATGCCCACAGCAGAGAAGCTGAGAATTGCAGAGAGAGACAGAGAGAAGGAAGGAGAGGGTGAAGAAAACACACACAGAACTCTGCTTACTGGACTTCTTCAAACTTATGACCAAAAATCTCAAAAGAATACATTAGCCAAACAATCCAACTATATTTTCCTAAATGTAGAAATTCACCTTCCCACTCTCTGAGATGACTATTTTACACCTTCCTTCCTTTCCCTCCAGTCTCTGTCACTATCCCCTAGCTGGTGATCTTCCTTCAAAGATACAGTTGGAAAAAAACAAGGTCCTTCTCATCCAGCCAATTCTTCCAAACCACTGCATCTGTAGCCATATATCCTGCCTTCCAGACTGTTGAAATGGAGGCAATGCCCCTGCTTCCATTTAAGGTCCATCTCTCCTTTTGTGCTTTGTTCCCATTCCCTCTCACCTTCTCAAGAACTTTGAGAGAAAAGAGGATAGAGAATGATTTAAATTTTCTAGTTTCAGTGTGGATTGATGTGTTATTTTTCCAATAAGGTTTTCCCTCTGTGGGAGAGGCCTATGTGACTAGCCTCTGAGTCTCAGCTTTCTTATCTGATGGAGGGTAAGAAATGGGGATAACAACCCACCCTGCCTAGGTCACAGAATCCCTGTGGGGCTGAGATGTGTTGGAATTGGAAATATTTTGCAAAATGTGAAAACACCATAGAGGGACATGATATGAAAAAGAAAAACAAGGGACCACATCCTCTGACTTGAGACAGTAGGGTATATAGGTATTCATCTCAGATGGCTCAAAGTAAGAAATTTGAGTAAAAGTTCCATTTAAGGAGGTGTGGGCAAGGTTAAAGCCACAGAGAAGATAAATTGAGGCACCCAGAGATTATCCACAGTGGGAGTCTGTTACAGCCCCAAGGACTCAGGGGAAAGGGAAAGAGATTGTGTACTGGAGCTCAATGAGAGCCAGCAGGGAGGAACAGTAGCCCTGGAAGCAGGCAGTTCTTGCTAGGGAACTGGACATCACAGCAAGGTGGGACATGAGAGGACTCGGACTTCCCACCCTCTGATCTTGTACTGCTGACTGGTGGCCAAATCCAGCAAAAGCCAGAGGGAAGGAAGCCAGCCTCTGGGTCCCAGAGTAGGGCAGAGGAGAGTGGAGAATGGGGAGGGAGGCAGTTAGCAAATAGGGAATAACTAGCACAGAAGCCATTCTCTGAGGGAAGTGCTCTGTTTCAATAAGCAGACTCCTATAGCAAAAACTCAAATTACAAATTGAAACATTGATAAGGATGGACTGTTCAACCTTCAATCTTGCCTTTGTATTCAGAGTATATGTTTTCCTGCAGAGTGGGTGGCTGAGGGGTGAGCCAGTAGCCCAGTAGGTCCCTGGCCTCAACCTGCAAGGCAGAGTTTAAGATTATCAGTTTGGTTCATGGACCTTGCCAGAAGCTTAGAAAAGAAAGTACAAACAACTTTGTATTGCTCATCTTAAAGCCATTCCTTTCCCTTTATTCCCTTTCTTTTCTTTTCTCTTGAAAGGGAGCTTAGATATTGACTAATTGTTAACACATAGAATGTATTTGATGCTCTCCCTGGAGATTTTCATCTTTGCTTGGTAACAGTTAATCAGCATGCTTCCCTCTCAACAATATTAGCATCCAAGATGGTGAGATAAACAAGCTCATTAAGAAGCAAGTTGTTACATGAAGCAAACACCTTAGATTAATAAAGCCTGGCATCCTCTGTGGTACACCCAGGGAAACAATATTAGCAGCCTTGATAGCAGTCTGCATTTAAGAGAAAAGCCCAGAAGGCAGCCAGTTTATCCTGTAGAATTGTTCAGGCAGCCTCATCCATTTATGACACCATGGGGAAATGCCAGCCCTACCTGCTCAGAGGTACAGTGTTTAGATGGCGTGCTTACAGAAGGAATTTTTCATTCATTTAGGGGACTTATTTAATTCATTCAACAAATATTTATTGGGCATACATGGCATGCACTGTGCTGGCTACTGGGCATATAAAGATGAACAAAACACCTTCCCGGCCATGAAGGAGTTCACATTTTGCTGGGTGAGACTGGCTGAGGGTGAATGGACCTAGACTCCAGAGAGTTAAATGCAATGACTGAGATGCCCAGAGCAAGCCAGTGGAAACATAGAAAAGGTGTAATTAGTCCAGTTAGGGTGGGAATAAATTTTGGGGACCTGTGGCTTTCTTATTTATATCAAGGAGCAGTGAATACAATATCACATTTGAGGTTATGTCTAAGAGCTTGATGGCCTAGTCTTTCCTTCTACTGGGAGACTAACTGAACTTGTAGGCAAAATATCAATATTTCACTAAGGACTCTATGGTTTGATGAAACTGGGAGGTGGTACCCATCCTGAGGCTGGAGCCATCCAAGAACTGGGTAGAGAGCCTCAGCATGCATGTGGTACCCATGCTGGCCCAGGAAATCATATACTGAATGTGTGGCTGGAGATGTTAGGATCCCAGAGAGGACAGGGTGCTGGGGACTAACCTGGGCTGAAGAGGGGGTTGGGTTGAAATGGTTAAGATGAGATGTGTAGGTTTCTATCTAAACTGGTCTGATTGAGGAGAAATTTTGGACATGTAAGACTTACCTGGTCCTGTTTCAGGGGAGCCAAGACCTCTCTAACTTTGGAGAAGAACCCCAGAGTAACTTGTCCATATTGGAAGAGCAGAGGGTTGTGAGGGAGAAATTGAAAGTTTTCTCATGTACATATTTACATGCTTTGCAACTCTGACTAATGTTTAGTTCATTTAAATTTTCTATTATCCCCATAAAGAAGATTTTTTTCTTTTATATCTCCATCATAAAAAGGAATTTGAGGATCCAGTGAGCCTATAGAACTGGACCCAGCCACAGAGGAGATAAGAGATGGGAGGTTTTGAATCAAGATCTAACTGACCCTCTTTGCTCCGTATTCCACAGATCCTGAGCTAGGGATGGGTAGCATTTTGGCTCAGAATTTACCTCCACAGTGGCTGCATTCAGTGATGTCCTTGGAGTAAGATTTAGTTGGCTGGTCAAGAATGATAATGAGTCAGCATATTATTAAGCTGGCCTGGTGTGAGTACTCAGGGCACAGTTGAGACAGATCGATCAGGCCCTGGAACACCAACAGGAAGGAAAAACAAACTCCCAGATCTCTGAATCAATTTAGAAGAAAAAGAGTTGTGAAAACAGCCACATTTTCCTGTATTTTCACTAAATGTATTAGCCTCAGAAGAAAACTAAGATTTTGGTTAATTTTTCTAGAAAACACTCTTTTTCATTTGTACCTTCCTAAGCTGAGATTTATTCTATTGATCACTGTAGAAGCTATGAGATTAGATCTTTTCCAGTAGGCACTGGATCTTTAAAAAAAATTTTTTTTTAAATCTCCTGTGAAAGGCATTGTGTCTGTTTTTCTGTACCCACAGCATTGAGTGCATTATTGGTGGGTGTCCAATAAGTATTTGTTGAATTAATGAGTTGTAGAAACATTAACTAGAAATGGCTACCAGTACCATTTGTGAGCTCACAAATGGTTTAGGTTTCGAAGAATGAGATCAGTGGAACCTAATGTAAATTGTTACAGATGGAAATAAAATCATGGCATTATGAGGTGCCCATGATGTCTCCCCCTGGTGCCCTCTTTACCTCTAATGCACCCCAAGTGGAGGTGGAGAGGTAGACACAGAAAAAAAAAAACTCTGATAACAGGCAGGAAGCAATACCTGTATCTCTCCATTTATTTAGGTCTTTGGTTTTTTTCCATCAGTGTTTTGTAATTTTTAGCACACATATTGTGTACGTTTTATTCAATTTAGACCCAAGCATTTCATTTTCTTTGGAGTAATTGCAAATGGTATTGTGTGGTTTTTTTTTTTAACATCTTTATTGGAGTATAATTGCTTTACAATGGTGTGTTAGTTTCTGCTTTATAACAAAGTGAATCAGCTATACATATACATGTATCCCCATATCTCTTTCCTCTTGCATCTCCCTCCCTCCCACCCTCACTTTTCCACCCATCTAGGTGGTCACAAAGCACTGAGCTGATCTCCCTGTGCTATGCAGCTGCTTCCCACTAGCTACCTGTTTTACATTTGGTAGTGAATATATGTCCATGCCACTCTCTCACTTTATCCCAGCTTACCCTTCCCCCTCCCAGTATCCTCAAGTCCATTTTCTAGTAGGAATGCATCTTTATTCCCACCTGCCCCTAGGTTCTTCATGACCTTTTTTTTTTTTTTGATTCCATATATATGTGTTAGCATAGGGTATTTGTTTTTCTCTTTCTGACTTACTTCACTCTGTATGACAGACTCTAGGTCCATCCAGCTCATTACAAATAACTCAGTTTCGTTTCTTTTTATGGCTGAGTAATATTCTATTGAATATATGTGTCACACCTTCTTTATCCATTCATCTGTTGATGGACAATTAGGTTGCTTCCATGTCCTGGCTATTGTAAATAGAGCTGCAATGAACATTGTGGTTCGTGTCTCTTTTTGAATTATGGTTTTCTCAGTGTATATGCCCAGTAGTGGGATTGCTGGGTCATATGGTAGTCCTATTTTTCGTTTTTTAAGGAACCTCCATACTGTTCTCCATAGTGGCTGTATCAATTTACATTCCCACCAACAGTGCAAGAGGGTTCCCTTTTCTCCACACCC
>NC_041217.1:59208098-59220935 GCF_002837175.3 Physeter macrocephalus
TTTTTATGGCTGAGTAATATTACATTGTATATATGTGCCACATCTTCTTTATCCATTCATCTGTCGATGGACTTAGGTTGCTTCCATGTCCTGGCTATTGTAAATAGAGCTGCAATGAACATTGTGGTACATGACTCTTTTTGAATTATGGTTTTCCCAGTGTATAAGCCCAGAAGTGGGATTGCTGGGTCATATGGTAGTTTTTGAAGGAACCTCCATACTGTTCTCCATAGTGGCTGTACCAATTTACATTCCCACCAACAGTGCAAGAGTGTTCCCTTTTCTCCACACACTCTCTAGCAGTTATGGTTTGTAGAGTTTTTGATGATGGCCATTCGGACCGCTGTGAAGTGATACCTCATTGTAGTTTTGATTTGCATTTCTCTAATGATTAGTGATGTTGAGCATCCTTCCATATGTTTGTTGGCAATCTGTATATCTTCTTTGGAGAAATGACTATTTGGGTCTTCTGCCCATTTTTGGATTCGGTTTTTTTTTTTATATTGAGCTACTTGTAAATTTTGGAGATTAATTCTTTGTGAATTGCTTCATTTGCAAAGATTTTCTCCATTTCTGAGGGTTGTCTTTTTTTTTTAACATCTTTATTGGAGTATAATTGCTTTACAATGGTGTGTTAGTTTCTGCTTTATAACAAAGTGAATCAGCTATATGTATACATGTATCCCCATATCTCTTCCCTCTTGCATCTCTCTCCCACACTCCCTATCCCACCCCTCTAGGTGGTCACAAAACACGGAGCTGATCTCCCTGTGCTATGCAGCTGCTTCCCACTAGCTATAGATTTTACATTTCGTAGTGTATATATGTCCATGTCATTCTCTCACTTTGTCCCAGCTTACCCTTCCCCCTCCCCATGTCCTCAACTCCATTCTCTAGTAGGTCTGCATCTTTATTCCCATCCTGCCCCTAAGTTCTTCATAAACTTTTTTTTTTTAATTCCATATATATGTGTTAGCATACTGTATGGACATAGAGTATGTCATACAGAGTGAAGTAAGTCAGAAAGAGAAAAACAAATACCATATGATGGCTCACGGGCCCAGCCGCTTCGTGGCATGTGGGATCTTCCTGCACTGGGACACGAACCCATGTCCCCTGCATTGGCAGGCGGATTCTCAACCACTGCGCCACCAGGGAAGCCCCCAGCACCACTATTGAAGAGGCTTTTTCGTCATACAGAGTGAAGTAAGTCAGAAAGAGAAAAACAAATACCATATGAGGGTTGGTTTTTTGTCTTGTTTATGATTTCCTTTGTGGTGCAAAAGCTTTTAAGTTTAATTAGGTCCCATTTGTTTATTTTTATTTCCATTTCTCTAGGAGGTGGGTCAAAAAGGATCTTGCTGTGATTTATGTCATAGAGTTTTCTGCCTATGTTTTCCTCTAAGAGGTTTATACTGTCTCTCCTTACATTTAGGTCTTTAATCAATTTTGAGTTTATTTTTGTGTATGATGTTAGGGAGTGTATTAATTTCATTGATTTACCTGTAACTCTCCAGTTTTCCCAGCACCCTACATTGTATATTCTTGCCTCCTTTATCAAAGATAAGGTGACCACATGTATGTGGGTCTATCTCTGGGTTTTCTATCCTGTTCCATTGATCTATATTTCTGTTTCTGTGCCAGTTCCATACTCTCTTGATTACAGTAGCTTTGTAGTATAGTCTGAAGTCAAGGAGCCTGATTCCTCCAGCCCCGTTTTTCTTTCCCAAGATTGCTTTGGCTCTTCAGGGTCTTTTGTGTCTCCATACAAATTGTGAAATTTTTTGTTCTAGTTCTGTGAAAAATGCCATTGGTAGTTTGATAGGGATTGCACTGAATCTGTAGATTGCTTTGGGTAGTATAGTCACTTTCAAAATATTGATTCTTCCAATCCAAAAGCATGGTATTCTCTCCATCTGCTTGTATCATCTTTAATTTCTGTCACAAGTGTGTTATAGTTCTCTGTATACAAGTCTTTTGTTTCCTTAGGTAGGTTTATTCTTATGTATTTTATTCTTTTTGTTGCAGTGGTAAATGGGAGTGTTTCCTTAATATCTCTTTTCAGATTTTCCATCATTAGTGTATAGGAATGCAAGAGGTTTCTCTGCTTTAATTTTGTATCCTGCTACTTTACCAAATTCATTGATTAGCTCTAGTAGTTTTCTGGTTGCATCTTTAGGATTCTCTATATATTGTATCATGTCATCTGCAAACAGTGACAGTTTTACTTCTTCTTTTCCTATTTGGATTCATTTTATTTCTTTTTCTTCTCTGATTGCTGTGGCTAAAACTTCCAAAACTATGTTGAATAATAGTAGTGAAAGTGGGCAACCTTGTCTTTTTCCTCATCTTAGTGGAAATGGCTTCAGTTTTTCAACACTGAGAACGATGTTGGTTGTGGCTTTGTCATATATGGCCTTTGTTATGTTGAGGTAAGTTCCCTCTATGCCTACTGTCTGGAGAGTTTTTATCATAAATGGGTATTGAATATTGTCAAAAGTTTTTCTGCATCTATTGAGATGATCATATGGTTTCTCTCTTTCAATTTGTTGATATGGTGTATCACATTGATTTATTTGCATGTACTGAAGAATCCTTGAAATTCCTGGGATAAACCTCACTTGATCATTGTGTATGATCTTTTCAATGTGCTGCTGGATTCTGTTTGCTAGTATTTTGTTGAGGATTTTTGCATCTATGTTCATCAGTGATATTGGTCTGTAGTTTTCTTTTTTTGTGACATCTTATTCTGGTTTTGGTATCAGGGTGATTGTGGCCTCTAGAATGAGCTTGGGAGTATTCCTCCCTCTGCTGTATTTTGGAAGAGTTTGAGAAGGATAGGTGTTAACTCTTCTCTAAATGTTTGACAGAATTCACCTGTGAAGCCATATTGTACTGGGCTTTTGTTTGTTGAAAGATTTTTAATCACAGTTTCAGTTTCAGTGCTTGTGTTTGGTCTGTTCATATTTTCTATTTCTTCCAGGTTCAGTCTTGGAAGGCTGTGCATTTCTAAGAATTTGTCCATTTCTTCCAGATTGCCCATTTTATTGGCATATAGTTGATTGTAGTAATCTCTCATCATCCTTATATTTCTGCAGTTTCAGTTGTTACTTCCCCCTTTTCATTTCTAATTCTACTGATTTGAGTCTTCGCTCTTTTTTTCTTGATGAGTCTGGCTAATGGTTTATCAATTATGTTTATCTTCTCAAATAACCAGCTTTTAGTTTTATTGATCTTTGCTATTGTTTCCTTTTTAATTTCTTTTTAATTTATTTCTTATCTGATATTTATGATTTCTTTCCTTCTGCTCACTTAGGAGTTTTTTTGTTCTTCTTTCTCTAATTGCTTTAGGAGTAAGGTTAGGTTGTTTATTTAAGATGTTTCTTGAGGTAGGATTGTATTGCTATCAACTTCCCTCTTAGAACTGCTTTTGCTGCATCCCATAGGCTTTGGGTGGTTGTGTTTTCATTGTCATTTGTTTCTAGGTACTTTTTGATTTCCTCTTTTATTTCATTAGTGATCTCTTGACTATTTGGCTTCTGCTAACTTTGGGGATTTTTTGTTCTTCTTTCTCTAATTGCTTTAGGAGTAAGGTTAGGTTGTTTATTTAAGATGTTTCTTGAGGTAGGATTGTATTGCTATCAACTTCCCTCTTAGAACTGCTTTTGCTGCATCCCATAGGCTTTGGGTGGTTGTGTTTTCATTGTCATTTGTTTCTAGGTACTTTTTGATTTCCTCTTTTATTTCATTAGTGATCTCTTGACTATTTGGTAGTGTATTGTTTAGGCTCCATGTGTTTGTATTTTTTACAGATTTTTTCCTGTAATTGATATCTAGTCTCACAGTGTTGTTGTTGGAAAAGATACTTGATATGATTTCAATATTCTTAAATTTACCAAGGCTTGATTTGTGACCCAAGGTATGACCTATCTGGGAGAATGTTCCATGAGCACTTGAGAAGAAAGTGTATTCTGTTGTTTTTGGATAGCATGCCTTATAATTATCAATTAAGTCCATCTCATTTAATGTATCTTTTAAAGCTTGTGTTTCTTTATTTATTTTCATTTTGGATGATCTGTCCATTGGTGAAAGTGGGGTGTTAAAGTCCCCTCCTATGACTATGTTAGTATCAATTTCCCCTTTTATGGCTGTTAGCATTTGCCTTATGTATTGAGGTGCTCCTATGTTGGGTGCCTAAATATTGTTATATCTTCTTCTTGGATTGATCCCTTAATCATTTTGTAGTGTCCTTCTTTTTCTCTTGTAATAGTCTTTATTTTAAAGTCTATTTTGTCTTACATGAGAATTGCTACTCCTGCTTTCTTTTGATTTCCATTTGCATGGAATATCTTTTTCTATCCCTTCACTTTCAGTCTGTATGTGTCCCTAGGTCAGAAGTGGGTATCTTATAGACAGCATATATATGCATCTTGTTTTTGTACCCATTCAGTTAGTCTGTGTCTTTTGGTTGGAGCATTTAATCCATTTACATTTAAGGTAATTATTGATATGTATGTTCCTATTACCATTTTCTTAATTGTTTTGGGATTGTTTTTGTAGATCTTTTCCTTCTCTTGTGTTTCCTGCCTAGAGAGGTTCCTTTAGTATTTGTTGTAGAGCTGGTTTGGTTGTGCTGAATTCTGTTAGCTTTTGTTTGTCTATAAATGTTTTAATTTCTCCATTGAATCTGAGTAAGATCCTTGCTGAGTAGAGTAATCTTGGTTGTAGGTTTTTCTCTTTCGTCACTTTAAATATGTCCTCCCACTGTGTTCTGGCTTGCAGAGTTTCTGCTGAAAGATCAGCTGTTAACCTTATGAGGATTCACTTGTATGTTATTTGTTGCTTTTCCTTTGCTGCTTTTAATATTTTTTCTTTGTATTTAATTTTTGATAGTTTGAATAATAGGTGTCTTGACATGTTACTCCTTGGATTTATACTGTATGGGACTCTGCCCTTCCTGGACTTGATTGACTATTTCCTTTCCCATATTAAGTAAGTTTTCAACTATAATCTCTTCAAATATTTTCTCAGTCCCTTTCTCTTTCTCTTCTTCTTCTGGGACCCCTATAATTTGAATGTTGGTGCATTTAATGTTGTCCCAGATGTCTCTGAGAGTGTCCTCAATTCTTTTCATTCCTTTTTCTTTATTCTGCTCTGTGGTAGCTATTTCCACTATTTCTTCTTCCAGGTCACTTATCCGTTCTTCTGCCTCAGTTGTTCTGCTATTGATTCCTTCTAGAGAATATTAAATTTCATTCATTTTGTTGTTCATCATTGTTTGTTTGCTCTGTAGTTCTTCTATGTTCTTGTTATAGGTTTCTTGTGTTTTCTCCATTCTATTTCCAAGATTTTGGATCATCTTTACTATCACTACTCTAAATTCATTTTCCGGTAGACTGCCTATTTCCTCTTCTTTTGTTTGGTCTGGTGGGTGTTTACCTTGTTCCTTCATGTGCTGTGTATTTCTCTGTCTTCTTAATTTTGCTTAACTTACTGTGTTTGGTGTCTCCTTTTCACAGGGTATAGGTTCGTATTTCCTGTTGTTTTGGGTGTCTGCCCCTTGTGGGTAAGGTTGGTTCAGTGTGTTGTGTAGGCTTCCTCTGGAAGGAACTGGTGCCTGTGTTCTGATGGATAAGGTTGGATCTTGTCTTTCTGGTGGGCAGGACTGCATTCGGTATTGTGTTTTGGGGTGTCTGTGAATTTAGTATGATTTTAGGCAGCCTCTCTTCTAATGGGTGGAGTTGTGTTCCTGTCCTGCTAGTTGTTTGGCATGGGGTGTCCAGCACTGTAGCTTGCTGGTCATTGATTGGAGTTGGGTTTTAGCGTTGAGACAGAGATCTCTGGGAGAGCTCTCACTGATTCATATTATGTGGGACCAGGACGTCTCTGGTGGACCAATGTCCTGAACTCAGCTCCCCCAACTCAGAGTATCAGGACTGAAAACCAGCCGGAGTGCCAAGACCCTGTCAGCTACATGGTAGATCACCAGTGTATTATAAAAGGATATAATTCAGGAATAGCCAGATGGAAGAGATGCATAGGGCAAGGTATGTGGGGAAGCAGTGTGAAGATTCCATGCCCCCTTGGAGCAAAACTGTCTTCCCACATCTCCATGTGGTCACCAGCCTGGAAGCTCTCCCTTTTGTTTTGTTTTGTTTCTTTTTACTGTGCTCAGAGTTTTTCATTGTAATCATCTGGAGAGATGAGCTGTGGTGGGCTAACTCTACTTTGGACAGCACCTGAAATCCCATCTGGTTTTGAGATTCCATCAGATATCAAGTAAAAAGTGGCATGTTGAAAGACCCTCATCCTTATAGGACTAGACCCATGCTTTAACTGCCTTTCCTTACCACCACCTGAGGAAAGGGAGCAGGAAATGAGACTTGGAAGATGTCCTCCATTCCCAAAGGAAAGCAACTGCTTCTTATGCTTTCAAAAGGAGTAGAGCAACATGCACACCAATGATCACTGCAGCACTGTTTACAAGAGCCAAGGCATGGAAGCAACCTAAATGTCCATTGACAAATGAATGGATAAAGAAGATGTAGTATACATATACAGTGGAATATTTCTCAGCCGTAAAAAATAATGCCACTTGCAGCAACATGGATGAACCTAGAGATTATCATACTACGTGAAGTAAGCCAGACAAAGATCATATGATATTGCTTATATGTGGAATCTTAAAAAAAAGTATACAAATGAACTTATTTACAAAACAGAAAGATACTCACAGACATAGAAAACAAACTTATGGTTGCCAAAGGGGAAAGGGGGAGGGATAAGTTAGGAGGTTGGGGTTAACATATACATACTACTATATGTAAAATAGATAATCAATAAGGACCTACTGTAAAGCACAGGGAACTATACTCAATATTTTATAATAACCTATGAGGGAAAAGAATCTTTAAAAGCCCATATATATATATGGGCTTATATATATGTATATATGTGTATATATATATAAATATATATATATGAATCACAATGTTGTATACCTGAAACTAACGTGACATTGTAAATCAACTATATTTCAATAAAAAACAAATTAAAAAATAAAATGAAAAATAAATTTCAAAAAAAGGAATTGAAACACCTATGCAGCTGCTTCTGCCCTGTTGAGATCACAATTGAGAAGCTCTGGCCAGTGAGTGACGATAGAGGAGTAATAGGAAGTACTCCAGAGAAAACACTCTCCATCTGTGGATACCCTAGTCCAACTGAGATCTCTCCTTTTCCTATTTTCTTGCCTTTCTTTCCCTCTCTCTTTCTTTTTCCTTATCCCTCTGGAGCACTAATTGTGTATACAGTGGTGTCAAAAATTTTAATTGTATATCTCTATAATTAAAAATAATTTGGAGTGCTCACCACACACACATTACATAAAGATAGCAAATCCATCTGTAATGCTTACTATGTGTACTAGCCACATATAAGTTTCTAAGCGCTTTTACAAAATTAACTATGCTAATCTATTAAATAATGATAAATGAAGCTTAATTTTCTTCTTTTTTAGATAAAAAGTACATGTTAATAGAAATTATAATATTTTCTTCTCACACTCCTCTGAGGCATCTTGCACATCTGGGTTGCATGCATCCCCCACCTTTGAGACCACTGATTTAATCCATCCATTTGGAACCATGTAATAATCAATCTTGTACTGTTTACTGAGTGCCTGTTATGTGCCAGGGACCTCTTTATCACAGACAGGAAACAGATTCAGAAAGGGGTTTAGTGACTTGCTAATAAGGTACTGGTACACATGTGGTCCCACTGATAGTAAGTGATAGAGTTGGGCTTTCAGCCTCTAGTCGTCCAATTCCCTTTTACCCAAATTCCCCAGAAATGGCATTTTCTACAGCCAATCAAGATCCTATTAACAGAGAAGTAGGGTATGTGTGTTGGATGGGAGGTGGTGGGAAGATGGGGTATACAGGGTTACAGTTATACTAATGGTCACTCTAGTAAGAGGTAGAAGCGCCAGATCCACTGAGAGGGTCATGAATCTCAATTCAAAGGAGGCAGTCATTTTATCCCTCCCTGTCCCTGAAGTCGACATTGCCATCTTCCTTCCAGTATGGCACAGAGGGACAATCAGCTTCTCCCTTCACATACTGCTTCTTCTCACCTTTTTCTCCCTGCCAACACCTATCAGCTCTCACCAGCCTCTTCAGTTCTAAGCTATTCCTTGCAATTCACTAATGAAATTTCTGTTTCTTTTGTAATTGTATTTTAACATGGTTCATGCTCTGACACCAACCTTAAATCAAACTCTTTGCAGAAAGACTATCACAGGGTGACAAGCTCCTTTCTGCAAGTCTCATTACTGAAACATTTATTCAGGGCTTCTTGGATGATATGAATGGCTGCCTTTGAGTGTTGCAATGACTTAACACATTACAACTGAAGGATTTAATTTTCTCTTCTGGTCTCCTTACTTGGTATGTGGGTTTCTCCCTTATTTTGGATGCACAGCTGTGGTGAGGTGGTGGGGTTTCACTTGGGCCTAGAGCCTGGAGAGGGCCTATTCTAGCCTTGGAGCCTGGGGCATAGATTAAAGAAAGAGCCTGCAGTCCTGGGCCTGTATGATTTGTCCAGATTCTGGCCAGTTGTTTTAATCATCATGGCACCTGTTTTCTCCAAAGGCAGCTAAATTTAAAATGGAGAATAAAGCTCTCAGAAAGGGGAGGGCATGATGAGAGCTTCAATCTTCTTGGGGACCCTGGCAAGGGATTCATAACCAGGATACATTATGAATTTTTGTTCAACAGTTGAGAAATATGCTGGACTCATCAGGGACCTCAGACATGGAAACAGGGCCATGAGGGTGAAACCAGGATGAAGAGATGAGTATGATGTGGAGATGACACAAGAAATATAGAATTCTGGACCGAGAATTTCCTGTGCGTTTTTGTAATGGAGGAAAATATCACTCAGGAGAAGAGCATAGCAAGAGACTGAAGGGGATTTTTCTTTTTCTTCCAGAATTAGCAACTGGAACTCAGAGATGATGTAGAAGATCAAGTGTACATATATTCTAAGAGTCAGAAACAATTACAGCCGTACACCTCTTAAGCCTCAATAAAAGTCTTAATATTTATCCTTGCTCAAGTATTACATGTTTATAGAACAATTTGAACTCAACAATATATAAACACCAAACAATTTTTGTTTTCTGATCATTGTCTTAAATTCTACTCTGTTGACTCTTCCATTCTTTCCCATATTGACCTCTCAAGAAAACCCCATAGTTTTCCATTCATTTTCAGTTATTAAAAAGTCCATGTCACTCCAATTTAAGATGCTCATCTCCTTTCCTCCCCTCTCTCCAGCTCAGGCTTGACCTGTAGCCTCAATAAGCTAGAGGGGAAGAGCCTTATTCTCTCTTCCTATCCTAGTTTCAATTTAATTGGGATTGAGAGATGAGAGGCAGGAATAAGAAGAGGGCAAGGGTCATCCTAGGTTGTACATAGAATGACCTTGGAGTTGGTGAGTTAGAGACAGACCAAGCCATAGAGATATCCAGAATTCAATTGGAGATCAGTTAATTAACCCATTGATTATCTTTTACAGATATAAAATTTTGTGGCCTAAGAGATAGAAAAAATTAGGCAGGAATGCATATAAATATCTTAAGGGCCAAATAAATACAAATCCAGTCAAGTAAAGAAGCAGGTAGGTGGAGGATTCAGAATTCCATGAGTGACCTGGGACCTGAATGGTGTGGGCTCAGAGGGCTATGTACCCTTGACCCTAAACTGATTATCTTTCAATTTCAAATATTGAGAAGTGTATCCTTCAAATTTCTTGGATGACCAAATTATTTTATTAGTGAGAAACTACATTTTTAGCCCCAAGATTTAGAATTAGTATAAAAATTCTAAGAGAATTAAACCTATAGCATAGTATTTTTATAAGGAATCTGTATACATTTATGCTTTAGGTACTTGCATTGTTTAAGAGAATTTACCTATTAGAGTAGCAGGTCAATCTTGTGATTCTATTTCAAAATGGTTAATTAAGTAATAAATTTGAACTTCTTCAAACAATAAATGCTGGAGAGGGTGTGGAGAAAAGGAAACTCTCATGCATCGTTGGTGGGAATGTAAATTGATACAGCTACTATGGAGAACTGTATGGAGGTTCCTTGAAAAACTAAAAATAAAACTACCATACAACCGAGCAATCCAACTACTGGCCATATACCCAGAGAAAACCATAATTCAAAAAGACACATGTGAGAGAGCAGACAGCAGAAGCAAGAAGAACTACAATCCTGCAGCCTGTGGAAAAACAACCACATTCACAGAAAGATAGACAAGATGAAAAGGCAGAGGGCTATGTACCGGATGAAGGAACAAGATAAAACCCCAGAAAAACAATGAAATGAAGTGGAGATAGGCAACCTTCCAGAAAAAGAATTCAGAATAATAATAGTGAAGATGACACAGGACCTCGGGAAAAAAATGCAGACAAAGATCGAGAATATGCAAGAAATGTTTAACAAAGATCTAGAAGAATTAAAGAACAAACGAACAGAGATGAGCCATACAATAACTGAAATGAAAACTACACTAAAAGGAATCAATAACAGAATAACTGAGGCAGAAGAACGTATAAGTGACCTGGAAGACCAAATGGCAGAATTCACTGCTGTGGAAGAGGATAAAGAAAAAAGAATGAAAAGAAATGAAGACGGCCTAAGAGACCTCTGGGACAACATTAAACGCAACAACGTTCACATAATAGGGGTGCCAGAAGGAGAAGAGAGAGAGAAAGAACCCAAGAAAATATTTGAAGAGATTATAGTCGAAAACTTCCCTAATGTGGGAAAGGAAATAGCCACCCAAGTCCAGGAAGTGCAGAGAGTCCCATACAGGATAAACCCAAGGAGAAACACACCAAGACACATAGTAATCAAATTGGCAAATATTAAAGACAAAGAAAAATTATTGAAAGCAGCAAGGAAAAAATGACAAATAATATACAAGGGAACTCCTGTAAGGTTAACAGCTGATTTCTCAGCAGAAACTCTACAAGCCAGAAATTTAAAATGGAGAATAAAGCTCTCAGAAAGGGGAGGGCATGATGAGAGCTTCAATCTTCTTGGGGACCCTGGCAAGGGATTCATAATGATACATTATGAATTTTTGTTCAACAGTTGAGAAATATGCTGGACTCATCAGGGACCTCAGACATGGAAACAGGGCCATGAGGGTGAAACCAGGATGAAGAGATGAGTATGATGTGGAGATGACACAAGAAATATAGAATTCTGGACCGAGAATTTCCTGTGCGTTTTTGTAATGGAGGAAAATATCACTCAGGAGAAGAGCATAGCAAGAGACTGAAGGGGATTTTTCTTTTTCTTCCAGAATTAGCAACTGGAACTCAGAGATGATGTAGAAGATCAAGTGTACATATATTCTAAGAGTCAGAAACAATTACAGCCGTACACCTCTTAAGCCTCAATAAAAGTCTTAATATTTATCCTTGCTCAAGTATTACATGTTTATAGAACAATTTGAACTCAACAATATATAAACACCAAACAATTTTTGTTTTCTGATCATTGTCTTAAATTCTACTCTGTTGACTCTTCCATTCTTTCCCATATTGACCTCTCAAGAAAACCCCATAGTTTTCCATTCATTTTCAGTTATTAAAAAGTCCATGTCACTCCAATTTAAGATGCTCATCTCCTTTCCTCCCCTCTCTCCAGCTCAGGCTTGACCTGTAGCCTCAATAAGCTAGAGGGGAAGAGCCTTATTCTCTCTTCCTATCCTAGTTTCAATTTAATTGGGATTGAGAGATGAGAGGCAGGAATAAGAAGAGGGCAAGGGTCATCCTAGGTTGTACATAGAATGACCTTGGAGTTGGTGAGTTAGAGACAGACCAAGCCATAGAGATATCCAGAATTCAATTGGAGATCAGTTAATTAACCCATTGATTATCTTTTACAGATATAAAATTTTGTGGCCTAAGAGATAGAAAAAATTAGGCAGGAATGCATATAAATATCTTAAGGGCCAAATAAATACAAATCCAGTCAAGTAAAGAAGCAGGTAGGTGGAGGATTCAGAATTCCATGAGTGACCTGGGACCTGAATGGTGTGGGCTCAGAGGGCTATGTACCCTTGACCCTAAACTGATTATCTTTCAATTTCAAATATTGAGAAGTGTATCCTTCAAATTTCTTGGATGACCAAATTATTTTATTAGTGAGAAACTACATTTTTAGCCCCAAGATTTAGAATTAGTATAAAAATTCTAAGAGAATTAAACCTATAGCATAGTATTTTTATAAGGAATCTGTATACATTTATGCTTTAGGTACTTGCATTGTTTAAGAGAATTTACCTATTAGAGTAGCAGGTCAATCTTGTGATTCTATTTCAAAATGGTTAATTAAGTAATAAATTTGAACTTCTTCAAACAATAAATGCTGGAGAGGGTGTGGAGAAAAGGGAACCCTCTTGAATTGTTGGTGGGAATGTAAATTGATACAGCTACTATGGAGAACTGTATGGAGGTTCCTTGAAAAACTAAAAATAAAACTACCATACAACCGAGCAATCCAACTACTGGCCATATACCCAGAGAAAACCATAATTCAAAAAGACACATGTGAGAGAGCAGACAGCAGAAGCAAGAAGAACTACAATCCTGCAGCCTGTGGAAAAACAACCACAGTCACAGAAAGATAGACAAGATGAAAAGGCAGAGGGCTATGTACCGGATGAAGGAACAAGATAAAACCCCAGAAAAACAATGAAATGAAGTGGAGATAGGCAACCTTCCAGAAAAAGAATTCAGAATAATAATAGTGAA
>NC_041217.1:59220994-59222542 GCF_002837175.3 Physeter macrocephalus
GAAGGAGAAGAGAGAGAGAAAGAACCCAAGAAAATATTTGAAGAGATTATAGTCGAAAACTTCCCTAATGTGGGAAAGGAAATAGCCACCCAAGTCCAGGAAGTGCAGAGAGTCCCATACAGGATAAACCCAAGGAGAAACACACCAAGACACATAGTAATCAAATTGGCAAATATTAAAGACAAAGAAAAATTATTGAAAGCAGCAAGGAAAAAATGACAAATAATATACAAGGGAACTCCTGTAAGGTTAACAGCTGATTTCTCAGCAGAAACTCTACAAGCCAGAAGGGAGTGGCATTATATACCTAAAGTGATGAAAGGGAAGAACCTACAACCAAGATTACTCTGCACAGCAAGAATCTCATTCAGATTTGATGGAGAAATCAAAAGCTTTACAGACAAGCAAAAGCTGAGAGAATTCAACACCACCAAACCAGCTCTACAACAAATGCCAAAGGAACTTCTCTAAGTGGGAAACACAGAGAAGAAAAGGACCTACAAAAAGACACAGTCTTGCTGAATGGATACAAAAATAAGACCCATATATATGCTGTCTACAAGAGATCCACTTCAGACCTAGGGACACATACAGACTGAAAGTGAGGGGATGGAAAAAGATATTCTATGCAAATGGAAATCAAAAGAAAGCCAGAATAGCAATACTCATATCAGATAAAATAGACTTTAAACTAAAGAAAGTTACAAGAGACAAGGAAGGACACTACGTGATGATCAGAGGGATCAATCCAAGAAGAAGATATAACAATTATAAATATATATGCACCCAACATAGGAGCACCTCAATACATAAGGCAACTGCTAACAGCTCTAAAACAGGAACTTGACAGTAACACAATAATAGTGGGGGAATTTAACACCTCACTTACACCAATGGACAAATCATCCAAACAAAAATTAATAACAAAACACAAGCTTTAAATGACACGATATACCAGATAGATTTAATTGATATTTACAGGAAATTCCATCCAAAAACAGCAGATTACACTTTCTTCTCAAGTACGCGTGGAACATTCTCGAGGATAGATCACATCTTGGGTCACAAATCAAGCCTCAGTAAATTTAAGAAAATTGAAATCATATCAAGCATCTTTTCTGACCACAAAACTATGAGATTAGAAATCAATTACAGGGAAAAAAACGTAAAAAGCACAAACACATAGAAGTTAAACAATACGTTACTAAATAACCAAGAGATCACTGAAGAAATCAAAGAGGAACTCAAAAAATTACCTAGAGACAAATGACAATGAAAACACGAGGATCCAAAACCTATGGGATGCAGCAAAATCAGTTCTAGGAGGGAAGTTTATAGCTATACAAGCCTACCTCAAGAAACAAGAAAAATCTCATATAAACAATCTAACCCTACACCTAAAGGAACTAGAGAAAGAAGACCAAACAAAACCAAAATTAGTAGAAGGAAAGAAATCATAAAGATCAGATCAGAAATAAATGAGAAAGAAAACAACCAAACAATAGCAAAGATCAATAAAACTAAAAGCTGGTTCTTTGAGAAGATAAA
>NC_041217.1:59223295-59272794 GCF_002837175.3 Physeter macrocephalus
ACCAATATCACTGATGAAAATAGATGCAAAAATTCTCAACAAAATACTAGAAAACAGAATCCAACAACACATTAAAAGGATCATACACCATGATCAAGTGGGATTTATCCCAGAGATGCAAGGATTCTTCAATATATGCAAATCAATCAATGTGATACACCATATTAACAAATTTAAGAATAAAAACCATATGATCATCTCAATAGATGCAGAAAAAGCTATTGAAAAAATTAACACCCATTTATGTTAAAAACTCTCCAGAAAGTGGACATAGAGGGAATCTACCTCAACATAATAAAGGCCATATATGACAAACCCACAGCAAACATCATTCTCAATGGTGAAAAACTGAAAGCATTTCCTCTAAGATCAGGAAAAAGACAAGGATGTCCACTCTCACCACTAATATTCAACATAGTTTTGGAAGTCCTAGCCATGGTAATCAGAGAAGAAAAAGAAATAAAAGGAATACAAATTGGAAAAGAAGAAGTAAAACTGTCACTGTTTGCAGATGACATGATACTATACACAGAGAATCCTAAAGATGCCACCAGAAAACAATTAGAGCTAATCATAGAATTTGGTAAAGTTGCAGGATACAAAATTTATGTACAGAAATCTCTTGCATTCCTATAGCATAATGAATGGAGAAAAGGCAGTCTCTTCAATAAGTGGTGCTGGGAAAACTGGACAGCTACATGTAAAAGAATGAAATTAGAACACTCCCTAACACCATACACAAAAATAAACTCAAAATGGATTAGAGACCTAAATGTAAGACTGGGCACTCTAAAACTCTTAGAAGAGGGGCCTTCTCTGGTGGTGCAGTGGTTGAGAGTCCACCTGCCGATGAGGGGAACACGGGTTTGTGCCCTGGTCCGGGAGGATCCCACATGCCACGGAGTGGCTGGGCCCATGAGCCATGGCCACTGAGCCTGTGCATCTGGAGCCTGTGCTCTGCAACGGGAGAGGCCACAACAGTGAGAGGCTTGTGTACCACACACACACAAAAAAAAACTCTTAGAGGAAAACATAGGAAGAACACTCTTTGACATGAATCACAGCAATATATTTTTTGATCCACCTCCTAAAGTAATGAAAATAAAAACAAAAATAAACAAATGGGACCTAATGAAACTTAAAAGCTTTTGCACAGCAAAGGAAACCATAAACAAGATGAAAAGACAACCCTCAGAATGGGAAAAAATATTTGCAAAACGAATCAACAGGCAAAGGATTAAGCTCCAAAATATATAAACAGCTCATGCAGCTCAATATTAAAAAAACAAACAACCCAATCCAAAAATGGGCAGAAGACCTAAATAGACATTTAGCCAAAGAAGACATACAGATGGCCAAGAAGTACATGAAAAGCTGCTCAACATCACTAATTATTAGAGCAATGCAAATCAAAACTACAATGAGGTATCACCTCACATTGGTTAGAATGGGCATCATCAGAAAATCTACAAACAACACCAGCAATCCCACTACTGGGCATATACCCAGAGAAAACCATAATTCAAAAAGACACATGCACCCCAATGTTCATTGCAGCACTATTTACAATAGCCAGGTCATGGAAGCAACCTAAATGCCCATCGACAGATGAATGGATAAAGAAGATGTGGTACATATATACAATGGAACATTACTCAGCCATAAAAAGGAACGAAACTGGGTCATTTGTAGAGACATCATGCATCTAGAGACTGTCATAAAGAGTGAATTAAGTCAGAAAGAGAAAAACAAATATCGTATATTAACGCATATATGTGGAACCTAGAAAATGGTACAGATGAACCAGTTTGCTGAGCAGAAATTGAGACACAGAAGTAGAGAAAAAACGTATGAACACCAAGGGGGAAAGCAGCAGGGGGTGGGGGTCGGGGTGTGATGAACTGGGAGACTGGGATTGACATGTATACACTGATGTGTATAAAATGGATGACTAATAAGAAAAAATAAATAAATAACAAATAAACATTAAAAAAATAAAAAAATTAAAATGGGCCAAAAAAAAGACACATGCACCCTAAGTTCACTGCAGCACTATTTGCAATAGACAGGACCTGGAAGCAACCTAAATGTTCGTCAACAGAGGAATGGATAAAGAAGATGTGGTACATATATACAATGGAACATTATTCAGCCATAAGAAGGAATGAAATTGGGTCTTTTGTAGAGACATGGATGGACCTAGAGACTGTCATACAGAGTGAAGTAAGTCAGGAAGAGAAAAACAATTATCATCCATTAACACATATATGTGGAATCTAGAAAAATCATAAAGATGATCTTATTTGCAAGACAGAAATAGAGACATGGACATAGAGAACAAACATATGGATATCAAGGAGGAAAGGTGGGGAGGGGATGAATTGGGAGAGTGGGATTGACATATATACACTATTGATACTATGTATAAAATAGATAACTCATGAGAACCTACTGTATAGCTCAAGGAACTCTACTCAGTGCTCTGTGGTGACCTAAATGGGAAGAAGATCCAAAAAAGAAGGGATATATGTATATGTATAGCTGATTAACTTTGCTGTACAGTAGAAATTAACACATTGTAAAGCACCTATACTCCAATAAAAATTAATTTTAAAAAATGAACTTGTAACTTTAAGTAAAAATCTTACTGTTTATCTATTTGCATTAGAACATTTAAGAAGTCTTAAGTTTTACCTTTTTTACAAGTTTAATTTATTAGATTGATAAGAGTTATTCAAGCCCATAGAAAGGTGGATTTTGTTGTTGTTGTTGTTCAATCAGACACCTGGGGAACTTAAAAAGGAAATTAGGTATATTTAATAATTTAATGTATAAATGCAACTTAAAATGTTTAAAGGAGTTGAACTAAGTTTGTAAATGACACTAAATGTTAACTCCAGCTTCTTAAAAAGCAATTGTTAATTATGGCTGGAACTATAAATAGAATAATAAGATCTGTAGGCTGAACTTAAAAGCTTCAGAAAGAACTGGGTTTTTAATAAATGGAGTATTAATTTAAAATCAAAGTAACCTCTGAATAATCTTTTCTCTGTACCCAATCTGCCCTTGTCAGCCAGCTACCTGTCAGGATCCTCTTTTGGCTGCTGCCTTTCCTCTGGCTCACACTACCCCCAAAAGCCCTGTGTGTGGCAGGCCTGAATGCACCCTTTGGGGGCCCTGCATGGGAGTGAGGATGGGCGAGGGGCTCCCCACTCCTCAGCTCTCCAACATGGGACAGTTACATCTGACTTGATATCTTCCAAGAACCTCCTGCAATTTCTGGCTGCAGGAGGTGACTTACCTGCAGCTCAGCCTTCTTAGTTGGGGTAACAGCAAGATGCCCCAAACCTTGCTCAAACTTTCTGCAGTGTCTGTGTGACTCACGGGAAATTCATGCACCCATGCTGTGACAACAGTGGGAGCACAGGCTATTCTACCATCACCTGCACTAACTTCATATTCATCGCTCTCTTCCTCTGCTCAGATAGCCTCAGTTGCAAATCAGCAAATCTGTCCCTTACGCAGATGTCCAATTTAGGGATAATATATCACTTTGCCCTTCCCACACTTACCCACAATTTCAACAAGTGATTTTCTTGGGACTCTCTTGCATAGTCTGGGTTAGAGAAAACAACCCACAAACTTATGACTCATAACTTCAATGACTCCGTCAATCTTTTTCTGCAGTGCTCCAGGTTTGGTTTTAAAATAGACTAAAAATAGTGGGTGGGTTCTGTATTGTTGGTTTGTGTTAGCAGGCAGGTTTGGTTCCCTCTTAATCAGCCTGAGAGAGGTGTCTGGCCATCGTTGGAGGCCATCTTTACAATACACTTCCTTTGTCTACAGTCTTGAAATCTGGTAGCCAATTTCTTGGCTTGAAACACCCAGTCAGCATCCTATAACTTGGTTTATAGCCCCAGCTCTTAGTTCAAGCCAGCATTATAAACAGGCGATGAGATGACATGTAAGGCTCTAATTCTGACTTTTCCAAGGACAGATGACCATCATTCCTTGGAAACCTGGAATGTTCCCATTACGCATGACTGGAGATATCATTGTCCATCTAATTAGACCACCCAGTTTTGGGGGCTCACGTACAGGCACAACTGGCAATTGGACCCAGGATGGAGACCTGGCCTCCAGATCATGTTCAGGTTCACCCCAGCAGTACTTCTTTTTCAAGCATCCCTGGAGTTGCCTTACCACACAGAAGCAACAGTTGAGACCTGCTGTTGTTACTGAATAACGTTCTCTTGCTTTGCTGTACCAGCCCTCACTTGAGTTCAGAGTCACAGCTGGATACCTGGCTGTGATAATGTTATGCACAGGGATTCTGAGAAAGCTACTTTCCTTTCATTCCAGTTTGTACCTTCTGAGGACGACAGCTTTAGTATAGCCCACCCCTACCTACCCACCCAGGACAGTTAGGTACTGTTGGGAATGAAAACAGTGACTGTCACTATAAAAGCAAGTTGACTAATAGTACATATATTTATTGAGCACAAATTCAATGCCAGTGTTGTTATAAGTGCTTTACACATGCTAACTCCCTTGGTTCTTATAACCACTCCACTTCCACGAGGTAGGTACTATTATTACACCAATTTTGTAGGTGAGGAAACTGAGGCACAGTGAGGTTGAGTAACTTGTGCAAAATCTCACAGCCAGAATTGGAGTCAGAATGGAATCCAAGCATTCTGACTCCACCACATTCCCTAGAAATAGCAATCCTCATACTTTGTCAATATACCCCGGTCTCAAAATAATTGGGCTTTCTCTAGAGCTGAAGTGTTGACAGAGAATCTACTTGGCCCAAACACCTTCAGACAATCCCATATGTTTAAATTGGAACTTACCAATAAGAATAAAACAAGCCTTCCTCATTTTATAACCATGAGGTTACAAAATGCACTGAGAATGTAATTTAATTCACCAAAATCTAAATTGCCCACAATTTTCCTGAAAAGATCCTTAGGTAGATGCTCTCGCTCTCCACAGAAAGAGGAAATTCTGTGGTGAGGTCCCACAGTGAGTTGCTGGTGAAGTCAGAAGGGAAATCAAATTTAGATTCAACCTAAGTTCAGTTGTGGGTGCATTTAATAAATTTCTGCCAACAATATAAGACAGGAAGACCTTTAAATATGCTATTTTTTAGTAAAGAAAAAAAAATCCCAGGGCATTATGTTGTTTAGTTCATTTAAAACTTAATTCTTTCTCTAATAGTCTATGAAGGTAAGCTGAGAGTTTTGTAAAGTTAATTAGTTCAAGAGCAATGTCAAGTCATTGAAGCTAATTTGTCACTTTCCCTCAGGTCCTTTCACCACTGTTGGGAACAGGAGTTAAAGGAATGTTAGCCAATAGCTTGTTGAAATCCAAGAGAGATTTTATCAGTTGTGTTTAGAACTATGGCAGTCAGGAACCATTGCTGAGGCTGGCACTGTCAGTGAAAACTTCACAGTAATGGTCAGAAAGTCTAGGGTGGGCATAAAGAATGGGAAGTAGATTCAAGGGAGTGCTAAGAAAGAACTTTTAGATAGTAAACAGTGTTGAGCATGGTGGTTGCTTAACCAGGGGTGTTGGGAGAAGTTTATCATTACTCCCGGCAAGAAATGTGGCAGCTGAATGCATGATGCTTGTGTTGACATGTGAGCAAGGTAGAATGGTGCAGATTTTGAACCTGGACTCTTAGATTTGTTATCTTCTTTTTTGAAAAAATTGAGATAAAACTGACACATAACTTTGTGTAAGGTTAAGATGTACAAAGTGTTGATTTGATACATTTATATATTTGCAATATGATCACTACCACAACATTAGCTAACACTTCTATCATATCACATAATTATTATGTCATATTTTGTGGTAAGAAGAATTAAGATCTACTCTCTTAGCAACTTTGAAGTTTATAGTACAGTATTGCTGACTATAATTACTATCTTGTGCAGTAGATCTCCAGGATGGACTTCTAGATTTGAATCCTGGTCCTTCCTCTTAGTAGCTGTGTGATCTTGGGCAAATCTCTTAAACTCTCTGCCTCAGTTTCCTCATTTATAAATTGTAAATAGCCTTTTAGGGTTGTTGGGAGGATTTAATATGCATATAAAGTACTTACAACAGTGCCTGGCTCAAAGTAAATACTATGCAAATTGGTAGTTGTTATTATTGTTAAGGATAGTTTTTAAAAATATCACTGTGGTATTGCCTTTGAAAATCTCAGACAGTGGAATAAATCCTGATCCGCTGAAAATTTTGGAATAGTCCGTCTGATAGTGTAGGCATCCACTCTAACCGATGTCTTAATGGCCAGTCCAGCTCTGACACTTTAAAACTTTTGGAGCTTCCCTTTTTTGAGGCTTCAAGCTGAGGCTTAGAGACAAATACTTCTTAGATGGACTCAGTAACTCAAGGCTATGGCACCCTCTAGTGTGTGATGAATGTTGATGTTTTCAAGTTCACCCCAGCACCTCAGAAAATCTGAGAAACCTAGAGCAGAAATCACCCCACTTTTCATGGCTTCTGGGAGAACCAGGCTGCTGGAAATGACATCTTTAGATCATTCCAAAGAGAAATGTACATTCTTCTTTGTACACTGAATCACTGTACATTTGATACCTCAATGTACATCCAAGATCCTGGACTCTTCACCATTAGCAGCAGCGATGGCTGGTAAAAGCCTCTCTACCATGATAGGCTTTGTACTGTCAAGTCCTTTCTCTGTGTTGTTGACAATGTGGGAAAGGGACACCATGGTCGTGTGTTAGCCTGCAAATGATGTACCAACAACCAAATCCCAGACAAATGCTGCAGCTAAACAAAGTCCAGACATTGATCTAGCAAAGATGTAACTGCATTTAAGTGGGAAACATGAGTGAAGATGACTCTGTGGGAGTTTAAAGAGGAAGAGACCAAGGAGAGCGCTCTTTCAGGACATCATAACATGTTACATGCAGGAGGCAACATTTCAAAAGCTATTTGGATGACTGAAGAGAGACAGAATTGTTTGCTGTAGAGTTGGTGAGAGTGGGGAGGGCAGAGCCTGAGGTGTGGGTGGGCTGAGAGACAATGAAAAGTGTCCTGCTTTTAAATGGTGAACATCATTCGTCTGGAATACCTTCTTTACTGTGCTGGTCCTCATGACATTAGAGGTGACAGGAAATTGGAGGTGGAGTAGGGGGAAGAGTGAAGGCTCCCTTTCTCCTCCTTGCTATCCTAGGATTAAAGAATGGAAGAGGTAGAATGGCCAAGCACAGACACGTCTGCTTTTGAGCTGAGCAGGATTGTTGAGCAGAGGCCTGGCTCCCTTGTGGCTTGGACATTTTCCCTGAGTGCTTTTCCTTCCTGTGTATGGGATGTGTTCCCCCTGCCATGCCTCCCACCACATACACCTAGGTACAAGGTGTAGTGACTACTGCTTTATCTGGGCACATTGACTGAGTATGGTGTTGCCAGTAAGCTCACCCTTCCTTCTTTACTGCCATTTTGGCAATGTTCACTAAAACTATGGGAAATGCTGCGTGTGTGTGTGTGTGTGTGTGTGTGTGTGTGTGTGTGTGTTTGAGGAGAGGATGGATGTCAAAATTTATCATATATCATCGATTCTAAGATATAGAGGGTTTTATTCACATTTTCCCAACTCTGAAATTGAGATGCTTCTTACATTTAACATTGCGTTTCATAGTTTAATTGGTGCTATTTCTATTTCTCTAGTAGTATATAAAGTAATAATAAAATTGAAATTATCTTATAATTGTTGACATACTGATGATTATAATTGATGAAATGTGGTAGTAATGAAGAATTTTTTACCTATGTAAGCCCAAACCCCTTCCAGAAGTCTGCTTTTCCAAGGCCACCTCAAAATTTCTGAACGCAAATTTCACTCTCCTGAATTATTGCATCTCAGATCAAAGGCATTGGTATTTCTAATGGATGCCATGGTGATCTGCTCAGGCCACCCCTCCAGGACTGAAGAACTGGAACACATTGTTGGTCAGCAGCTTTCGGATGAAGAGAACTGCCTTCCTGAGACTTAATCCCTATCCTGGACCCAGGCTCCATCCAATGGCTAGTTGTTGTGGGGATATAAAGTTTTATTTATTTTTTTAAAGTTTTTTTATGTGAACCATTTTTAAAGTCTTTATTGAATTTATTACAATACTGCTTCTGTTTTATGTTTTGGTTTTTTTGGCCATGAGACATGTGGGATCTTAGCTCCCTGACCAAGGATCAAACCCACACCCGCTGCATTAGAAGGCAAAGTCTTAACCACTGGACCTCCAGGGAAGTCCCCGATGTGGGCATAAAAAGGTTTAGCCTCTTCCCTTAACTTGGGATAATTTTGAAGGACCATCTAACTTCAGAGCTTCCTGAAAGATTGACTGAGATCTCTGTTGCGACTGCTTTGCAGCTCGACTTCTCTCTTTGCCCAGTCGTGCTTCCTTTACTCACTCACAGGTGTTAACTCCAAGAGCATTTCCCTGTATGCTTAGCTCCATATCAGGGCCTACTTCTCAGGAAACCAAACTGTAACAATTGGTACCAGGAGCGGCCCAGGAAACTTTAATATGGGGTTTTGAAGCTGGATCAGTTGGTGGGCCAGCAATGGGTTGAGGACCTGGGTCACTATACCAGGTAACCCATATTCACTAGCAGAAGTACAGAGGGTGAAGGGACTCTAGAATGGGGGAGGTGGAAGTGAGAGCTGATGAGTATATGTTGTAGTCTCAAGAACAACTATAGTGGCAGGGGCTGGAGTTTATGCTACTGATCTTCCTCTTACAAGTTTCTATCAGGAAAAGAGGCCCGACAGAATCCTGGTGGAGCTTTTCACAGAACCTATTTTATGAAGAGTGGAGATACAGAGACCACAAAGAGTGGACTTAGTGGGTGTCGTGGTACATCTCTTAGTATCCCCTCCAGGACTGAAGCACTCATATTCCCAGCTGCCAGGGATGCTGGTGGCCAACAGCTCTCAGCCGAGTCCCTCTTGATGACTTGTTGATTAATATGTGGTCAGACTTGCCCAGGATTAATATTAGGTCAGAATGCCTCCGGTGGCTGCTCAGTGTTAGGTAAGTGCCTAGCCTCTTCCCTCCAGTTTGGGACATTTCTGAGGGGCATGTTTAGCTAGCCTAGGTCTTATTAAATAGAAAATATTATTCCCTTTAGGCTTTAGAGTTAGCTTGACAAACATAGTGTATCATAATGGTTGAGAGCAGAAGTTTAGAAGAGTTTACACTAGGTTTAGAGTTACTTTGTCTGTGCCACAGTCTCCTATCTGAAAATCAGGTTGATAATAATACTTTCAACTTGTAGGGGAGTTGTAAGTTTAACTTTGATAATATTTGTATCATAATCTCCAGACATGTAGTAGGCAATTAGTCTATGATAGATATTATTATATTTATTATTACATATCCCATCTTAATTGTAAGGCTTAGGTTTCCTACTTCTCCCAGTTGGGCCAAGCCGAGTCCGTGTCTTTCTCTGCAGAGCTGACTGAAGTTTCTTAATCCTCTCAGTAGTAAGGTCTCAGTGAAGTATTTTAGATGTATTTTTAGAATTCTTTTGTCAAAAGATGGTGAAAATTCAACCCATAGGGTAGAAAAAAATATTTACAATACTTATACTTGACAAAGGCTTTATACCAGAGTATATAAAGAACTCCTACAGATTAATAAGGCAAAAAAAAAAAAAAAAAAAAAACAAACCCCAGTAAACTCAATAACTAAAATGGGCAAAAGACCGTGATAGAACATATCCCCTGGAATGGCTAAGTTGAAAGACACCAAGTTTGGGAGGATGCAGAGCAACTGGAACTCTCCATGGTGCTATTAAATATGTTCATATTAAATAGTGTATTCCTGTTGGAAAACGGCAGAATCTACTTAAGTAGAGCATATGCATCCCCAATGACCCAGCAGTTCCACCGATAAGCTCATACCCAAAGAAATACATACATATTTTCACCAAAAAATATATGAGAATAGTCATAGCAGCACTGTGTATAATAGCCAAAAAATGGAAATTGGCCAAATACCCTTCAACATTAGAATGGATAAACACATTGTGGTATAATCACACAACAAAATACTCTACAGCAATGTGAATGAATAATCAACAACTAAATAAAACAATAAATCTCATGAACTTAATGTTGAGAGAAAAACATACAACATACATACTGTAGAATTTAATTTTTATAAAGTATGTGTCAGACAAAATTAACCTATGCTACTAGAAGTAAGAGGGTGACAGCCTTGGGGGTTCTAGTGACTAAAAGGGAGCAAAGTGTTGGCTTCTGGATGCTGTTAATGTTCTATTTTTCTTATCTGGGTGTCAGTTACATGATTGTGTTCTGTTTTTGAAAATTCATTGTGTTTATACCTATGTGCACTTTTATGCATATATCTGTGCTTTAATAAAAAGTTTTAAATATGCGTCATTTATACATATATAACTCTTGCAAACCACATTTCTTTGGCCTCTAGGATGTTCACACCTTGTAAAAGCAAGGTGGAAGCTGAATTATGTTAATTATCATCATCATCATCACCAAAGGAAGAGATCTGAGAGATTGGTATACTTGGGGGTAGGGGCAGGGGCAGGGGAGAATCCTACAAAAGGGAAATAGAAAGTTTAGAGGCAAGACTTTGGATATCACTGAACTCAGAGCTTTGTTCTAATTTCTCAGGCCCACCTGGGTTTCTCTAGGCCCTGGAGCACTAAGCCAAGCGTTTATTTTGGCAGCTGTCATTGACATATGCAAACAGGCTAAGAGCTTTCCCCTGGCTTTCCCAAATGTGTTAACAAAGCTGACTTACAAACAGCAATTTATTTTTAATCAACTTTTTAATGCTTGATAGTGTGGATGATGTTGATGATGACAGCATGTTGATGAGCCAAGTTAGATACTAGGCTTGGGTGTGAGTTGGAGAAGGAAGAGGTACCTAGAGAAAGCAACCCATAGAGCATCCTACTGTGGTAAATTCCCCCTCCTCTCTTTTTCATGGTCTTCATCCTCCTCTCAGAAGACTATATCAGATATCCCTAGCTATTGTCCCATCAAGGGCTGGTTACTGTTCTTCCTCCCCATCTCCAAGATTCCTGTTTCTCCAACTCATATATCTACATTTAAAAAGTGACATATATATGACAGCAATTATCAGTGGCCAAAAACTGATGTGTCAACCTTTTGAAAACAAGATATTCAGTCCCCTCTTCAGGAGCTCTGCATCAACGCACAGATTCTGCAATGTACCCCATGCATCCAGAGTTGATCTGGGCATCACCTGTACTTTCATTTATATTATCTTCGTGTATATGACCAATGACATTGACTATCTCAAAAATTTATTTCTAAAAAGCATATCTCTAAAGAAAAGATTCTTTCAACACATTTTTTTTTAAGGATCCAAGGGTAAGGTCAGTAGAGGATAGGCTATTTCCCTGTTTTTGAGCCCAGATCCTAGAGGCAGCTACTTCTATGTGAAAGTCAGAACAAAGTATGTCACTGGTGGCTCTATGATTCCCCACTGTATCTCACAAGAGCAGCCATCAGAATCTTTAAAAGGTCACTTTGAAGATGGCTAATTCACTAGAACATATTTCTAATGAAAAGCTCATGATTATATTTTTTAAAGAAAGAAGAAAAAGAAAATGATAGAAAGTTCCATTTCTAGATGAAGTCATTGTCTCAAATGCATCTGACTTGGGAAAATATCACACAGATGCCATCATATCTGCAATATTCTTTCCAAAGCATTCATCACTTAACCTAAGCTTAATCTCCCAATTCCACTACTGAATTCTTATGATATCCATCGTATCTTCTGTGTTTCTCTTCCATACATGGCCAGGAGAGCTGGGAATTTTAAAGAAACAGAGTTGGTGTTTTGAATTTAATTCCATGAGTGGAAATTTTCTTGGTCTCTCACTCAGATATTTTTAAACCACTGTTTTAAACAGAGTTATTTACTAGAATCTAGACAAGATATAAGAGTGGTGATATAGTGACAAAAGCACATCTTAGGCATCAGGAAGACTGAGTCTAGTTCTGGCTCCTCTTCTCATGAGTGATGTGATCTTTGATCAGTCCCTTCACTCCATTAGACCTTAGATTCCCCTTGAAAAACAAGAACTCTGTCTACCCTACCTCATGAGATATTTTAGAGAATCTCATGAGATTGTGAAAGTGATTTATAAACTGGAAAGCTCTAATCAAAGAGAGACTGTTAGTATTTTGCACACCTGTCGCACCAGGCCCTAGCTTCTTCACTATCATTTCTGCCTCCATCACTTCCTAGGGAGAAAAATTGTTTGTAGCTAAGAGGAAAAGAGAACATCAGGAAATTCTAATCTTAACCTTTTCACTCTTTTTCCACTCAAGGTTATTCATCAATATTAAAGTTTGAACTTTAATTCTAAACAGCATAGTCCCAGGGGAAAGGAAATGTCTCTTTTGTCTTAATTCTGCTTGTTAGAGATCAGAGAACTGGCCACCCCATAGCAATGGTAATTTAGGAATCCACATTTTTAGAGTCATATTTTTCCCTAAACAGCCCAAACATCCACAGGCCTCCTGGTCTCTATGACTGGGGAGACTCGAAATGAGGCTTATTTGATGTAATTGTTAAGTGATATTCTCTGAAACTTTCAAGACCATGGATTCCCTATGTTTCAGGATGCAGCATGCTGTTGTGATGTAACATTTATTTTAATGGCCCCAGAGATGCACTGAGCAACAGTGCAGCAAATTAACACCATCTTCCTGCTTGCCTGAAACTGTAAGAGGCAGTTTGAACCACATTTGGTGTTTATAATTATTTTGTGATCTGATTTGCAGAACTGAAGCAATTATTAGGTATGTAGATAACATATAAATCTTAAAAAGAGATTTTGATTATTTTTTAAAAACATACATACCCACTTGGTCACTAGTAGAAGAAAGAAGGAGGAATATTTATCTGACTGTCTCTGTTTGATTCTCCTTTGACTGTCGGGGGAAAGTGGCAGAGAACTTCAGGAGAGTAAACGAGAAAGAAGACAAGATATTCAATATAGACTCCTCTCAGAAGCAAAAACCCATTGTAGAGACAGAAGCTCACGTTGGTTATTGGGACTTGTAAGCATTTTTCCCATTGTAGACTACACTTGGCTTTCCAGAGACTTAGATCAACTGAAATCCATTCCAGAACAGCCTCTGTTAGGGAGCTGCCTTCAGAAATGATTAAACTTTTCAGTAGCTTCTCATGCTGAGATAGTGGAGCAACCAGATAAAAGTACCCTAGATCACTGAGTGCTCACATTAAAAAAATTTTTTTTATTGGAGTATAGTGGATTTACAATGGTATACAGCAAAGTGAATCAGTTATACATATATCCACTCTTCTTTTAGATTCTTTTCCCATATAGGCTATTACAGAGTACTGAGTAGAGTTCCTTGTGCTATACAGTAGGTCCGTATTATCAATAGTTACCTATTTTATATACAGTAGTGTGTATATGTCAATCCCAATCTCCCAATTTGTCCCTCCCCTCCTTACCCCCTGGTAGTCTTAAATTTGTTTTCTACATCTGTAACTCAATTTCTATTTTGAGTGTTCACACTGAGAGCAGTTGTTCTGTAGAATTGCCTGGTACCACAGCTACCTTCGAGTAAGCAGGAAGTACACCTTTGTTGCCTTAATCCTCTGAGATCTGGCAGAGGGGAAGTATCATTTGTTATAGCAGTATAGCAGTATTAGTCTGCTCAGACTGCCACAATAAAATATCATAGACTGAGTATCTTAAACAAGAGAAATTTATTCTCTCACAGTTCTGGAGGCCGGGAAGTCCCAGATCAAATTGCTGACCAGTTCAATCTTTGGCGAGAGCTCTCTTCTGGGAGTAAATGTGGCAGCATTTTCTCTATGCCCTTAGAGAGAGGGAGGGGCAGGGCTTTCTTGTCTCCTCTTACAAGGGCACTAATCCATCATAAAAACTCCATCCTCATGAATTCATCTAAACCAAAAGATCTTCCAAACTCTCCATCTCCAAATACAATCACATTAGGGCTTCAAAGCATGAATCTTGGAGGAACCAGTTTAGTCCATAGCAATTATCTAGCCTGTCCTGACTAATTCAGTAATGATTTTAGGATTTCTTAGCATCTTTGTACCTCCTTACTAAGGTACATAAAAATGTCAACATCAGCTTTATCTCTGCAAATATTACCCTGTCTTCCTTGGCTATGATGGAAATGACCTCAGTAGAATTTTTCCTACTCTTATGCTTAAGAAAGTAGGTCATTAACTGTCTCCTAAGGTTTCTAAAGTTCTTAATGTCAGGCTCTTGGAATGTTACTATCACACTTCCTCCTCTCAGATTCTGCTCTGAATGGGGAAAACTAGGACATGCATGCCTAACCAGTTCACACTCTCTTTGTCTCCTTCTTCTCTCAATAATAAACTAGGATTAGGATGAATAAAATGGGATTTCCACTTTCTCTTCCTGTCTATCAGGATTTCCCCTGTCACATTCTTCTTCTTTCCGAGGAGGTGTTTGTTTTGCTCTCTTTCCCTGGGCCATAGGGCAGGTGCAGGCAGGGAAACTAACTTATTGATAAGGGAAAATAGAAATATGGTATCCATGTTTCCACTTTGTGTTTATTAGTGGAATTATTTTATTAATATTATATTCACTACAAAGTGATGAGGTACATAAAAAGAGGGAATGGGTCTATTTTTCTCACATTGTATCCCTAGGCTAGCACATTGCCTAACACAGAAAAGGAGACCTGTACTCATCCTTCAGAGTGGAGATGATTCTATACCAAGCAGATGTTCTTGACCTCATGCTTCCCTCTCTCTCCACTCTAATGCCTCCTTCACACTTCTTCTCCAATGCTTGGCTCCAATGCTACTTCCTCCATAAGCCCATTAGTTAGAATGAATAACACATAAGAGTTAGTCTGACAACACTACCTTGACAATTGTTTCTATGACTATTTCCTTGACTAGTTGTGGAGGGCAGACCACTGTATTATTAAGCTTGTGTATCCCTCCCTCTCCTTACTATTCTCAATGGTGCCTTGTTCTTTGACTTTAGTAGGTGTTTGATGAACATTTGTGGAATTAAAATGAATTCCCACTCTCATTTTCTCTCTCTCTTTTTATAAATTCTTAGGAATAGATCCTGTAGAACTCCCCATTATTTCTACATCAATTTGCATGTGTGTCTGTGTCTATCAGCAGCATCTTTGATCTGTTTGCCAACCTGACATCTGAGAATGTCTAGCATAGTTCTAGTATAGGAATGGCTCAGCAAATACTTTGTGTTGATAAATGGATAACAAGACACACAGGGGCAAGAAATTGGCCTGGGGTCCCACAGTGACAAATGGAAGCTGAACTTCTCATGTAGAGCTTAAACCCTGGATCCATGCCTGGTCCTCATTTATCATCCTTTAGCTCAGCGAGCATTTATTTAGCCTAGCTGGACAGAAAATAATGCTAATGAGGACAAAATCATAAAATTGGTTCTGTAAGAACACTTGGTCTGGCTCTGTTCTATAGCCATAAAGTGGAGTACCAGCCATAGCCACAGCTATCTTGTAAATGCAACATCCAGATACCAGGGGTTCAGGCAAGAAAGGGACACCTCCAAATGCATATACCATGCATGTGCCCACAGCATTACTTTTGTAAAAGAAGCAATCTTCTTCCTACTAAATATATTGAACTCCCAAGAAGAGCATTGGCTGAAAATCCATCCCACTACATGCTGATTAAGCTTAGGGTGGTTGAATCCCTATTGAGCTGTGGAAGGTTGGTCTTCATACTCACGTCTGTGCTATCAAAAGAGCCTCTCACTTGTCTCCATGAAAATGGTGACACCATTCTACAAACTATCCTTCACACTAACTCCAGAATTTTCTTTGAAAAACAAACAAGCAAGCAAAAGACTTCATATATCTGATTATGAAAATAACTCTATTCATGGAAGAAAATTCAGGACCCCAGAGTTGGGAGAAATTGCCAAGGATGCCTAAGTTGGTCTGTCACTTCATGATTTGGAACCTACTCTCTGATTTTTCTTTCCAATGGGGACTTTCCATTGAGAGGAAACTCTCCACTCCCTGAGATAGCCAGTACTTTCCGTCTTTGGGAAAGTGTGCATGATAAAATTAAGCGGAAAATGTAAGTCTGTGGGTCAGTTAATGCAAAGGTTCTAAAATAGGAAGGAGGTGGCCTTCCAGAGAAAGAGAAGTAAGGCCAGTGGGATTGCAGGGCTGGAGTTAAGGCAAGGCAAGAGAGGCAGGCTGGGGACAAAAGATATAATTATAAGCCAGGGTTAGGGGTTAGAAGGTTATTCTAGTAGCAGAGAAAGTCACTGGAGGATTTTAGGTAGGAGAGTGATAGGATCTGAGTTATGCATTGGAAAGATTATTCTGGCAGCCCTGTGGTGCATGGATGTGGGAGGGGGACATGGCCTGAGTGGAAGTAGGGAGAGCAGTTAGGAGGCTGCTGCAGTAAACAGGTGAGATGTGATAGTTGTTTGGATCAGGGGTACAGTAGGGGGGATGAAGATAGATGTGGGTTTCAGATATATTTTGGAGAGAGAGGCAGTAGGGTTTTCTGATATATCTAATGTGCAAACTTTGGGCCTGAGCAACTGGGTGTAAGATGGTATCCTTCAGTGAGATTGAAAAGACAGGGTGAATAGCAAGCTTGGGTTGGGTTAGGATGCTGCCTAATGACCTCCTTGCCTTCAGCTTCCCAGCCTCTACTCCTTCTCCAGGGGGTAACCCCTGTTCCACCTTCTCTGCCCATGGAAGCATCTCTTCTCAGCTTTTCCATTACTGAGCCTGACCCATTTTTTTCGCTTTCTGACTTACTTCACCCTGTATGACCATCTCTAGGTCCATCCACCTCACTACAAATAACTCAGTTTCATTCCTTTCTATGGCTCAGTAATATTCCATTGTATATATGTGCCACATCTTCTTTATCCATTCATCTGTTGACGGACACTTCGGTTGCTTCCATATCCTGGCTATTGTAAATAGAGCTGCTATGAACATTTTGGTACATTACTCTTTTTGAATTATGGTTTTCTCACGGTATATGCTCAGTAGTGGGATTGCTGTGTCGTATGGTAGTTCTACTTGTAGTTTTTTGAAAGGAACGTCCATACTGTTCTCCATAGTGGCTGTATCAATGTACATTCCCACGAACACTGCAAGAGGGTTCCCTTTTCTCCACACCCTCTTCAGCATTTATTGTTTTTGTAGATTTTTTGGTGATGGCCATTCTGACTGGTGTGAGATGATATTTCATTGTAGTTTTGATTTGCATTTCTCTAATGATTAATGATGCTGAGCATTCTTTCATGTGTTTGTTGGCAATCTGTATATCTTCTTTGGAGAAATGTCTATTTAGTTCTTCTGCCCATTTTTGGATTGGATTGTTTGTTTTTTTGTTATTGAGCTGCATGACCCTTTATTGAACCAAGGAGCCACAACTGTTTCTTTCTGGAGCCTCTGAAGTGGGTTTTATGCAGAGCAGGTGCACCCCCTTTTGGAACACAGGGTGAGCACTGCTTCTGGGAATCACGCAGACACCCTCCCACCTATTACTACAGGCAAGCACACTATGGGATAACTAAAAATAACAGGGGATTCCCTGGAAACACTTCTGCTCCTCCCAGGATGTACTTTCATTCAGTGACAGCATAAGATAAGACAGATGAGGCAACAGCTGCCCACAATTGTTGTTCGGGTTACTGTTTACACTAATCCCAATCAGAGTTCTGGAGCCTGTGGGCTCAGTTTAACCCTTTTATATATAATCCACCCCCCCCACCACCAATATTTCATGAAAATCTCTTTCTGTGTATGTTACTCTAATCCCTTCCAAACTTTGGCTCAGTAATTCCCCTTATGAAAGATAATCATAGTAGCTAATATTTGCTGAGTGTTTATTCTGTTGCTAAGTGTGTTACATGGATTATCAATTCAATCCCCATGAAAAGCCTATGAATAAGTACTATTATTTTCACCATTTTACAAAGAATGTGACTGAGGCTCAGAATAGTTAAATTACTTGCTCAAGATCACACAGCTAGTGGGTCACAGAGCCAGGACTTGAACCCCCTTCTGTCCTCAAAGCCACACAAAAGTGGTTACACATAAAGATATTCATTGCTGCATTGTTTACAGTGATGAAGAATGGAAATAAAACATCTGATAATCTGGGAAGAGTGAACTAAATTATGTAAAACATATGATAGTTTTCAGCCATTAAAATCATGAGTTGGAAGTAAATATTGTGGAGAAAAATCTCAGTATTTCATACATGAAAAAACAAGTTATATAACTATATTTAGTGTTGGGTAACATTTCTAAGATATCTGTACTCATATGTACACTTTGATAAAGGAAAGGCATACACCAAAATCTCAAGTGTGCTTTATCCCTTAGGTGATCGGATTTATGTGTGATTTTATTTTTTCTTTCCTATATTCTCCGCACTTTATACCATCATCATCAACATGAGTGCCTACTATGTGTCAAGTGCAATAAATGCATTATCTCATTTAATTCCTATATCAACACTATAATCTGAAGTTAACAGGTAACTTGCCACAGTACACAGGTAGGAAGTGACAAAATTTTAAGTTAGACTGAACTCAAAGCACAAAAAATGAACTGTTCTTACATGCTGTCTCTAAATTACTTTTATGGTAGGAAAAATAAAACCGCAAATGAGAAATGACACCAATGAGAGCTAACTAACCACACTAAATGAATGGTTGGAACAATACGTGGGTCCATTGAGACTTGCGATTAAAAACAAAAGTTGTCTTGAGCTGGCCTTGAAACAATGGATTAATCTTCAATATTCCTTGTGGAATTTAGAACATAATAAATACTTCTTAGATATAATTTTACTCAAGCTTTTGGCTATTGGGTGGAGTGAGGTGCTCCAGAAGAAATCTGAGGACCGTCCTGTTAGGGTGAAGGGCTTGGTCTTACTGGAGCCCAGCCTTTGACTGAAATTGACCATGGCGACTTGTTCATGGCAGTTTGGAACTGAACTAAAATCATATTCCACAGAGTCATTGACAGAACACCAGGAGAGTGTGGAGGGTTTCATCCAGCACAAATAGTTCTCTGTAAAGAGAGGCTTTGTTTAAATTAAATAGTAAATGTAAACATGGCTTCAGAATCAGGCTAAAAGGCCTCAACATTGTGACTCCAGTGGATAAAAATGTCTTAGATGTGGCTGGAAAAGTATTGCCTATATGTAGAGTCTTTGGGAAAGTTATAAAGAATATTTTATCTGTAAGTATTTCTGGAGTTGTAAGTATTTCTTTAATGATTATGAAATGATTCATAACTGTTTCTGTCTTTTCCCATTTTATAGTCATATATACCTACTTTGATCATTTACCTAGAATTCTACGGTTGCTGCTTCCAGGTGACATCTCCATGTTTGCCCATGGAAAGCAGTATTGTGCTCTGCTTAGCTGTGCTGTGTAATTCCTCAACCAGGGATCATCAGCATAAGAATCTAACATGTGCAATGCATCGTAGATACTTAAAAATGTGGGTTGAGGAGTTGAATGAATGATGCCTAATTATAAAATGTTTCATATACTCCTTCACTATTTCACACAGGCATGGCCACTGTTGCTGGCAGCTCAGTGTACAGTGTTTCTGTGTCTTATGGTGCAAAATGTGCTTCTACCTTTCTAGTTGCCTCTTATTATTTATCATGTTTACAGGTGGCTTGTTTGGTTAAGACAAATTCCATGCAAAAATACCCAGTCTAGGAAGACACCATTTAAAAAAAAATATGGGCTTCCCTGGTGGCGCAGTGGTTGTGCGTCCGCCTGCCGATGCAGCGGAACCGGGTTCACGCCCCGGTGTGGGAGGATCCCACATGCCGAGGAGCGGCTGGGCCCGTGAGCCATGGCCGCTGAGCCTGCGCGTCCGGAGCCTGCGCTCTGCAACGGGAGAGGCCACAGCAGAGGGAGGCCCGCATACCACAAAAAAAATAAAAATAAATTTATTTATTTATTTATTTTTGGTTGTGTTGGGTCTTCTTTGCTGTGCACGGGCTTTCTCTAGTTGTGGCGAGCGGGGGCTGCTCTTCTTTGCGGTGCGCTGGCTTCTCATTGTCATGGTTTCTCTTGCTGCGGAGCACGGGCTCTAGGCGAGCAGGCTTCAGTAGTTGTGGCACGTAGGCTCAGTAGTAGTGGCTTGTGGGCTCTAGAGCTCAGGCTCAGTAGTTGTGGCACAAGGCCTTAGTTGCTCCACGGCATGTGGGATCTTCCTGGACCAGGGCTTGAACATGTGTCCCTTGCATTGGCAGGGAGATTCTTAACCACTGCGCCACCAGGGAAGCCCTGGAAGACACCATTTTGTTTTTTAATTTAGAGTTTATAGACAGTGAACAAACTGGGATTGGCACTCATTCCTCTAAGGCTGCTGCTCAGCTAATCTTTCATCGATATCCATGGTGTTGCCCCTGCAGAAAGTGTGAAGCAAGGGGCTTGGGGGTCTATTCTTTTACCATGCTCTTGCCCTTCTTATCATATATGACAGTAGGTGTCATCCACAGAACTCCAGGGAAGGTGGCAAAGCCATCTGGGATTTTCCAGAGGTCAATTACTATCTTATCTCCCCTCTCCAAGTCTTGCTTTTCCCCTTTTTTGCTCAACAGCTGTCTCCAGAGACAGAAGAGTCAGCTACTTTCTTGAAGCTCTTGTCAAAATTTTGTGCAGTTGCAAGGGATTGTACTAAAATAAAGTTTGAGGATCATCATTACACATGCTTCTTGATCCTGCCTCAACATTGGATTCCATTCACTGAGTACATTATGTATGTTAATTTTTATTTGTCACAACAAATCATATATGTAGTATTATTATCACCTCTGTTTTACAGATGAGGAAACAAAGGCACAGAAAGATTAAACAACACCAGAGATCACATAGCTAGTAAGTGGTGGAGCTGGGATTTGAACCCAGGTAGGCTAGTTGTAGAACATTCACTTTTAACCTCCATGCTATGCTGCCTCTTTTATTTTATTTTATTTATTTATTTTTTAACATCTTTATTGGAGTATAATTGCTTTACAATGTTGTCTAAGTTTCTGCTGTACAACAAAGTGAATCAGCTATTCATATACATATATCCCCATATCCCTTCCCTCTTGCATCTCCCTCCCATCCTCCCTATCCCACCCCTCTAGGTAGTCACAAAGCACTGAGCTGATCTCCCTGTTATGCTGCCTCTTTTAGAGATGATGGAGAGTTTGGCTATATCTCATATTTATACCTCTCCCTAAAATCAAAACTATTTATGAATTTTGTTTTTTTCTTTATAATGATCTTCTGAGTTATGCATACAGCAATTAGAGTTTTATCATAGCATTTATGGGGATTATCCAAGTAAAGCTACTTTCAGGTATGATACCTTTCTGTCAGTTACCTGATCTGGAAGAGTGGTTGACTGGACCTAGCATAACTCTAACAGCAGCCTAACTGGGCAGCCACAGACAGGAAGACACATGAACAGGCAACTTAATTCTCTAATTCTGAATTTGTTTTCAGGAGGATAAAAAAAGTAGACTTAGATATTCAACACTGCTGTCTGTTTTCCTTCCCCAGTAAAGACTTGCCAGTCATCTCCTTCTCTTCTCATCTGTCTCTCCCTTTATTAGAAGCAGGTCAGCCTTTCCAAGTGAGAAGTAGCTTGCCCCTCCTGGCCTGGATGGCTCTCATTCTGCTTGAAATACTTTCCTCCGATGCTTCATAGTTGCTATATCCTCACAACAACCCTGCTCAAAGGAGCTTGCTCACCAGGCTGCTTTGGCCTCTCCATCCTAAATGTCTCAGGATGCAGAGCTGGGCACACTGGCATTAAAAAGTTCTGACATTGAGAATAAACAAGTGAGAAGGGTATAAAATGGTGGGCCAAATAGATTCTAAGTAAGATTCTAACTTGCCCACTTACCAACTTTAAATGGGGCAGTAGTGAGAATCCCTTACTTGGAAAGCTTGTCATGTGGCCACTATCTCAGAATACAACAAAACTACACAATGCCCAAGCATAGACTTGGATGGATTGGCTTATGCACTTCAGTGCAAATGCATTGAAAGGAAAACAAACAAAAAAGTAGAAAACCAGTATTACTGCACTTCTTTGTTCCAGGTATTTCTACATGCATTGTCTCCTCTAATTGTCATAATCAAATGAGGTAGGTATTATTGTCAACATATTACAGATGAAGTAACAATTATTGAGTTTAAGCAGCTGTTCGGGATTACAAACTTAGTTAGTGACCCGCAAGATTTGAACCTGGGTTTTTGACCTCCATTATAGCAATCTCTTGCACTCAAAAGTGTTCAAGCAATGTTCAAGCAAGAACCAAATTTTGCAAGTGGGTTTACTTAAAATGCTCTCCAATCAGGTAACATGTTTAGATGCAATTATTTTCCATGAAGAGTAGATTAAGCAAATATAATCACTGGATAATATACCTGATTAGCCTTATTCTTCCCAACTTCAGATAAGCTTTTGTGGGACTCTTCTTGCCCATTAAACTGACTTCCATGATTAAATGCCATGCCACTGGACTTCTCTGGTTCAGAGAATCTATATTTGCTGAGCTCCTGATTTGGAGGATCATCTATATTGCCTAGTTTTTTCTACTCTGTATATTGGGATTCATGCCAGAAGGTCTTTGAGGGTAATTCTAATTAGCTTTCTTTGGAGTTTATTATCTTGCTAATGTCTCTTTCTTTCATCAATATTCTCAGTCCAGTCTCATGCTTTTATCTTTGTCCAGGGCCTAATTTCCACTTGCCTGGTCTATTCTAATAACCTCCTAAGTGGTCTCTCTAAACTTTCATGCTATTACTTTTGTTCAAAAACTCCCCAACCCCAAATCATAGGCTATACCTATGGAAAAGTTTAAATTCCTTGCTATGTGTTTAAAACTCTCAAATTTCTTGCTTTAAGATAATTTTCTAGATGTATTGCTTTCTACTCCCCTTCAGGATACTTGTTCTAACCAAACTGTTCCTTTGCTGTTCCCAGCACATGTTTTATAATTTCCTTCTCTCTGCCTCTTGCTACATGCTGGACCTAAAGTGACCTTATCCCCTTCTTTGCTTGATGACATCTTACACCTTCCTAGCCCAGTTCAGATTCTACCTCCTTTGTGAAACCCTTCTCATGCTTTGCAAGTCCACCTACTCTCTCCTTCATTTCAGCTTCCCTTGCATTTTGAGTTTCTTACTATTATACATTTGATAGTTTCAGCCTTGACTTATAGTTGCTTGTAAATATATGAGTCTGTCTCACCACTCTATAACTTCCCTAAGGAAAGGACCATTTCTTCTTCATAGTTGTATCCTCTGCAAGGCTTAGCACAGCATCTTGCTAATAATAGGTATTCAGTAAATGCTTGATGACTTAAATACTTTCTAATAAAGTTAGTGTCTGAGTGTGTGACAAAGGTTATGAAACCATTAAAACTGGATGTTTAAGAAGAGCTAAAATTATTTTTAGATTCTGCTGTCTTACTGACAGTATGGTATGTTTGGTCAGATGCTCTCTTTAATGTTATCCTTCTGAAACACCTAATATCTTCATGGAAAAGAGCTCACTGTAATCTGTTTCTTTTTCTAGATTCACACTTTGCCTGTTTACTTAATGAGTATTTTGGCTGCCTTTGGATAAAAGCAGAAAAATTTAATCTAACCTGGGTCCATTATAGTGCTTTGTTATGATCTTATTGGCTTGTAACAACTATGAATTGTTCTCTCACGGTAATAGAGTTCTCTAAACTGTCAATAAGACACAATTCATGTCACAAGATTGACTACTGGGGGCCCTCAATTCTCACCCTTTGCTTCTTTCCAAATTTTCTTCTTTCTTTCTATTTTCCATTTCTAATAAAAGAAGGCTTGTATGAATGATAATATATATGTATATATCATTTATACATATTTATTATATATCTGGTGTATTTTACATATACCAGCAGTAGAAAAAATCCAAAGAACGACAAACTTTGAAAGTTAGTAATAACATTTTTTGGGCACAATGATCTTAAAATGAATGTGCAAGTGCTATGTAAATCCTTTGTAAAATTAACTTAAGGTCTTTTTGGCCAAACTGTGCCAGACTAAGGCCAAGAAGAAAGTGTTCTTCAGTACCATGTAACATGCGTGTGTTATGTAACTCACCAGTTTGGTCCTAGACTAATGAATGAAGAGGCACAAGGAGAAGTTGAAATGTGTTCTGAGAATAATAATGAAAATGACAAAGCTTTTGAAATATGATGAAAGGTTACCAAAGTGGATTAAGTAGCAATGAGAGGGCCTCCCTTGAGGCAGCATTTTCAAAGTTGTACCTCTGTCAGCAACCGGCCTCCTTCTCCAGCCCAGTGGTCAGGTAGGTCTTTTCAATATCAGACACCTACCAGCTGGTGGTGAACCATCATTTCCCCTGCACAGTCCCTCCTGGACTGGACACTGACCTCTTCTCTCTTGAGACTACACACAGTAAACCCTATCCCCCTTCCTTTGTCTGTGATCATGAATGTGACACTTGCTTGTGACTATACCTATATCTCAGTGAGTTTTCATCTTTTGTGCAATGGCCCCTGATTAGAATCAGCTAAAATGTATTCACCCTGCACTCTGAAAAATGCACATGCTCCCCAAAGCTTTGTATGTAATTTTGGGAGTTCACAGACTCCCTGAGCCCAGTCCATGGACTCTAAGCTTATCATTCCTTCACTAGACTGTAAACTCTAGTTGAGCAGCGATTGTACTTTAATCACATTTGTATTCCCAATGAACCTGGCATGTCATAAATACCTGGTGAATGCTTGATGAACTAACAAAAATAAGAAATTTGAACAATTATTTTGGAAAAGAAAGAGGGAAGATCTGCTCAATTAGTTATAAGAATGTCTATTACATTACTCTTATAGCTATTAGTTTCTAGCACCATTGAGTATATAAAAAGGAGAAATAGGATTACTCCCACTAATTTAATTTGACATTTAAGCTGGCTATAAAGGAGGCCTTCCAGTAGAAAGGCTGGTGTCTTCATGCTGAAGTGAGTTTAAAAGGCAAGTGAACTTCTCTGAGTTCCTTTTAGAGCAAGGTTGTTCTCCATGGTGGAACAGAGCAGCATGAAGGACGGGGAGCCAGGCTACTGAAGGACCAGTCTGGAGATTCCACCATAGATATTGCCTTCACACACGGGGGCTCTGCAAGCACCAAACTTCAAAATGAACTCTCTGTCCCCGAGGGCTTAGAACCCTAATCTGAGACCAAACACCAGAATGAACAGGACCCCAAATCAAATGCACACTAGGTGACCAGAATGACACTGGAGGCATGAGGAGAAATCCACTTCAAAGGGTGAGGTAGGGGCTAGATTTAGAGGAGTGTGATGACACAGACTTGGAAGTTTGGTCCTGGCAACAAGGAAAATAAGATAACAGGGAATAACAGGAAAAAAGATACATCTGCTGCAGTCACTACTTGGTAAATGTCCACTCTCCATTAACCTCTCCATCCTGGAGTCGATCTCCAAGGTTAGGAAGGAACAGAAGTCATTCCAAAGACCCAAAGGGTTTTGCCAATGTTATTCCAGGGCTTAAGGTTTCCCAGAAGCATCATAGTTCAAAATCAAGTGTGGAATGCATCCAAAGAATGACTGGGGTCTCAAACAGAGAATGTTGTTGTCAACTCTCTCCTTGTTTTTCCTACCCTTTGCCTCTCTATGACCTTCTCTAGTTCTTTCTGCCCCTCTTCACCATTTTCCTATTTCTTCCCCTTCCAACTAATTTTTGTTACTTTTCCAAGGGTGTGGTTTACTGGAAGTAGAAACATCCTGGTTGGCTTCTGCAACTGTATAATTTAGAACAAGTTGCTTCACCTCTTTTAGCCATGTTTTGTCATCTGCTGAGTAAGGGCACTGGACAAAAATTTCTAAGTTGTGATGGTCCATGGATGGCTAGGGCTTACCCTCCCTTTCTCTCTATTCATTTCTCTTATCCAAATTTCTGGGCCCAGGAGAGGGCATCCCTCAGGGCTAAAATCTTTTTTACGAGTATTAAGCCATAACATTAATAATAATGATAGCTGTGGTAGATCGTATTTTCCGAAGATGGCCACCACTATAAACCCCACCCCACATGCTCTTATTACACCATGAAATTGACATCTTCCCATTAGGTTGTGATGTCTGTGTCCCTTCCTCTTGAATTTGGGAAGAACTTGTGACTGCTTTGACCAGAAGAAGACAGAGGAAGTGATGCTGTGCTAATTTCTGGGCCAAGATCTTTGGAAACTCTCAACTTCCAATTCCTGCCTTTTGGGATACTGAGTCATGAAAGCCAGCCACCATGCTGAGAGAAACCAAGTACTCACACGGAGAAGCCCTGTATGGGTGTTTGGACCAACAGCCTCTGCTGAGTTCCCAGCCAACAGCCAACAACTGCCAGACCTGTGAATGTAGAAGCCTTCAGATGATTCTAGCCTCCAGCTATAGAGTCACCCCCTTACTTCCCAGATGAGGTTTCAGACTTTGTAGAGCAGAGGTAAGCTGTCCACACAATGCATTTTACAAGTCCCTGATTCACAGAATCCAGAAGCATAATAAAATGGTTGCTGCTTTATGTCATTAAGTGTGGGTGGTTTGTTAACACGGCAGTGAATAACCAGAGCAGTAGCTAACCTTTACTGCATGCTTGATGTGTGCTTAACACTATTCTAAATGCTTCACTTGTAATAGCTCATTTAATGCTCAGAGCAATGCTGTGAGATAAGTACTGCTATTCTCATCCTTTACTGAAGGGAAATTGCAGCCTAGAGAAATTGAATAACTTGTCCCTATTTACCCATCTGGTAATCCAACGGAGGTGGTCCAGCCCTGGGACCATACACTCTTAACCGTTATGCCATTATGCCACTCAAAAACAGGATTTTTGAGAAGATACAGATGTATTTCAACCATCGTTTATATCTGGAGGAAATCACGGGATCAGATGCCTGGTATCTTTTTTTTTTTTTTTTAACATCTTTATTGGAGTATAACTGTTTTACAATAGTGTGTTAGTTTCTCCTTTACAACAAAGTGAATCAGTTATACATATACATATGTTCCCATATCTCTTCCCTCTTGCGTCTCCCTCCCTCCCACCCTCCCTATCCCACCCCTCTCATGGTCACAAAGCACAGAGGTGATCTCCCTGTGCTATGCGGCAGCTTCCCACTAGCTATCTAATTTACATTTGGTAGTGCATATATGTCCCTGCCACTCTCTCACTTCGTCACAGCTTACCCTTCCCCCTCCCCACGTCCTCAAGTCCATGCTCTAGTAGGTCTGTGTTTTATTCCCATCCTACCACTAATCTCTTCATGACATTTTTTTTCTTAGATTCCATATATATGTGTTAGCATACGGTATTTGTTTTTCTCCTTCTGACTTACTTCACTCTGTATGACAGACTCCAGGTCTATCCACCTCATTACAAATAACTCAGTTTCATTTCTTTTTATGGCTGAGTAATATTCCATTGTATATATGTGCCACATCTTCTTTATCCATTCATCTGTTGATGGACACTTAGGTTGCTTCCATGCCGTGACTGTCTTTAAATAAAAACCATTATTTCTCCTACTGGTTCCTTGGCTGCTGCTTCTGTTGTACAGATCTTCCTCAACTTACCATGGGGTTACGTCCCAGTAAACCCATGGTAAGTTGAAAATATCATAAATTGAAAATGCATTTAATACACCTGACGTGTCAAACATCACTGCTTAGCTTCACCTACATTCAGTGCACTCAGAACACCTAGGTTAGCCTATAGTTGGGCAAAATCATCTAATGCAAGGACTATTTTTTAATAAAGTGCTGACCATCTCGTGTAATTTATTGACTACTGTACTGACAAGCAGAGTGCTTGTCTGGGTCCGTGGTGGTTGCATCTATCCGCTGTCTCCTGGTGTGGTCGCGTGGCTGGTGGGGAGCTGGGGCTTTGCCACCCAGCATCAGGAGGAAGTGTCTTTCCCCATACGGTGGGCCCGAGGAAAGCTCAAAATTCAAAAGTCGAAGTAGTTTCTACTGAATGCGTATTGCTTTCGCATTACTGTAAAGTTAAAAAATCCTAAGTTGATTTTCTTACTCGTGAAAAGTATATTCAGTCACTCGGTAATACTGATTTCCGTTCAAGAACGCTATAGTCGAGTTGGAGAGAAAAGATGAACACACAGGAGGAGAGGCAAAGAATTTCCCCCTGAAAACTGGTTGGTATAGCGTGCTCTAGGATCTCAGAGGGAAAAGAATCAACAGAGGGTAGTCCTGGAGGGCTTTACGGAGGAGGTGGGAATTGAGCTTGTTCTTAGCGGATGGTTAGTATTGGAGCAGCTGGAGAGAACAGAGAGAGAGGGAAGGCGTTGAAGATGTGGAACAAGACTTCTCAAGATTGCTTTGGGTATTTGGGGTCTTTTGTGTTTCCATACAAATTGTGAAATTTTTTTTTCTAGTTCTGTAAAAAATGCCAGTGGTAGTTTGATAGGGATTGCATTGAATCTGTAGATTGCTTTGGGTAGTAGAGTCATTTTCACAATGTTGATTCTTCCAGTCCAAGAACATGGTATATCTCTCCATCTGTTTGTATCATCTTTAATTTCTTTCATCAGTGTCTTATAGTTTTCTGCATACGAGTCTTTTGTCTCCTTAGGTAGGTTTATTCCTAGATATTTTATTCTTTTTGTTGCAATGGTAAATGGGAGTGTTTTCTTAATTTCACTCTCAGATTTTTCATCATTAGTGTATAAGAATGCCAGAGATTTCTGTGAGAGGCCTGGTATCTTGATGATCACCTAAATAAAAAGTTAGGGAAAGGGCTTCACAGGTGTTAACTCATTTAAATATCAAAGGAACCCTGCCAGAGAGGTATTATCATCTTCCTTTTCTTATAGATGAAGAAGGAAGACCCAAATATAGGTTATATATAACCTGTTGCTTATACACATACAACTGGTTGGGGGAAGACTGGATTTGAACACAGGTCTGTCAAAGTCCAAAAGCTGCTTTATCCTGTTAAACTATCCACCCTCCCACTAGGTCATGTGGGCAATAAGGACTGGAAAGATGAAGAAATAAGGGAATAACATAAAGAATATATTTTTTTCTTATTATAAAAAAGTCCTAATTAGTATAATAAAAATATAGTATCAGGCAACTAAGCTCCCTGAGGGGTGACATTGTGCCTCACTTTTGATTCCATGATTACATGGCAGGCACTTAATCAATGTTGGTTTAATGTATGAATATGACTATTTTGTAGTTGTTCTATGCTAATGTAGATTCCTATTATTCAGATTCATTATTTATTTATTATTCAAATTTATTAATATTCAATTATTCAATATATGTTTATCTGCTTCTTCTCAAGTAATAGTTTAACCGTGTTAGGATACAGTTTTCAACAAGAAAAATAAGGTTTCTGCTCTCATGAAACTTAAATTTTAGTTGGCAAGCAAACAAAAAATTGTATGTATGTATACACAAATTATATATATAAAATATGACAGTGACATTTAAGTTGAAGGCCGAATGACTAGGATATGACTATGTAAAATCTACAAGGCAAAGCATTCTAGGCACTGGAAACAGCTCATGTAAAAGTGTGTTTAAGGGAAGTAGGAAAGCTAGGGCTCTTAGAATTGGGCACGAACCCAACATGTTTGACAAACACTGAGAAAGCAAGTGGGCTGGAAAGAAAGGTGAGAAGAGTGGTATCAAGGGTCAGAAAGGGGGAGCAGCGACTTGATCATGTAGGGGCTGGATTTTATTCTGAAGATGGTGGGGAGCCACTGACGGTTTCAAGCCAGGAGTGGTGTGATTAGACTTACATTTTAAAAAGGTCGCTAGATGCTGTGTGAAGAATGGATTGAAGGGGCCAAAGTGGAAACAGGAAGACCTATTTGGAGGTCATTTTAGAAACCCAGACAAGAGAAATTGTGCTTTGGACTAGAGTGATGGCAACAGTGATAAAAGAGAGAGAGCAGATGTTAGATACTTTTGAGAGGCAGCGGCAATATAATCTGCTACTGTATTGGTCATGGGGGAATGAAAGAATGAAAGGAATCATGGAAGGCTTCTAGTTTTGTGTGAAGCACTTGGCGGGGGTGATGGTGCTATTTGACGAGGTAGAGAAGATGGTGTTGGTGGGGAGCAAGTTGGAGGAAAAAATAAGAGACATACGGTAGTAAAAACATGTCACAAGAGACTGAGTACTTTATGATAATGGCTGTAATTTCTCTAAACTGTGATCATGTGTACGATAATCCATAGCTCTTAGAATGCCCCCACAGGGCATTATTCAACATCCACATTTTATTAATGACCTTACTGAGGCTAAGAGATTAAAGGAAGCGTGCGAGACCACTCAGCTAAGAAGAGGAGGAGCCGGGATCGGAGCCCATATGGTCCGACTGAAAGATCTTCTTTAAACCACACTGCCTTCCGACACCAGCAGGTTTATCCTCTAGGTCTTCATCTTGTGCCTCAGATTTTTTTATTTTTATTTTTTGCTGGCTTTGCTGCCCCCTGCTGTTCGTTCAATGTAACCGTACGTAGTTAGGAAGGCTTATTCCGGAAGCGGCCATGTTCAGTTAAGCTCAACAAAATCCACTGCGCACAAACTAATCACAAGCTTTTGTGGAAGGCTTTGTGGGGAATATACACGAGGAGGAGACAGGCTCTGCCCTCAAGGCATTGTAGAAGTGACAGACGTTTCTTGAGCAAAGGAGGGAAATGCCTTAAGATGCACAAAGAGGAGAGGAGGGAGGGAAATTCCAAAGGGAGGTAAGGGAAGTAGGGATTAAGCAAGACTTCTGGGACACAGTAGCATTTGAACTGGATCCTGAAGGATGGTCAGAGGTTTGGGGAGAAATGGCACTCCAAACCAAAGAGGTCGCTTGAGCAAGGGCAGACTGGCATCAGCAAGTCCCTGGAACACAGTGGGCAGTCGTGCTTAGAGCCTGAACAGCCCAGTGAGAAGGCCTCCACCAGGCTCTGTCACTGACCTCATAGGTGACCCCGAAACTTATTTAACCTTTTTGAGCCTCAGTTTACTTTTCTGTAAAATGTTGATAATAACAGATCTACTTCATAGGGTTCTCATGAGCTATAAATGTTGCAATGAATTTGAAGGGCTTAACACAGTCCCTGATTCATAGGAAGTGCTATCATTCACCTGTGAGTCATTGTGGGGGAAGGGAAGCCAGAAAGTCGGAATCAAATCTTGGAGAGTCTTGAGTGCCATATTAAATATTTTCAGCTTTATCTGTAGCCCACAGCAATTCATCAAAGGCTTATGAGCCGGGGACTGACGTGAGTAGTTGGCCTTTTGTATTTGTGGGTTCCATGTCTGCAGATTCAATGGAGGGTGATGGAAAATATTTGGGGGAAAAAATTCTGTAAAGTTCCAAAAATCAAAACTTGAATTTGCCACAACAGTTTACATAGCATTTACAGTCTATTTACAACTTTTTACATGCATTTACATTGTGTTAGGTATTACAGGTAATCTAGAGATTATTTAAAGTATATGGGAGGATGTGCCTAAGTTATATGCAAATATTACATCATTTTATTAAGGGCCTTGAGCATCCATGGATTTTGGTATCCATGGGGGATCCTGGAACCAACCCACCACCTCTCCCTCCCCCCAGACACTGAGGGAGGACTGTAATCTTCCAAAGATAATTCTGTCTTCTATATGTAGAGAGATAGGAAGCAGGTGACCAGTTAGAAGGCTATCAAATTGCCTCACTAAGGTGTATGTAAGGTGTGAATGTGTGTGTGCCTTGTATTTTCTTTCCTTCACAAATGTTATAACTATGAATCCACATGAATCAAAGACTGATTTAACATGTTGCAAAGGGACTGTGACTAGATGTGTTTACTAAGGGAAATATTTTAATTTTTCTAGAAATGATTCATCAGTGGAAATCTATGTAGTATAGAAGCTTCACAGTAAGACTGGGGCTCACTGGATAAGACAAATTTCTGTGCAAATATCTTTCCAAAGCAGAGATAAGGAAAGGAGTCACTCTCTTTTTTCAGAAATGCAGACAGAAATGATATCAACAAGGGCAAATAGAAAATATCTTTCTTGGTTTCATTGAACAAGCAGATTCAGAAGTGATCCCCCAACCCATGCAAAAAATTTTCCCCCAGGCCGCCCCTAAAAGGAGTTAAAAAGAGAGAAGAGCAAGGTGATAAACACACTTGCTTTTGAACTTAAGAAAATTTGTCTCTTTCACCACAGTTGTTCTCTTAACAAATTAATTTTTTAACCCGAATTAGTGAGGTTATTTGTAAATGTTTTGTGAGCAACTTCAACAATAACTCACAGGAAAATTGCTTGAGCAAAAATCGAGCAAACTGATTCATGAAAGCAATACTTGGTATATGCAAAGAAATACATAAAACTGTTTGCCTTTTTGAGCGTCATAGAGCAGAAGTGAGTGTCCTGATTTCCAGAATCCATAAAAGCACCAAAGCTGAGAAAATTGTGAACAGAGGAAAGAATTACTGCCAAGATATGTTCCTGTTTGACCTAATGATTATGATTATATTTAATATAGCACCTGAATGAATGTTTATTTTCATTATTGTAACTTTTGTTTTGTTTCAAAGCAAGCAGTTACTGTCTTCTATTACAGGCATCCTCACAATATAGTTTCCTAGGCAGGAAAAAAAAAATCTGTGGCTTGATACATTCATTGGACTGTGACCTAACCTTGGATGAAAAATGATTTTTACTACCTCATAAATTTCTAGAAATAATTTCTTGGTTTAATTTGAATTCAAAACATGCAAACTGTTCCAAGAGACCTGAATTTTAGCAATTGTACTGGGATGTGTGGTATCTGGTTTGAAAGGCTGCACCTTTGTCTACCGCTGGTTGAAATCACTGACCCTTTTATTGCCTTGATGAATATAAAGTACCAAGGTTGGTGACTTCTTTACAATCTGCTTACCTAAGCAGATACCTACACTTTTCCTTTTAATGTTTTCCTGTTTATTTGTCCTGCTGTTATCACAGTAAGATAATAGCCTCTACTTTACCCTCCATTTCTGTGTCTGTGATCATAAAAAGCCTGATGGATCAATAAGAGGCTTTTAATGTACTTTTTCTGCCTTTTTCATTACAGGTTTGAAGCCAGAATACTAAAATACAGTTGAGACATAATCTCTTTCTAGTGTTTGGTTCCCAAGAAATGCTCCCCAGGGAGAATGAGGGTCTACACATGGTGGCTTTCAAGAAATAAAGCCGTGGAGCTCCAGTTCCAACAATTTTATGGGACTTTTTCTTTCTCAGGCATTAGAGATTGTTGAGCAGATGTTTTTGGCATCCTCCGTGTGCATTCTAAAACACTGTCTTCGTTTGAATGTTTCATTCTCATTGTGAGCCAAGTAAATCATTAAGCATTTATTACAGTGCACATCAGTGGTGTGCTGGCAATGATTAACAACAGGTTCTGGGGGCAGGGATAGCCCTGATTTGTAGCATTCGCTCATTTTAAAGTGTAAATACTCCCACCAAGGCCAATTTCAAGGTACCAAATGATATCATTGAATGTGGAGTTGGGAAAGAGATTCATAGTAGTACATCATTATGTAGTATGGTACAAATACAATGGATATAAAAAAAAACACTCACTAGTATGGATAATAGTAAAATGTAGCAAAACAGTTAGGAAGTGATGGGGGTTGAACTTTTACTGTCTTTGTTTTTAACAATATCTATTTAGTTGTAAGTTTACATAAATTTTACTAATAACTGTTGTGGTCTGAACACGGGTTGAAAAAGAATTTCCAGACACCAGGCAGAATATAAAGAAGATAGAATTTATTAAAGGGAAGGGTTGTTGCCAGAGCAGCAGGCCGACGTCCTGATAATCAGGGAGAGTCAAGCCGGAGCAAGGGTTACTGGTCTGTTTTTATAGCCAGGGAACAAAGGAACCTGCAAGTCATCTGCTGATTGGGCAGGGTATGGATACTTTCAGTGTGCAGAGCGTGAGAAGATTGGGGCAAATACCTTTCCATATGTGGGACAGGAAAGGGACAGGGCGTGCTGCTTGGGAGGGCTCTGGGACATTGTAATGGTCGCAAGGTGACAGAGTGATAGGAGTCCTGTAACTCTTTGCTCTGGCAATGTTGGCCCTTTGAGTTTAACTTGTTCTTTGTCCCTGGAGCACCACATTTCCTCTTCTCTTTATTTATAAGGCCAATCTTTTGGCCCTATTGGACACCCTGCTCATGCCTACCTATCTGCGTAGCTCCTTCTCAGGCGTTCGGGAACGCTTTTTGTAAGGAGAAGGGGCGACGATCTCTCTCCGGCTACTTCCTGCTGGGCAGGGAGGCCGTAGGGGCCCTGGATTTCTGTTGCCTGTTCTCTGCCAGGGTATTTCTAGAGAGGAGTAGGGGCTCCATGGAAAGTGATGGCGGCTTGTTCAAGTGCTGTCCGGATGTTGACTGGCTGGTATTCTTGTTGCCTTACCATTTGGAGGTTCATTTGTTTGATTCTAGAAGAGACAAACTTAACAAGGAGGTTAAAAATACATGGCCAAAGATCAGTAGAAGTAGGAAGGCTATTACAGGACCTAGGAAAGGGATTAGCCAAGAAAACCAGGACCAGATATTAGTCTTGAAATCCCACCAGTCAAATCCCCCTGAGGCTCCCTTCACGTAAAACCTGTTATCTCTTTTGATAATATTCCTAAGGTTAGTTTGAATTTTGCCCAATTGGTTGACAAAAAAACAGCAATTCTTGTTTAACATTGCACAGGTCCCACCTTGGTTAGCTGTTAGTAAGTCTAAAGCTCTCCTATTCTGTAAAACCACTCCTGCTAGAGAATTTATTTCTTCTTGCAGAATGTTAATTTGAGCTGCTAGGTAGGCAATCCGTTGTGTGAGTTCAAGAGAGAGTTATCAGGCAGTGAAAATAGAGCTTAAAAGTCCAGTTGAGCCTGTTCCTATCCCAATGATAATCCCTAGGACTGATATTACTGTGAGGGCTGCCCACTTTTGTTTATGTGATTGAGAGTATAAGGGAAGCTGGATGCTGTCATTTAAAAAGGTAAGGTTAGGAATAATGTATGCAAGGGTACAGGCCCCTGTCCAGTTGGCTGGAAGGCATAAATAGGCATTGGATCCGCAAAGGAAATAGGTGCGATTTGTAGGGTCTAGGCAGACATCTAAAGTGATGTTGAAGTAGGGTTGTCCTAAATGGGTATGGGGATGTTCTATGCCCTCATAGGTAGTAGCTAAAGTCATTCCAGCTAAGGGAGAGAGGCAAGCAACCTTTGAGGGATGAGAGGAAAAGTTATAAGCCCAGTTGAAAGAAGAATAGTAGGGTTCCACCTTATAGCATAATCCTTGGGTGTCTTGAGTTTTTTGCAGTCCTCTTGCTTAATATTAGAGGGTTGAACCAAAAATTGTGGTTCTGATAGGGACAACTTGGGGACGGGGTGGGGCAGATGGAGGTCCCAAAATAGCTAGCTTGTGTCCAGTTGGTGGTAATATTGGGAGGTTTGGGGAAGTACATGTTGTAGAAAGGGGAATCAAAATAGTAAGTATGGGGATAGTTAGTTTGAGCAATGTGTCTCTTCCCAGAGGTTAGCACTAGCCCTAGGAAAGTGACCTGCTGGGACGTGATTTGTGCCTAGCTGGGGAAACCCCATATCCCTGGTCCACTAGATGTTTAAGAACAAGAATAGTATTATTGTCTGAGGTGGGTCTGTCTGGGCTACAAATTAAGAGATCATCAACATATTGGAGTAAGCAGTTTTTGCCTCCTAGTGTCAGTGATGAGAGATCGTTTGCTAGTGCTTGGCCAAACAAGTGAGGGCTGTCTCAGAATCCCTGGGATAGGACCATCCAGGTAATTTGTCAGGTACATTTGGTATCAGGGTCTCTCCATTCAAAGGCAAACAGGAATTGGGAATCAGGATGGACTGGGATACAGAAGAAAGCATCCTTCAAATCCAGGATAGAGTACCACTGCATCTGTGCTGGGATCTGGCTCAGGAGGTTATATGAGTTAGGAACTATTGGATGAATAGGGACCACAACCTGATTAATGGCCCTTAAGTCTTGGATTAGACGGTAGGAGACATCAGGCTTCTTTACTGCTAAGATCGGGGTATTACAGGGAGAATTACAGGGGACTAGCAGTCCCGTTTGGAAGAACTTGGAGATTAGAGGCTGTAGTCCTGTCAAAGCTTCTTCCTTAAGAGGATATTGTGGTACCCTAGGAAAAGAGTTAGGGTCCTTTAAATGGATGACTATTGGGCTGGCAGTGGTGGATCTGCCAGGAATGGAGGTGTCCCACACCTCCAGGGGAACTTGGTAGAGGATATGGGGTGGGACTTTAGCTAGAGCAGGCTTCGTGGTGGCTGTTAAGGCCATATTTACTGGTGTAAATGATAAAGTAGCTTTACGTTTTGTTAAAAGGTCCCGGCCTAACAGAGGTGTAGGACAGGCTGGGAGGACTAGGAAAAAGTGTATGAATAGAGTATTTTCAAGAGAACAGGGTAAGGGAGGTGTAAAATGGCCATAAGAGAGTTGTCTGTCTATCCCTGTTAGGAGGATCTAAGAATGGTGAGTGGGACCAGAGAAGGAGTTCAGGGCTGAATAAGTAGCCCCAGTGTCAATCAGAAAGGTTATAGTAGCCCCTGCCACATTTACCCAGGGCTCTTCTAGTATTATGGGGAATATACGGACCTGTAGGTTAAGCCCTGGGCACCTTCAGTCATCTGCATCCAGGAGCCCTAGATCTAGAGCGCAATCCAGTTCTTGCTCCTTATAGCCAATTGCCACCAACAGGGCCAGCTGGTCTTGACTTTGGCCCAGGGGGTCGGGACCCGAAATACCCTGGGTGTTGGGTGGTTGTGGCATTGGCTTACCCACCTGAGGGCAGGAGGAACAACTCCTTTTCCAATGACCCTTTTGGTGACAGTAAGGGCATGGGGTATGGACTGGCGGGGTGTGGCAGTTCCTAACAGTGTGCCCCTGCTGACCGCACTGGTAGCAGGTCACTGGTGGTTTTTGAGAAGAGGAGGGGATTCCTGTAGGTCCCTTTGGTGGCAGGGACTGAGTAATGGCAAGGGCCATATATTGAGCATGTCACTTTAATTATTCTTCCTCTCTTAGTTCTCACCTGTTCTTGGAAATTTCCTCCCTGTTGTTAAAGACCTTAAAGGCCATGTCAAGTAGGACAGAGAATGGGGTTTGTGGGCCCTGTTCTAATTTTTGTAATTTTTATCTGATGTCAGGGGATGCTTGGCTTATAAAATGAACTGCAAGTATGGCCTGACCTTCAGGGGCCTCAAGGTCTATGTTGGTGTATTTCCGCATAGCCTCTGCTAATCAGGCCTGAAAAAGGGCCGGATTCTCAGAGGGTTCCTGGTAACTTCTCTGAGTTTATTATAATTGACAGGTCTGGTGATTGCCTTTTTCATACGTTAGCAACCTCTCATAGGGGAAGCATATTGGGACTTGGTTTGGAGCGTTGGGCTGTCCATGACCTCCTGTGGGGAGGGGAAAGAGGGTCTGCATCTGGTTGAGGAGGTGGAGATTGGGGGGCAGAAGGTTGAGGAGGAGGCAGGTGCAAGCGGGGACAAGAAGGGTCATCCAAAACACCTGATAGATGGGGAGATGGAGAGGGGCAAGGGGGTAAAGTTGGTGGAGGGGGAGAAGGAGGAGGATGAGGCAGTAGAGTGGCAGTGGACAGACACATGTGGCAGGAGTCCCTCAGGCTCAGATTCTGACTAAGGGCCACGAAGACCTGGATGTATGGAACCTCAGAATCCTTTCTCAGCCTCCAACAATAAAGATAAAGTTAGAGGATCGTGTTATAATTTAGCATCCCATTAAGAGGCCATGGTTCTTGGTCCCCCAGTTTGTACTGGGGCCAAGCCGTGTCACAAGAAAATTAGCTTCTTCTTTTTTGAGATTGTCTGGGTCAAATTCCTTCCAATTCCTGAGAATACAACCAAGAGGTGAGTCTAAGGGGATAGATGTACGTGAACCCATTCTTAGCCCCAGTACCATAGAATAGGGGGACTGAGAATCACTGACAGACAAAAAGGCATCCCTCTTTGTCTCAGTGACATCTCCATGTGACTTAAGGCACCAGTGAGAACCATGACACTAAGGCACAAAAATGCCGACCGTCTCAGCAGTCATGTCCAACTGAGAGGGGTGGCCAGATCAATGAGAAACCGTGCAACTGGGGCACCAAAAACCAGAGAGGGGAATTCCCATAGCCAGCCAGGAATAACGTATGAAAAAGGCAATCATCAACCATTAGAAGATCCTTAGGGACGGGGAAGAGTTTCTTGGGACGATCTAGAGGCAGCGAGGTCTTTTGGAGTCAGTCCGGGCTGGAGAGGAGGAAGCGGAAGTGACAGAAAAGAGGCCTGAAGATCCCTCCTTTTAACCTTACTGAGGAGGCGGTGGCCAAGGGACTGTGGGCTTTGTGTTTTGCTTCAACCACTATGTACCTCGAGTTGCACAGAAGTTGTCTTGATGGAGGCAGACCCTCTAATAGCCTGGTCTGTTCCATGACCCCCTTATCCTTTCATGGGAGTCTTCAAGCGACAGGCGCCCTAATGGCTTTTAAATGCCTGACCCATGCCCGCACAATACCAATCGGCCTCAGTCAGAAGGAAGACATAGGGACCCTCACCTATTCTGGGCGGCAATTACTGGGGCGAAGTGAGCTGTGGAGCCTTCGGAGCACACCAGGGTGTGGCCCTGGCCAGAGTTCCTCTGTTGCTTCCCTGGCTACTTGCCTGTTCACAGAGGGTCCCAAGGAATGAGGGGAGGAGTTGGGGAAAGAGATGCCCTGGAGATCCCCATACTGGTCTCCAGAAATGTTGTGGTCCGAACGAGAGTTGGAAAAGAATTTCCAGACACCAGGCAGAATGTAAAGAACATAGAATTTATTAAAGGGAAGGGTTGCTGCCAGAGTAACAACCTTCCTGATAATCAGGTAGAGTCGGCCCTGAACAAGGGTTACTGGTCTGTTTTCATAGCCAGGGAACAAAGGCACCTGTGGGTCATCTGCTGATTGGGCAGGGTATGTATACTTTCAGTGTGCAGAGCGTGAGAAGAACGGGACAAATACCTTTCCTTATTTGGGATGGGAAAGGGACAGGGCATGCTGCTTGGGAGGGCTCTGGGACATTGTAATGGTCACAGTGTGACAGAGTGATAGGAGTCCTGTAACTCTTTGTTCCAGCAATGTTGGCCCCTTGAGTTTATCTTATTCTTTGTCCCTGGAGCACCACAATAAATGTGTTTAACAGTAGGTTTGCAAAATTCCTTAGAACTTAACAATTGGGTCTGACAGGCTAGTTCCAACAGGCTGGTGCACATGATTTTCTGATCAAAAAATTATGTTTTCCTAGGTAAATGATCACTTCTACAATGCCTCTGGCCCTTAGGGGAGAAATCCCCGCAGCCATTTTCTGGAAAGCTGGTTACATTTACAGAAAGCAAAATCAGTTGTGGCAGCAGGCTAATGCTCATGATTCAGAGGGCAGACCCTCTGAGCCCGGTGCTGGGAAGGCTTCAGGCAGCATGGCTATAACCCAGTCAGCAGAGGTGTTCTCTGAAAAAACATGGAAATTTTACAATAGGGTTCAAAAATTCTGCCTTGGAATTCAACTCAAAGAAGACAGGCTATATACTGTTAAAATATTCTTTTAATGGAGTTGGGGGGATGGAATCGGACTTTAGGTCAGTAATAAGTTTTTCACATTATTTGCTCTTGTTTTAAGAGTACACGTTGGCCTCATTTACTGAGGTAAAGCTAGCTGTCTTTGGTAATGTGCTCATTCATTCTTCACATACTTATTGGCTCCCTATGGCAAGCAAGGTGAGGCATGAAGCACAGTATGTTTAAAGACAAGTAAACTAGTCTCTTCTATCCTGGAAGTCACAGTCTAGGGTGGAGACAGATATGTATATAAATCACAATTTAATATATTAATATTTTATTGCAGAAATAAATAAAGTGAGCCATGGGGATGAACAACTGATTGGAACTTCTCATAAACTTCTTGCTAAAAACTTGGGGAACTAAGTAATAATTTAAAGAAATATCCCAAGAGGTGCATGATGAAGAAAGGATCCACTGTTTCAGGCTAGTTTTATTTCCTGCTTCTGTTTTGGTAAAGCTGCCATATGTAGTGGCATCTGAGTTGTCTAGTCAGCACCGTTTGTAGGAAGGACTCAGTACTCTGACCTCATTGGGATTCAGATTGGCCATAAATCATGGCACAGAGTCTAGCTAGCTAAAGATAGTGGGGTTATTTCAAGATACAGAGAACCACAGGTGTTTGGGGAAGCCAAGGACCTATCTCCTTCTTTAAGAGCTGGGCCATTACTCTTCTGCTTCTCTCGTCTTCTCCTCTCTCCCTGCTGAGTGATGTCCTCACTTTACCTTACCCATGGCCCAGAAAGGCTGCCCTAGCCTCCTCTGCAGCATTGTAGCTCTCCATATGTTACATCCCTTTGACTGCTCTCCCTCAATGCCAAACCTTGAAGGATTAGGAGCTCACTCCCCATCTAGTAGGCTGATACCAGGGCTGGGAAAAAACACACTGTCCAGAGCACAACTGTTTAGGACAGTAGGTGGTCCAGGCAGGAATTCCCCAGAAGGAAGTGTGGATGGATGGGCATTGCAAACTCTGGTGGGCAGGTTCCAGGAAGTGCTGGGGAAAAGCATCTGGCCAGAAGTCAGTCAGCCTGTGTCCTTGGCCTTGCTTTACTGTTTGCTACTTGCAGACTTTAAACAAATGACTTCCCTTCAACGAGTCACAGTTTTCCTCTTCAGGAAAATGGGCTTGTAGTAATACTTGCTTTACATACTTTTTCTGAGGACCAAATTGGAAAAAAATAAGTTTACTAAGTGCTAGGAAGATGACAACTAAGCATTGAACAATATAAGATTGCTGTGAGAATTTATCTAGGTACATATTCAGAAATAGCCACAACATGGGCAGTTGCTGCAGACCAAGGTCCCACCAGATAATATCAGCCAGGTCCTAGGGTTGGAGGATCTAGGACTGTGCTGAGCTACACCATTGGCCCTAGGGGTGAGTCAGTAATACGCTGAGTCCCAGGGGAGTGATAACACTCATCTGTCATGAGCTGATAGAGATGTGTTGGAGGAGGATGAATGGGATTCAAGTTGAGAAAGCATGCAGCAAAGGTCATTGTCTTATAGAACATCTCCGTGGAGTCCTGTGGATGCTCTCTGCCTTGCAGGTACCGGAGAAGTCTAGCAGAAGTGCAGACTCGCACATGCCTCTTAAAACACAATCTTTCTCTTCTGCCTTATTCATCAGGAACTCATTGGGAATGTTTTCCTTTGCTTTCTAAAAAAGAAGGAGAAGTCAGAAGAGGAAAGCCCAGCATCATAGATCTGTGAACATCAACACTCCCAAGGAAGTGACCTGCTTCAGTGTCTTCCCCATACCTGGTCATTTTCCAAATTACATTCACAACTCATAGCTCCTGGAGTATTTGAGGCTGTATGCCAAGCACCTTGACCTTGTGAAATATATCTGCTTCCAGGTAAACTTTAGAATTTTTTGTCATCTTGACCCTTGAGAATCTGATGAAAGTAATTGTCACCTTTCTCCAGAATTGGACACATAAATGCATTTTTCATGCAATTTCAGGGGATTAAATCCACTGGTTTAGAAACACTGACTACTGGGGAATTCCCTGGCGGTCCAGTGGTTAGGATGCCATGCTTCCACTGCCAGGGCCCGGGTCAATCCCTGGTCGTGGAACTAAGGTCCCGCAAGCCGCGTGCAACCAAAAACTAAAAATAAAAAATAAAAAAATAAAAAATAGAAACACTGACTACTGAATTAGAGTCAATATTGTGTTTATTTGCAAAAGCTTGTTGCCCGTATAGTTGTCTTTTTCATATATGCATACATCAACCATTTTCTCATGTGTCATTTTCCTTGCACAAACTCAGACTATTGATACAGTCCTCTTGCAGAGGGGTCTCTTTCCAGATTAAATGAATTCATGCATAGAAAACACTTAGGTCAGTGCTTATTGTAAGATAAACATTCAGTAAGCATTAGCTACTATCATCATCATCATCATCATTTTTCTAGACTCATAGAACCTTACATTTGGAAAGGCTTTGCCAGAGTTATCTCTCTTGCAATTCATTTTTTTGATGGATGGATATCTAGTTCCTGCTTGACTACTGCCCACAGCAGTTTGTTTACCACCTCACAGAAGAGTTTGATTTAGTATTAGGTAGCATTTAATGTGGCATAAATCTCTAAAAAGACAACTTTTAAACATGTGTTCATACATTTACCATCTCATCTGTCTGTTAATCCAGTTTTTAGAACAGTGGGTGTCAAAATTTGATATAGTAGAAATCACCTGGAGGCTTTGTTCAATCACATTGCTGGCTCTCACGCCCTGAGATTCTGATTCAATGTGTCTGGAGGGGGCCCATGGATCCGCCCTTGACAGAGTTCCCAAGTGATGCTGCTGCTGCTAGTCTGCAAATCACATTTTGCATAAAAAGCCTGTATTAATATATCATGCAAGCTTGAACCAGATGACTCTAATTTTCCAATTATGGGCATCCATAATAATAATCATAGGAAAAAACATAGTACACTGTATGAATTTGGGTATCATCAAAATGAATTTGTAAAAGTATATATAAAATAACCATATGTATACTACGGTAAATAAAACTTCTGTTAGTAACAATTCATGTTTGTGTATCATAGAAGGACCAATGGAAAAGAATTTGAATGGGATAATATATAGATTTTAGTTTTAAAGTGGGATAACTATGCAAATACAATGTAAGAGCTAATGTCAACTTTTTGTTTCTAAATCTAAACTGATATTTTCCATTTTTTTTGTTTACAAAGAGATTGAGAAGTTCGAAGGTCAGTATTTCCACAGCAAGGCATGTGCAAGTCAGGAGGGATTTATGGGGAAGAAAAATCCTTGTGATTGGCACTGACCTGGCCGTGGAGTTCAGCCACACAGCAAAGCTGGTTTGTTTACGTATAGTTGTGTGCTGTTGACAGGGGATTCTTCACCTGCCTGTGCAGATACACAAACCTAGGAGAGCTAAGATTCAAGGCTTTTTAAAATGGTTTTTCACTACAAGCACACATTTATACATGAGAGGCAGGAGAGGTTTGAGCTGTTGGCTGGGCCAAATGGTGTTCAATAATCATGAACAGAAATAGTCAGCCCTTTTGCTCTTTGTCAAGATCCCTACTACTTAACACATTTATATTAGGGGAGACTACATGCTCGTTAGAAAGAATGAAGCACAATTACATGTGCAGATATCAGAAGATACTCATTAAAAACTCAAATTGTAGGATCATGTGCATTTGTGATAGCATTTTTAGGAAAAAAACCCTAATACCCATGGTTGCACATGTATATACAACTTCAGGAAGATGCAAAAAACTGTTAACAGTGACTTCCTCTGGGGATAAGGAATGTGTGTGTGTGTGTGTGTGTGTGTGTGTGTGTGTGTGTGTAATAATAGTGAAGCAAAATAGACAGCAACATGGATAATAAATTCAGCCCATCACTTTGCTATCCTGACTGGCATGGTTTAGAAATATCCCTATCACCTGCAAAGAAGAGTTGAGCAGGGATGAAGGAGGATTTAGAATGATCTAGATAGATGACTTAAATATTTCAAGTTTTCCAAATAGGTATTTAACATGCCACTCACTTTGAGGTCTGTGAACAATTTTTACACATGTGTAGTTGTGCCCATTTAGTATGGTTAACATGGTGCAAATAGATCAGTTGTTGAAAATGTGTTAAGTAATGGCACAATTATTGAGTTATATGCTGAGGGGAGCTAACACACCGAGGTAACTCATCTGAAACAAGGGTCAGTTTTGTCGATGTACAAGCTCGCCCTCTGCTGCCCATTCTTGAAAAATAATAGCTATTCTAAAGCGACTGTGTCTTCTCTATGGTCCAGATCATTCATTCATTCCGAGTATTGATCACCTACCATGTGCCAGGTGCATATATGAATCATCATACATGATACTTGAATGTCTGTTGTATGATTCTATTTACTTTTTTATATGTTTAAATATTCTTATTAAAAAACTATCCAATGTTAAGAGGAAAAAGGGTCAGAAAAATATATGATAAACAAAATTTCATACCTTAAATTCAGATGGTAGTTCTTTGGACCAATTAAATGAGGTAAAGTCATGTAATATATAAAATATCATAATATTTTAGAACTGCATATGGCTTAAGAAATTATTTAGTTCAACTCTTTTTATTTTAGAGCCAAGAAAACTCAGGTTCATGGGCATTAACAGCTAGTGTAGAGGCAGGCAGAAAATTAGAAAGAAAAAAAAAAGCCAGTACTAAAATTTAGATTGCCTTGTTAGTGGATTTGCCACATTTTCAACCTAAGAATAAAAGAAATAATCAAGTTGTGTCTGTGTTTGTATATTTTTGTGTTTAAACAATGACCACTGGTTTGACAAACGAAACGAATAAAAACTAGTTCAAACTGTTTGCATAGAGATGTATATTTAAGATTAATCCACACAGAAGTAAATAGCTGACATCAGAGAATGGATGAGGACACCAGGGGGTGAATTGAGAAGAATAAAAGAGGAAAGCTAATCCGAGACCTTTGCAAGATGTAAGATTTAGGAGATCCAGCTGAAAAAGTGCTCATATTAATCCAGGGCTAGAGACTGGCAGAGTTCAGGACACCCAGGGGGTGAGAGGACCCAGGCACTGCTGGGGAATTTGATACGTAAAAGATGAAAGCACTTGATCTTGAGAAGTCTATAGATTGGGAGGAAACATATAGTTACACCATCCAAATATTGAAAAGTCTTGGTTTACTAAGTCTTTTTTAAAAAGAGGAACACACACTAAAGTTTGGGGAAGAGTTGAAGGCATTTGTCTTTTTCAGCCCTTGTGTCAGTTCACAGGCCACCATCCTCAAAAGGATTTCCAAAGCAGTGAGACAGCCAGGTAATGTTCCCAAGAGCCAGCAGCAGGTGTTGAAGTGATGGAAAGGGGAGGAATTCTGGCTCATGCATAATTCCCAGACGTTTACATCCTTTACCTGGTGAAGTAGATCATATGGTTTTGTTTTTACTGAAGAGGTCAGAAACTTATATGTCTTTGCCCTGCTCCACAACTGCCTGACTACCTCACTTTGAACACACTTTATTTTATTCCAGATATTTCTTAGATGCAGACAGCCTGGGTATTGAACTATGTATGGGATGAAGGCTAGTCCCATGGACACTGTCCTTTTACCTTGCTTTAATATCATCAAGAATACCATGGAGGCATTTATGTTGAATAATTGGGTAAAGAATGAATTATTTTTGTTTTTATTTCCACTACTCTAGGACACAGATCAGAAAATATATTGCTGCAATTTATGTCAAAGAGTGTTCTGCCTAGGTTTTCCTCTAAGAGTTTTATAGTATCTGGTCTTACATTTAGGTCTTTATTCCATTATGAGTTTATTTTTGTGTATGGTGTTAAAGAATGTTTCAATTTCACTTTTTACATGTAGCTGTCTTGTTTCCCCAGCACCATTTATTGAGGAGGCTGTCTTTTCTCCATTGTATAGTCTTGCCTCCTTTGTCGTAGATTAATTGACCATAGTTGCATGAGTTTATCTCTGGGCTTTCTATCCTGTTCCATTGATGTATATTTCTGTTTTTGTGCCAGTACCGTAATGTTTTGATGACTGTAGGCTTTTAGTATAGTCTGAAGTCAGGGAGCCTGATTCCTCCAGCTCCATTTTTCTTTCTCAAGATTGCTTTGGCTATTCGGGGTCTTTTGTGTCTCTATACAAATTTTAAGACTTTTTGTTCTAGTTCTGTGAAAAATGCTATTGGTAATTTGATAGGGATTACATTGAACCTGTAGATTGCCTTGGGTCATATAGTCTTTTTGACAATATCGATTCTTTCAGTCCAAGAACATGGCATATCGTTCCATCTGTTTGTGTCATCTTTGATTTATTTCATCAGCGTCTTATAGTTTTTGGAGTACAGGTCTTTTGCCTCCTTAGGTAGGTTTATTCCTAGGTAGATTTATTTCATCAGCGTCTTATAGTTTTTGGAGTACAGGTCTTTTGCCTCCATAGGTAGGTTTATTCCTAGGTATTTTAATCTTTTTTGATGCAATGGTAAATGGGATTGTTTCCTTAATTTCTCTTTCTGATCTTTTGTTGTGAGTGTATAGAAATGCAACAGATTTCTGTGTACTTATTTTGTATCCTGCCACTTTACCAAATTCATTGATGAGCTGTAGTAGTTTTCAGGTATCACCCTTAAGATTTTCTATGTATAGTATCATGTCACCTACAAACAGTGACAGTCTTACTTCTTTTCCAATTTGGATTCCATTTATTTCATTTTCTTCTCTGATTGCCGTGGCTAGGACTTCCAAAACTATGTTGAATAAAAGTGGTGAGAATGGACATCCTTGTCTTGCGATCTTAGAGGAAATGTTTTCAGCTTTTCACCATTGAGTATGATGTTAGCTGTAGGTTTGTCCTATATGGCCTTTATTATGTTGAGGCATGTGCTCTCTATGCCCACTTTCTGGAGATTTTTTTTTTATTATAAATTTGTGTTGAATTTTGTCAAAACCTTTTTCTGCATCTATTGAGATGAACATATAGTTTTTATTCTTCAATTTGTTGATGTGGTATATCACATTGATTTGCAGATATTGAAAATTCCTTGCATCTCTGGGATAAATCCCACTTGATCATGATGTATGATCCTTTTAATGTATTGTTGGATTCAGCTTGCTAGTATTTTGTTGAGGATTTTTGCATCTATGATCATCAGTGATATTGGCCTGTAATTTTCTTCTTTTTTTGTGGTATCTTTGTCTGGTTTTGGTATCAGGGTGATGGTGGCCTCATAGAATGAGTTTGGGAGTATTCCTTCCTCTGCAATTATTTGGAATAATTTCAAAAGGATAGGTGTTAACTCTTCTCTAAATGTCTGATAGAATTAGCCTGTGATACCATCTGGTCCTGGACTTCTGTTTGTTGTGAGTTTTTAAATCACAGTTTCAATTTCAGTACTTATGATTGGTCTGTTCATATTTTCTATTTCTTCCTGGTTTAGTCTTGGGAGATTGTACCTTTCTAAGAATTTGTCCATTTATTCTAGGTTGTCCATTTTATTGGCATATAGGGCTAGTAGTAGTCTCTTATGATCCTTTGTATTTCTGTAGTGTACATTGTTACTTCTCCGTTTTCATTTCTAATTTTATTGCTTTGAGCCCTCTCCCTTTTTGTCTTGATGTATCTGGCTAAAGGTTTATCAATTTTGTTTATCTTTTCAAAGAATCAGCTTTTAGTTTCATTGATCTTTTCTATTATTTTCGTCATCTCTATTTCTTTTATTTCTACTCTGATCTTTATGATTTCTTTCCTCCTACTAACTATGGGTTTTGTTTGTTCTTCTTTCTCTAGTGGCTTTAGGTGTAAGGTTAGGTTGTTTATTTGAGATTTTTCTTCTTTCCTGAGGTAAAAGTGTATTGCTATAAACTTCCCTCTTAGAACTGCTTTTGCTGTGTCCCATAGGTTTTAGATCATTTCCATTGGTCTCTAAGTATTTTTTTGATTTCCTCTTTGATTTCTTCAGTGATCCATTGTTGTTTAGTAGCATATTGTTTAGCCTCCATGTGTTTGTGTTTTTCACAGTTTTTTTTTCTTGTAGTTGATTTCTAATCTCATGTCATTGTGGTTAGCAAAGATGATGATATGATTTCAATTCTCTTAAATTTACTGAAGCTTGTTTTGTGGCCCAGCATGTGATCAATCCTGGAGGATGTTCCATGTGCACTTGAGAAGAATGTATTCTGCTGTTTTGGATGGAATGCTCTATAAATATCAATTAAGTCCATCTGGTCTAATGTGTCATTTAAGGCCTGTGTTTCCTTGTTGATTTTCTCTCTGGATGATCTGTCAGTTGATGAAAGTGGGGTGTTAAAATCCCCCAGTATTATTGTGTTACTGTTGATTTCTCCTTTTATGGCTGTTAATATTTGCCTTATGTATTGAGATGCTCCTATGTTTGGTGTATATATATTTACAATTGTTTAATCTTCTTCTTGGGTTGATCCTTGGTCATTATGTAATGTCCTTCTTTGTCTCTTGTAGCAGTCTTTATTTTAAAGTCTATTTTGTCTGATATGGGTATTGTTACTCCAGCTTCCCTTTGATTCCCATTTCCATGGAATACATTTTTCCATCCTGGTACTTTCAGTCTGTATGTGTTCTTAGATTTGAAGTGGGTCTCTGGTAGACAGCATATATACAGGTCTTGTTTTTGTAACCATTCAGCCAGTCTCTGTCTTTTGGTTGGGTCATTTAATCCATTTATGTTTAAGGTAATTATCAATATGTATGTTCTTATTGATATTTTGTTAATTGTTTTAGATTTGTTTGTTTGTTTTTATATTTTATTTTATTTCTTTATTTTTTAACATGTATATTGGAGTATAATTGCTTTACAATGGTATGCTAGTTTCTGCTTTATAACAAAGTGAATCGGCTATACATATACATATATCCCCATATCTCCTCCCTCTTGTGTTTCCCTCTCCACCTCCCTATCCCACCCTCTAGGTGGTCAAAAAGCACCAAACTGATCTCCCTGTTCTATGTGGCTGCTTCCCACTAGATATCTATTTTACATTGGTAGTATATATAAGTCCATGCCACTCTCTCACTTCGTCCCAGCTTACCCTTCCCCCTCCCCGTGTCCTCAAGTCCATTCTCTATGTCTGTGTCTTTATTCCTGTCCTGCCCCTAGGTTCTTTTGAAACTTTTTTTTTAGATTACATATATATGTGTTAGCATACAGTATTTGTTTTTCTTTTTCTGACTTACTTCACTGTGTATGACAGACTCTATAAGCAAATTGATCAATGTGATACACCATATTAACAAATTGAAGGAGAAAAAACATATGATCATCTCAATAGATGCAGAAAAACTTTTGACAAAATTCAACATCCATTTATGATAAAAACTCTCCAGAAAGTAGGCACAGAGGGAACTTACCTCAACATAATAATGGTGAAAAACAGAAACCATTTCCTCTAAGATCAGGAACAAGATAGGGTTTTCCACTCTCACCACTATTATTTAACCTAGTTTTGGAGTTTTAGCCACAGCAATCAGAGAAGAAAAAGAAATAAAAGTAATCCAAATCAGAAAAGAAGAAGTAAAACTGTCACCGTTTGCAGATGACATGATACTATACATAGAGAATCCTAAAGATGCCACCAGAAAACTACTAGAACTAATCAATGAATTTGGTAAAGTAGCAGGATA
>NC_041217.1:59272804-59280988 GCF_002837175.3 Physeter macrocephalus
AAAGACTCTGAATAGCCAAAGCAATCTTGAGAAAGAAAAACGGAGCTGGAGGAATCAGGCTCCCTGACTTCAGACTATACTGCAAAGCTACAGTAATCAAGACAGTATGGTACTGGCACAAAAACAGAAATATAGATCAATGGAACAGGATAGAAAGCCCAGAGATAAACCCATGCACATATGGTCACCTTATTTTTGGATTTGTTTTTGTAAGTGTTTTTTCTTCCTTTCCTCTCTTGTTCTCTTCTATTGTGATTTGATGACTAACTTTAGTGTTGTGTTTAGATTCCTTTTTCTTTTTTGTGTGTATCTATTGTAGATTGTTTGGTTTGTCGTTACCATGAGGTTTTGATATACTAGTCTATAGATAAACAAGATTATTTTAAGTTGCTTGTCTTTTGATTTCAAATGCATTTCCAATATCCGGCGTTTGTGCTCTCCTCCTCTCACAATTGCTGGGTTTGATATCATATTTGTGTGCAGATTATTTCCTACCTTTACTGTATATTTGCCTTTACCAGTGAGCTTTTGCATTCGTAATTTTCTTGTTTCTAGTTGTGACCTTTTCTTTTCCACCTAAAGAAGTTCCTTTAACATTTGTTGCAAAGTTGGTCTGGTGGTTCTGAATTCTCTTAGCTTCTGCTTGTCTGCAAAGATTTTGATTTCTTCATCAAATCTGAATGAGACCCTCGTTACCCTCTACCCTTGTAGAGTATTCTTGGTTGTAGCTTCTTCCCTTTCATCACTTTAAATATATCATGCCACTCTGTTCTGGCCTGCAGAGTATCTGCTGATAACCTTATGAGAGTTCCTTTTTATGTTAGTTGTCATTTTTCCCTTGTTGCTTTTAATATTTTTCCTTTGTCTTTAATTTTTGTCAATTTGATTACTATGTGTCTCGGCACATTTCTCCTTGGGTTTATCCTGCCTGGGACTCTGTGCTTCCTAGACTTGGGTGACTGTTTCCTTTCCTATGTTAGGAAAGTTTTCAGCTATTATATCTTCAGATATTTTCTCAGGTCCTTTTGCTCTCTCTTCTCCTTCTGGGACACCTATAATGTGAATGTTGGTACATTTAGTGTTGTCCCAGAGATCTCTTAGACTGTCCTCATTTCTTTTCATTCTTTATTCTGTTCTGCAGCAGTGATTTCCACCATTCTGTCTTCCAGCTCACTTATCCATTCTTCTGCCTCAGTTATTCTGCTATTGATTCCTTCTAGTGTATTTTCCATTTCAGTTATTGTATTGTTCATCTGTTTGTTTGTTCTTTAGTTCTTCTACATCTTTGTTAAACATTTCTTGTATCTTCTCATTTGTGCCTCCATTCTTTTTCCAAGATCTTGGATTATCTTTGCAGTATGTTCCCTACATATGAACGAGTTTCATTCTGAGAGCACATTTGTAAGTCCAATTTGTTCGTAAGTCCAACAATGTTAGCCTAGATACCCAACTAACACAATTGGCTATATAGTACTGTACTCTAATAGGTTTATAATACTTTTCACACAAATAATCCATAAAAAACAAACACAAAAAATAAAGAAAACATTTTAAATCTTACAGTACAGTACCTTGAAAAGTACAGTAGTACAGTACAGCAGCTGGCATACAGGGGCTGGCATCAAGGGAAGAGGCAAGAAGAGTTACTGACTGGAGGAGGGAGAGGAGGTGGGAGGTGGAAGAGGTGAAGGATCATCAGCAGTAGGAGACAGAGGGCAAGCTGCCATTTCACTCATGCCTGACATTGATGGCACAGGTTCTGGTTCCTTCCTGTATTCAATTCTATCTACCCTCTTGTAAAAACCAGCCAGTGATGTCTGGGTAGTAGCTCTTTTTTTCTCATATAGATGACATGGTAACACTGGATTGCATTCTCAGTGGCTGCTGCAACCTTCATGTACCGTTCTATATTGGGGTCCTGTGCCTCAAAAACTAACAGTGCCTCCTCAAATAAATTCCCTTGCCATTTCCTATGCTGTGAATCTCTTCAGTTCTTCAGTTACTTCCTCTTCATTTTGTCTCTCTTCATCCTTTCTCTGGGCCTCTAATTCCATCAGGTCTTCGTTAGTAAGATACACAAAGTAAGTACACAAAAGCACAACCACTTGTAGAGGAGGCACACACGTGACAATGTTCACCAGACACATGAGCTAACTTGTGTGATTGGACATGAGAAAGCACGTTCTCATTTTTGAAAGTTTGCAACTTGAAGGTTCATATGTAGGGAACTTACTGTACTATCATGACTCTGAATTCTTTTTCGGGTTGATTGCCTATCTCCACTTTACTTAGTTGTTCTTCTGGGGTTTCTTCTTGCAGAAACACCAAAATCACAACTAACTGCTGAACAACCATTGCCAAAAAAATGCTTGAACCTACCAAGAAAGATACCCTACATCCAAAGACACTTGGGACATATTTCTCTGCCATCTCATTGTGTCTAACTTTCTGTGATTGCAGTCTCCATTCCACAGGCTGCAGGGTTGCAGTTCTTCTTGCTTCTGCTGTCTTCCCCCTGGTGGATGAGGTCATCTTAGAGGCTTGTGCAGGCTTCCTGGAGGGAGGGACTTGTTCTTGTTCACTGGTGTGTGGAGCTGCGTCTTTTCCCTCTGGTGGGCAGGGCAGTGTCAGAGAATATGTTTATTGGGCAGCTGTGTGTTCAGGAAGACTTTAAGCAGCCTGTCTGCTGATGGGTGGAGCTGTGTTCCTACCCTGTTGGCTGTTTGTCCTGAGGCATCTCAGCATTGGAGCCTGCAGGCTGTTGGGTGGATCCAGGTCTTGGTGAGAAAATGGCGGCCTCCAAGAGGGCTCACACTAATGAGTACTCTCCAGAACTACCTCTGCCAGTGTCCTTGTCCCCATGGTGAGTCACAGCTGCCCCCCACCTCTGCAGGAGACCCTCCAATACTAGCAGGTAAGTCTGGCACAGTCTGTTATGAGGTGATGACCTTTTCTCCCTGGGTCCTGGTGCACACGAGACCCTGTGTGTGTCCTCCAGGATTGGAGTCTCTTTTTCCACCAATCCTGTGGAATTCCTGTAATCAAACTCTGCTGGACTTCACAGCCAGATTCTCTGGGGCTCCTCCTCCTGTTGCCAGACCCCCAGGCTCAGGACCCTGATGTGGGGCTCAGGACTTTCACTCCTGTGGGAGAACTTCTGTTATAATTATTTTCCAGTTTGTGGGTTGTCTACCCAGCATGTATGGAATTTGATTTTATCATGATTGCATCCCTCCTATCATCTCATGGCTTCCTCTTTGTCTTTGGATGTAGGGTATCTTTCTTGGTAGGTTCCAGCATTTTTTTGGCAATTGTTGTTCAGCAGTTAGTTGTGATTTTGGTGTTTCTGTAAGAAGAGGTAAGCTCACATCCTTCTACTCCGCCATCTTGTGTCCCAGGCAAAGAATAAATTAAATTCAATATACAAGCATGTAAATTACAGTTTAAATCCTTAGAAAAGATATTCATGTTACCCATTAGGGTGCAATTATTTTGTCTCAGCTGATGTGATTATATGAACTGGAAAGGCCAAACAGACTTCTCTACATTATGGCCTGTACACTTCACTAGTGAGATGGAATTCAAGATAATCCCTCAGAAGATATTGATTCTTATTTTACAGATAATTCTAACCATGAGTTGTCTTGTTTGTCAGGTCAAAGCTACAAAAGAGAAGGGAAATACTGCTGGCTACAGATGCAGTGACAAGAGCCATAATAATGAATAACATAGGGAGGAGACATTAAAAATACATTACAGCACTTGAGCAGTAATTAAGTTGCTTATAATGAGAATGAGCAATAAGAGAGGGTTATGCTCATTATGCATTGTTTAAGAAATAAGATGAATATAATAAATTTTAGACATATTTTCATCAGAACACAAAGTAAATCATAAAAGAAGGAGTTCTTCACCTGTGTAAATTTCAGTTCCTCAAAATTCTGATTACATGAAAGTGCTTGGTAAATGAAGCTTTGCTGTATATACACAATCACCACCATCATGTGAAATTCTGCTAAAGCTCTCAGCACCTGGCAAGAGCTGTGTGCTAGAGCTGAGGCATCACAGCACAGAGAGAATGAAGTGTTGGTCATTGTGATAAATGCATGATCAGAGTTGAGAGTCAGAATCAAGATAAGAATGGGACCCTCACATTGCTGTGTTTATCTACGCCTCTGTCTTGCACTAGTGTAGATAGCTATCTTTAAGGGTGGAAAGCCAGACAAAGCCTTTTTCACTGGAGGACCAGAATTTTGTTTTCCTGGCTTTTTACTGGCTTCTTAGTATGAGAATGGCCTTATAAAGAAAGAATAAAAGAAGAGGAAAAGGTTAACCCTGGAGTCTTAACCTTTTCTAAAGAATATTTTCATCTCATTTATAGAAACAGAGGGGAGAAAAAGAGTAGCCAAAAAAATTTTCTGGAATGAATAAGTGGTTAAGTGAATGAATGAATGAAGTGAGACAAAGGTTAATATGAATCATCTTCCTTGTTTTTACAGATTTCTAAACTCTCAAGTGAACATTCACGGCAAGCTTTCCAATCACATCATTTCTGGAAGAATACTGGTCAAATCCAGTGTGAAAGACTTCATGGAAATAGCCAACACTTTGAAGATGGTAACACTGTGTAGAATATTGACGTGGTAATTTTTGCCACAGGATATACCTTCTCGTTTCTTTTCTTCGACGATATGTGAATATCATTGATGACCAAGTATCTTTATATCTTTGTGTATTTCCACTTCATTTGGAAAAGTTAACTTTGCCAGCAAGTGGTAACACCAACAATGGAACCCCACAGTCACTGGGCCGGATGTGTATTTAAAGGTAAGAGAATGTTGCTGAATGAGTTCCCATGGTTTCTCTGCTACTGCTACGTACGCTGAACCAGAGGAGTATTAAAATCAAGCCAGTTTAAATTAAAGGACTGGACAATTACAACCAACATTACTATTCACTCATTTCTTTCTTTTAAAATAATTCCATCTTCCAGTCAGATTATATTTGGTTTAAAGGTCATAACAAAGCCAGATTTTTTGTTGTGTTAGTTTCTGCTGTCTAACAAAGTGAATCAGCTATATGTATACATATATCCCCATATCCCCTCCCTCTGGCGTCTCTCTCCCACCCTCCCTATCCCACCCCTCTAGGTGGTCACAAAGCACTGAGTTGATCTCCCTGTGTTATGCAGCTGCTTCCCACTAGCTATCTGTTTTACATTTGGTAGTGTATATATGTCAATGCTACTCTCTCACTTCATTTTGGAGAATTTAGAAATGTCTGAAAAAGAAAAGTAGGAGAAATCCATTTATAACAGTTTTACAAATGTGGAAGACTTTCCCATCTTTTTCTTTTTTAAGTGATTCTGCTTCACAATATAGGAATAAAAACTCCCATCTCTGCTGCTAACAGGTAAAAGTCAGGTATGTATTTTTTTTCTAGGGGTCCTCTCTCTGGTCCTTTTAATCAGCTTTGGAGAAGCTCAGCACCAGAATCCCAATTTTTTAATTTCCTGGAACCATACTTTGTCTTTTCCTAGACCCTTCTTTATACTATATTTCCTTTCATAGGACTGAACAGGTTGCCCTTCTCTGAGGACATGATGGTTGATATTGTCTGGAGAAGACAACATCTTCTTTGTGGGAAAAGGTGGGGGCCTCCACCAGCAGGCAATTACTGAAAGCAGGGTTTATGGGCTTAAGGGAGTGGGGTCTAAAAGGCAAAATCGGTGAGTCAGATTTTAGACGTAACTTCTAAAACCAGGGAGGCAGCTTCCAGGAATATTCAAAGAAAAGATTGAAACCTCCTTACTGTAGGCACCTATTCTGTCCTTGGCTTTAATATTCAGGTATAATTTGATTATCCTACAGTCTAAGAGAAAATATTTCATAATGTAGAAGTGATAGAAACAAAGCAGAAATTCATTGATGATAAATGTCAGAGTGCTTACTATGTGCCAGAAACTTTGCTAGTCAGATGGGATCAAGGTATCAATAACATCATTCCTAACAACAAAGAACTCTCACCTGATGGTAATTAAATGCTTCCCAACTGAGAGAATGAATCTTCACATAAGCTAAGACCACAAGTGTGTCCTAAGAGACATTCTGAAGGTGGGAGGAATAATTTTAATGCTCTGATCAGGAAAAGACCTAAGGCAACTAGAATAGTTTCTAGACTCCTTTTTGCCATCTTTTAGGAGACTTCCACATAGGTCCATTTTTAGGTTTAGTAACGAAGGATAATGACCTTAACACTTAGAACAGGAGAAGAATAAAGCCAAATTCAACCTTTTGTAGCCAGATTCTCCAAATGTATCCTTAGATAATTGCAGTGAATGGTTAAGTAAATGTCTACTCCATACCTAAATCTTTGTGGAGACCTCTGTAGACTGTAAAAAGGACTATAAGATCTGATCATTGCCCACAGACAGCTTACAGCACAAGACTCCATGTGCACAGACCACACCCAGACAGTATACAAAGTAGAGACAAACAATAGTAAGAGCAATTAGTTAGGGCAAGGGTGGGTGGCTGGGGAGAATTCAAGTGGCCAGAAGGGGAGGACTTGAGCTTTGCCCAGAAAATAACAGTTGTTTATGCAAAAGGGAAGGAAAGAGGCTGAGCCTCCCAAGATGAAGTGTGACCCCAGAAACTGCAAAGTCAGTAATTGTTTCTTTTCTCTGTGCACAGCCAATGAGAGCCATGTGGTTTGTTTATAGGTATACTCAGAATCTTTAGCAGAGCCTTCAGGAGGATTATAACAACTCCATGGACAGAGTTGCTCCTCTGGAAGGAATGAAACCCAGTTTGCTATCTCTCTTATCCACTGATCCCAAACTAGCAGTGGACGTTGTCTTTGGACTATGTACCCCATACCAGTACCACCAGCAGGGACTGGGGAAATGGGATGGAGTGCAAAAAACCATTCTGATACAGAGAGAGTGGATTCTCAAACCCATAAGGACCCTCAGAGGTACGTGAAGACATCTGCCAATCTCATAAACCAACCTGGTTCCAGTTTCTCTGTGCCAGCCTGACCATCTCAGTGTTCATGATCACCTATTAACATGACAGAATAAAGCAAAGGCTACAGGGGCCCCAGTGTCATCCACTTCCTAAGACAATCCCTGCTGCCTTTGGATGGCTTAATTCCCCTGGCCTGGCTTGCTCCCAGAAAGGCCTTTACTCATCATAGATCACTGAGACAGAAGGTTTCCCTGGTTGTCATTGTCTTCCTCTATCATTGTCTATTAAGTGCTCACTTGTGCACATGGCACTGTACCCAGCAACGGTAAGATCCCACACTGGTTGAGCATCAGTTAAACGACAAGCCCATTGTGGAATTTTATTTGAATTGTATCTCCATTCAGTAAGAACATTTAGATAATGGTGTCTTGACTGTATGATCTCTATGTATTTATTCGTAACAGAGTGGAATTTAAAAGATACCCACTTTCCTTAGTGTATGGCAGGAGTTTTGTGTAATTTCAATTGCCCAAGATTCAATGATATAAATATAAAATAAATGAACATTTTTCTACCATGTGCTAGCCACATTTCTAGGTGCTTTACATGTGTTATCTGATAAACTTCACAACAGTATATACAAGGGAAGAATTTTAAATTCATCTTGTGGAAGGTGTTAGCTAAGATTGCCCAAGATTATATATTATAATAAATGGTGGTTCAGGGTTTGAACCTGATACCAAAGACTGTGTTCTTTACTGTATATCACACTCCCTCTCATTCATTTTAAACTGCTACATAGTTTACATACTAGAATATTTAAAACCCTGCTAGTGTGATATGTATTTTCTTTATTGCTGATTGCCTGCTGAAGTAAGCAAATTGTTTCATTGCACATAGGCAAAAGATGTATTTTTCTAACAACACATAAATATTTATAACAGAATGCCTTGTTGAAGTTTCTTCCATATAATTTACAAATTGCATATTACCATGATGTGAAGCCAAAAATATTTTCAGTCAAACTCTATTTCCTAACATGAAAATGTTTATCATCTCAGTCCATTTTAAATGTTTGAATAAAAGAATGTACATTTTTTTTACATCTTTACTGGAGTATAATTGCTTTACAATGTTGTTGTAGTTTCTGCTGTATAACAAAGTGAATCAGCTATATGTATACATATACCCCCATATCCCCTCCCTCTTGCATCTC
>NC_041217.1:59281058-59312491 GCF_002837175.3 Physeter macrocephalus
CCTTCTGACTTACTTCACTCTGTATGACAGACTCCAGGTCCATCCACCTCACTACAAATAACTCAATTTCATTTCTTTTTATGGCTGAGTAATATTCCATTGTATATATGTGCCACATCTTCTTTATCCAAGGAATGTGCATTTTAAAGAATCTCCAGTTAAAAAGCCTTTCTTTGAATGATTAATATGGTATATATCATCAGCTCCCAATTTCTGGCTCACAAGTGAAATCTGAGGTAATGATAGTGTAAAATGTGTATTAACATTTATTTTCACATTATAAAATATTTGAAAAGGCATCTATAAATCCACCAATCTCATTGTGAGATTTGTTAGTGTTGTTCATCAAATATTTCTGGTTCTCTCTCTCTGATCACATAGTAGGAATTAGCTTTCTTGCCCCCTTTGAAGTTTGGTATGATGATGTGACTTGCTTTGGCCAAATAAATGTAAGCAGATGTGAAATATTTCACTCCTGTGTAGAATCTTTAAGGTATAGTGGCAACCACATCTTTCCTCTGCTGAGGTTGAAATAACTGAGGAAGCAGGTATACAGATGGAACCTTCCTCAGTCTGGGTCCCTGAGTGGTTACAGTGAGCAATGAGATTTGTTGTGAGTGACTGATTGATAGGGAATGCATAATCTGTCTTATCCTGACTGACACATTGTTACATCAAGGGTTTCTAGTTCTTCATGTTCCCATCACACTTTATCTATATAAATATACAGTTTTTACATGGACATAATCCATGATTATGGACATAATCATAATCATATCTTCTTTGTCACTTTTTAAAATATTATACTGTAAACATTTTTCTCAGTTTTTTCATGAACATTGTATTTATCATTTTAATAGTTACATAAGGACTTCCCTGGTGGTGCAGTGGATAAGAATCTGCCCACCAACGCAGGAGACACAGGTTCCATCCCTGGTTCGGGAAGATCCACATGCCACAGAGCAACTAAGCCTGTACGCCACTACTACTGAGGCCACGTGCCCGCATGCCTAGAGTCCGTGCTCCACCACAAGGAGAAGCCCTCACACCGCAATGAAGAGTAGCTCCGCTCACCACAACTAGAGAAAGCCTGCGCCCAGAAGACCCAACACAGCCAAAAATAAATAAAATTAAATCTTAAAAAAAGAAATGGTTGCATAATAGCTTACCATAGCAACATGCAATTATTTATTAACTATTTGTCTATTATTTAAGTTGTCTCTGTTATTTTATTTCTATCATGAATAATGCAACTAAAATTGTCTTTGGACATGTAGCTTTTTTCTTTTTCAAAATTATTTTTTTGGGATAAAGGAAAGAAATAATTGTTTTTCTTTCAAGTTTATGGTACGGTATTTTATAGTCAAGGTTACAGTACCCTTATCTTAAAATTGGCATAAGAATTTTGGTAATAATAACATTGAGAAAAGATTATTCTTTATTTTGTCATCCTTTGAAATTATGACACCAATTGGTTCAAAAGAAAATGTCCAGAATATTAAAAAGCTGTCTGAAAAGATATTCTTCTGAGATAAGATCAGGGCACCCTCTAAATCTGACATCCTGATAAAATAAACTACTTGATCATAGAATTTTTTACTTACTGTAAATGACTTAAACTTATATGAGCATGTGTCCTAAAGACAGCTAAATTGTTTCTGCTGAGACTAAATTAGCAATCTTTCACCCTCATGCTGAACAAAAGCAATATTTCTATAGACTTATTGCTGGTAAACATCTTTACACTACATTAATCCTTAGGAAAACCAGACTGGTTACCCTGCTGAGAAGAAAAAACTCTGCTTTCTTCACTTTATACTGGTCATTTTGATGAATAAAGCAATTTATTTCTTCTAATTCAGAGAATATTTATCTGATATTGTCTTCCACTTTTATATGCCCACGATTTTATATTTGTCTAATACTATTTTCCAAGGCACTCAAAATGCTTCTTAGATATTATCCCATAAATGCTTAGTAAAATGATGAAGTCAGCACTTTACACAAATATTTGCACCATCCAGAGCCACCATTTGTGAAATTTTTAACTACTGCTTAAGTTTTCTCTTCTTTCCTTCTCCTCTTCCCTCGTTCTCACCTTATGCATTATTTTGGTTTTCTCTTAATTTTCAGTGACTAAGAGATTAAAATCACCCCATCTAACACCCTGACAGTAAAGACGAGTGCTGCACAGAGAGATGTCGGGGGGCCCTTATTTCCCTAGTGCCCACTGATTTATGAGTGCCAGTTATAAGCCAGGCCTCTACTGACACCACCTAATCTGCACTTGTATACTGACTCCCCACATGGGCACTCTCTCCAGACTGAGTGTCTAAGAGGGGCTCCTGGGCAATTCTGTGAGACCTTGGTTGGTCACATGGTCTTTTTAGCATTAGATTCTTACCTCTCAAATTGCACTAGTCACCCCTATTTTGCCATTCTAAAAGAGTGGCTGAGAAAATCAGATGAATAAAACATGCAAGAGTGCTTTGAAATTGTCTAGGTACATACATAACCACGTTAATCTAATAAAATATAACTGATGCTATTATAAAACACTCTATCACTAAGGGAGAAACAAAAAGATCTAAAAAAAGTTTTTTAAAGCTGCTTTCTCCAGAGGAAAAATCTTATGATATGTTATACCCTATTGTGAGAAAAGAGAATGTGGCAGAAAAAAAACATTGTTTTGAGAAGTAGACATTTTACACTGACAGGCATTTTGCATTTATAAAAACTGAGTTCTTTAGAGACCCAGTTCTAAATTAGTTTTCTGCCACCACCCCAGTTATTCTCATCAGCTGCCAGCAAACCTGAATTAAAATCTTGGGTTACTCCTTTCATGACTTTGAGAATAATCACCCCATCCTTTGGAGTCGGTTTCATTGTTAATGTGAGAATACTGAATACACATTCCCAAAGACCAAAGGTGAAATTTTACATTGAAAACATTTTTATAAATTAAAAATAAACCAACACCTAATAGCATCCATCTCCATAAACTAAAAACAACATTTTAAAAGGATATCATTAGCGAATTCAGGTACCATTTCTAAATCAAAAAGAACTTGATCATCATCAAATGTTAGTAGAAAAAAAAGGAAAAGATGAGGTCATCATCACTGGTATAAATGTAGAGATCGAGTCCTCTTTCATTTTACAGATGAGGACTCTGGGAAGGAGAAGGGGCTTGCCCTGTGCTCTTGTGTATCCTGACTAGGATCTGGCTTAACAGCGCCCTGATCAGGGTTTCTCCTTTTCTCTGCCCAGCCTTGCTCTGAGCCAACTTCCCACATTATCCTTCCCACTTCCTGCCCACCAATCCACTCACACCTGAGCCTACCCCTCTTCTCCCTGAACCGCAGCTCTAAAATCACCAATGAACTTCCAATTGCCACAGCCGATAGACATTTCAATGCTTCCTGTTTTTAGTCTCTCTTTGGCATTTGTCATATAATTGTTCCCTCATTCTTTAAACTCTCTCTCCCTTAGATTTTGGTGTTCCCACAGCTGCCTGCTTTCTTCTTTCTTTTTTATCATACCTAGTTTGCTTATTTTTTTAGAGCTATTTTCTTCTGTCCACCATCAAATATTAGTGTTTATATATTAATTTTCACACTTACATGGACTTTACTTCTTGCCACGCACTGCCCTAAGGGCTTGACAAATATTCATTCATTTAAATGTCATGACATACAGAGTGAAGTAAGACAGAAGGAGAAAAACAAATACCATATGCTAACACATATATATGGAATCTAAAAAAAAAAATGGTTACGAAGAACATAGGGGCAGGATGGGAATAAAGTCACAGACGTAGAGAATAGACCTGGAACACAGGGAGGGGGAAGCATAAGCTGGGACAAAGTGAGAGAGTAGCACTGACATATGTACACTACCAAATGTAAAATAGATATCTAGTGGAAAGCAGCTGCATAGCACAGGGAGATCAGCTCAGTTCTTTGTGACTATCTAGAGTGGTGGGATAGGGAGGGTGAGAGGGAGATGCAAGAGGGAGGAGATGTGGGGATATATGTATATGTATAGCGGATTCACTTTGTTATAAAGCAGAAACTAACACACTATTGTAAAGCAGTTATACTCCAATAAAGATGATAAATAAATAAATGTCATGACAACCCTATAATGTAGGTACATATACAGTTGGGGGAGAGTGAGGTGTAGGAAGAATAAGTAACTTGCTGTGCTGTTTCCTACTATTCTATGCTAGCTCTGAGGTTATCAGAGCTCTCCCATTGGTCCTCCTGGCTCCTGACTTCATCTATTCTCATGAGGTAGTAGTAACATTGCCTGCCTTGGTCTTCATAAGATCTGCATCCCAAACCTATATGTTTAGACTTGACCCCTCTCCTGAGCTCTACATTCCAACAGCATATTGGATATCAGAAACTGTATTTACCATGGGCATCACAAATGTAATACAACCAAAACTGAATGCATTGTGTCTCCTCCCCAAACTTGCCCACCACCCAGTCTTCCTGTCTTTTTACCTCTCTGGGCCTTGGTTTCCTCATCTGTATAATTAATGGGTTGAAGGAAATAACCTCCACAAATATCCTTACCATAACATTGTTTAATTCTCTAAACCTCTGTCCCTGCACTGTCTCCAGGTTTTATTCTCTCTCTTCCCTTTAAGTTTTCTTTATTCATTTATCAATTCTATAAACAATAATTGAGCATGTTGGGTGAACCAAATACCAGGCAAGCACAGGTTGAATAAGAGAAGAAACATGCACTGGAGAGAGGGATGTAAGTGAAGAAAGGCAGCTCATAGACTTCAACATGGTGGACACTGTGTCCAAACAGAAGCCAGGAGGTTGGAGCATCCCCACAGAGCCAGTTGCCAAACCAGAGGCCTACCAGTCAGCTTGATGCCTCTTTCTCCCTCACCAATCACTCCACCGGTCACTGAGTTCTGTATCTTGACCTCCTAAATGTCGGTCTTATCTGTAACCTCTGACTATTCAGGTCCTTGTTTCACAATGGCTCACCTCCTTCAGTTCTAGCTAATCAGTTTTCCTTCTTTGATATTTTCTCCACTATTTACAAAGTAATCCTTCCAAAACCCAAGTCTGACCATGGCACTGTCTTGTTTGAAATCCTTCAGTGATGTAGGAAAAGTCTTGTGAGTAGCAGACTCCCCCATCAGGCCATGGAATCTGCCCCATCTTCTTTCAACCCCTTTGCTCTGCCCTCCAGGAAAGCCTTCAACACTTGTAGTTGCCTGTCTGCCTGGACTGCTGCTCCCTTCTGTGTCTGTGTACACACAGATTCTTCAGTAAGTCTGCCTCTTATCTGGGTGATCAATTTCTATTTCTTCTTAGAAACTCAGCTCAGATATGCCCCTTTTGAGAAAACTTCTCTGTCCCCACCTCCCTTGGAGTCATAAATTTCTTCTTCTTTTGCCACTTCTCTTCTATAAATGTACTTCTGTTACTGCCTGCAACATTGTACACGTTGTAACATACACATTGTAGCTATTGCTTATTGTTTGTTTCCCAGCTACAGAAGGGCGTTCTCTAGGGTGTGTACTGGGCTAGGTTAATCTCTGAACAGCCAGAGATGCCTGGATAGCAACACATCATCAGCCTGAGATAAAGGTTTGCTGACTGGATGACAGAGAGGCACCACTTGGAAAAGTCGCAAAGGCAAGAAATGGAGTATGCTAGGACATCCAGACAAGAGTCCAAAATCTAAAGTCACAAAATGCAGTCAGTTTGGGCTACATCACTGGCATCAGAAGAAAGGAAAGCAGAAAGCAGCTCCAGGATGTGAATGAGATGACAACCACTGTCACATACCCAAGCCCTTCTGTACTTCATGTCTCAACTCATCTCTGGGACAGAGGTGTGGGTTTGCCTCAAGAGACAGATCAGGTCCAGACAGACTCTGCACTCTTTAGACACATGGGCAGAGCAATATGAACCACCTTACCCCAATATTCCACTGCCATTTAGGGCCAGGGTTGGGAAATGAAATTCTGTTTATGCAGTGAGATAGTTCTGTGGAGGCAGAAGTTTGACTGACTCAGGTCCTTGAATATATAATTAGAGAAATAATCTTTCTGCAAATTGAGGGTGGTGCAAAGGCTTTGTACCTGTCAGAAGGGATAAGCAAAGTCTTAATTTGTTGTTCTGCAATTCTCATGTCCTCCCCAATCCTCAGCCTAAAAAGGCACACACAGCCTCATGTAGGCTCCTGGCAAATGCCCCAAATGCCTTGCACGCTATGGGCAATCAGAAGATGACCCTTGGCTGAACAAGGTAGAGAGTACTTTAGCTCACAATCATTTTGTTTGTTCACTTGTATGGGCATCAAGCCAGGAAGACAGGCTGACTCCGCATGGAATGAAAGCCTTTTTGAGAATGTAGCCTTATCTTCTCTGTATTTTTGTGGCAGAGATAGGATGAGCCTTTGACATGACACCAGTAGTGCAGCCGCTAAACCAGTGTTCAGATATTAGAAAACTGCTAAGCTCAATAGCCTTCTCAGAGGGTCAGCTTCTAGATTTCCTGTGCATTATGCAGCCACTCAAGTGATGAGTAAAGCCCCAGCTCTATCCTCTGCCACCCTCTTTCCCATCTCCCACCTGTACCCAACACACATTCAAGGCTCTGGCCTCTATAGTGGTCACCCTGTTGAAGTGTATGAGCTGTTTTTCTTGACTTACATTTCTCTCCCCTGTGCATGTTCTGAGGGCAGGGAACTTACCTTATTTAACCACATATTCCCAGTGCTTAGCCCAGGGTTTGACCCACAGCATATGCTTAATCATTGCTTATAGAATTAATGAATGAATGAAAAAAGTTTAAAAAGGAGAGAGATCAAGAGTAAAACCTGGAGACAGCGCAGGGACAGAGGTTTAGAGAATTAAAGAATGTTAAAGTAAGCATGTTTATGGAAATTATTTAGTTCAACTTAATTGTACAGATGAGGGCCATGGTAAGAAGCCTCACTTATTTTGGTGAAATGAAACTAAAATACACCTGTTATAACAGGAATATTATTAGGCTACTAGGTAGGTGGTTTTCGAACAGGGGATTTTTACCCTCCAGGGAACATCTAATAATGTCTCTTTTTGGTTTTCATGACTGGTCGAGGGTGGTGCTACTGGCATCAAGTGGGTAGAGGACAGAAATGCTGCTAAACATCCTGCAGTGCACAGGACAGCTCCCTCCACACCCCATCAACAAAGAATCATTCAGTGCAATATGCCAATAGTGCCGAGCTTGAGAAACCCATACTGGGTCAACAAGATGAGTCTACTGGTGTTGGCTTCATTCAAGTGTGATTGTCTTACCTTGTGCCTTTCTCTCCTTGCAACTCTTTCACAATCATCTATGACCTAAGATCTGCAATACATAGCCTAGAGTGAACTCAGAGGCTGCTGCTCCCATGGTGATATAATAAATTGTGATTTTTTGGACTCCATTATTAACTTAATTCATTTGGATTAATTTTATAGTCTATATAGAACTGGAAGGCTTTCATATAACATGATTGTTGGTTCCTAGTTTAGTGGTTAGTCCAATTACATGATATAGTTGCTTCTTCCTCTGCTGTCAAACAAGAAGAAAATTATGAAATTCTGGGCCTTGTAGCTTCCATTTTCAAGGTTCAAGGAAATTATCAACAGACATGGGAAATATGTCCTCAGGACCATCTCACTGGGTGCAAAGATTGGGTTGTTATGAGATCCACAAAATGTAGAATGGCCGATGCCAAACTTTTACAAGTATTTTTGTGTATGCCAAGTTTTTGTAATAGGCTTGTATATTTCAGTGCTTTTTGCCACTGTCCTATTTGCTTTGCTACTTTTAGCCCTATATGTGATAATTAGCTGTTTATGTGTTTGCCTCTTCCCCAGACCTCGGGTTCCTTGATGGCATGAATTCCACATCTTATTCCCCCGGCTTGGCACGATGCTTGTGAAATACATGTTTCTTTCCATACAGGTTTCTTGTGCTAAATACTTATGATAAGAATAATCTGGACTCAGGCCTAGATTTAGAGTCCAAATTAAACTACTAATTAAAGGAAGAATAAGGATACAGGGTTTCAATTGTCAAGCTGAGGTCAGTTGGGATACAAGGAATGATGTCAAGAGTTAGTTTTGCTAAACCAAGATCAAGCACACTCACAGTCAGAGTTGGAAGCTTTCGAATAAGCACTCTAACTTAGGGTCACAGGTAAGTTGAGAGTGGTACCTTTATCAGAAAGGGTTAGGAGCTTTAAACACCTGGCCACAAATGATAACATCTTCTATTCTTATTCACCCAGTTGCAAAGATTGACACCTGGTGCTCAATTTGCTTGCTTCTCCAGAGGGTTCTGACACTTTCAGTAAATCATCAAATACTATTGTATACCAGCTATGTCAGGCACCAATGATATAGTAATGAACAAAAGAGAGACCCTGCTCTCAAAAGAAGTTTACTCACACCGAACTTATATACCATATTTACAAATGTTATACTTGCTGAGGAAGCCCAGTCTGAGGGTGGAGATTAAGAAATGGGTAAAGTCTCCAAAGTCCTTTGCCCTTTTATCACTGACTTTGCTTTCTAACTTGAAGCCAGATCTGAAAGTGGAACTTTGATTCTTGAATATGGTCTTTTCTATTTTCTGGAACTTTTAAAAAATAAGCACTATTATTAAATCTAATTGAAAATTTGTTGCAGATGTAGAATTATTGCTTGGAACATGTTAAAAATATTTATTGGTACTTTGTTTAGTTAAGTTTTGTTTTGTTTTAGTAGATGTTATAGGGATGCAAAATATATTTTTAACTTACTGCACTCTCAAATAATGTTTATGGTACAGCCCAGTATACTTATTTTCTCCCTCTGCCCTTTGTGCTATTCTTATAATATATTTTATTTCTACATATATACTTTAATCTTTACAATATGCTGCTATTAATTGTACCCTTAGACATCTATTATCTTTTTTTTTGGTTGTCCATGGTAATATGATTTTTTTAAATTGGAGTATAGTTGCTTTACACTGCTGTGCCAGTTTCTGCTGTACAGCAAAGTGAATCAGCCATATGTATACATATATCCCCTCTTTTTTGTATTTCCTTCCCATTTAGGTCACCACAGAGCACCAAGTAGAGTTCCCTGTGTTATACAGTAAGTTCTCATTAGTTATCTATTTTATACATAGTAGGGTGTATATGTCAATACCAATCTCCTAATTCATCCCACCCCCACGTTTCCCCCTTGGTATCCATAGGTTTGTTCTCTACATCTGTGTCTCTATTTCTGCCTTGCAAATAAGATCATCTTTACCATTTTTCTAGATTCCACATATATGCATTAATATATTTGCTTTTCTCTTTCTGACTTACTTCACTCTGTATGACATTCTCTAGGTCCATCCACATCTCTACAAATGACCCAATTTCATTCCTTTTTATGGCTGAGTAATATTCCATTGTATATATGTACCACATCTTCTTTATCCATTCCTCTGTCGATGGACATTTAGGTTGCTTCCATGTCTTGACTATTGTAAATAGTGCTGCTATGAACATTGGGGTATATGTGTTTTTTGAATTATGGTTTTCTCTGGGTATATGCCCAATAGTGGGATTGTCGGGTCATATGGTAGTTCTATTTTTAGTTTTTTAAGGAATCTCCATACTGCTTTCCATAGTGGCTGTATCAATTTACATTCCCACCAACAGTGTATGAGGGTTCCCTTTTCTCCACACCCTCTCCAGCATTTATTGTTTGTAGATTTTTTGATTATGGCCATTCTGACTGGTGTGAGGTGATAGCTCATTGTAGTTTTGATTTGCATTTCTCTAATGATTAGTGATGTTGAGAATCTTTTCATGTGTTTGTTGGCCATCTGTATGTCTTCTTTGGAGAAATGTCTATTTAGGTCTTCCACCCATTTTTTGATTGGGTAGTTGGTTTTTTTTTTAAATATTGAGCTTTATGAGCTTCTTGTATATTTTGGAGATTAATCCTTTGTCAGTTGCTTCGTTTGCAAATATTTTCTCCCATTCTGAGAGTTGTCTTTTTGTCTTGTTTATGGTTTCCATTGCTGTGCAAAAGCTTTTAATTTTAATTAAGTCTCATTTGTTTATTTTTGTTTTATTTTTCATTACTCTAGGAGTTGGGTTTAAAAAGATGTTGCTGTGATTTATGTCAAAGAGTGTTCTGCCTATGTTTTCCTCTAGAGTTTTATAGTGTCTGGCCTTATGTTTAGGTCTTTAATCCATTTTGAGTTTATTTTTGTGTATGGTATTAGAGAGTATTCTAATTTCATTCTTTTACATGGAGCTGTCCAGTTTTCCCAGCACCACTTATTGAAGAGGCTGTCTTTTCTCCATTTTATATTCTTGCCTCCATTGTCATAGATTAGGTGACCATAGTTACTTGGGTTTATCTCTGGGCTTTCTATGCTATTCCATTGATCTATATTTCTGTTTTTGTGCCAGTACCATACTGTCTTGATTACTGTAGCTTTTAGTATAGTCTGAAGTCAGGGAGCCTGATTCCTCCAGCTCCGTTTTTCTTTCTCAAGATTGCTTTCGCTATTCAGGGTCTTTTGCATTTCCATGCAAATTGTAAAATTTTGGTTCTAATTCTGTGGAAAATGCCATTGGTAACTTGACAGGGATTGCACTGAATCTGTAGATTGCTTTGGGTAATATAGTTATTTTCACAATATTGTTTCTTCCAATCCAAGAACATGGTATATCTCTCCATCTGTTTGTGTTGTCTTTGATTTTTTTCATTGGTATCTTATAGTTTTCTGTGTACAGGTTTTTGCCTCCTTAGCTAGGTTTATTTCCTGGTGTTTTATTCTTTTTCTTGCAATGGTAAATGAGATTGTTTCCTTAATTTCTCTTTCTGATCTTTCCTCATTAGTGTATAGGAATGCAAGAAATTTCTGTGTATTAATTTTGTATCCTGCAACTTTACTAAATTCATTGATTAGCTCTAGTAGTTTTCTGGTGGCATCTTTAGGATTTTCTATGTATAGTATCATGTCATCTGCAAACAGTGACAGTTTTACTTCTTTTTTTCCAATTCGGATTCCTTTTATTTCTTTTTCTTCTCTGATTGCCATGGCTAGGACTTCCAAAACTATGTTGGATAAAAATGGCAAGAGTGGACACCCTTGTCTTGTTCCTGATTTTATAGGAAATGCTTTCAGTTTTTCACCATTGAGACTCATGCTTTCTGTGGGTTTGTCAGGCCTCTATTATCTTTTAAAGGTATTGTTTAATTACAAAAATACCTTTTATATTTATCTCCATATTTATCATTTTTGGTACTCTTCATTTCTTTTGCACATCTAATTTTCCATCTGGTATAACTTTGCTTTTTCCCAGATAACTTTCTTTAACATTTTTTCATAGCAAAGATCTGGTAGTGAGGACTTCCTTCAGTTTTTGTTTGTCTGATAATGTCTTTATTTGACCTTCATTTTTGGAAGTTATTTTCACTGGATACAAAATTCTGTGTTGATCTTTTTCCTTAAGTATTTTGATGATGTGTTTCGTTGTCCTCTACCCAGGAATCTGCTGTCAATCTTACCTTTTTACCTAGAACACAATATGTCATTTTTCTCTGGTTACTTTTAAGATTTTTAATTTATTCCTTGTTTTTCAGCAGTTTGATTATGATGTATCTAAGTGTGGTCTGCTTTAAGTTTCTTCCAACTTGGGGTTTTTTGAGCTACTTAGATCTATTGGCTTACAATTGTTATGAAATTTGGAAAATTTCTGATCATTAATTCTTTACCTACTTTTTCTGTCACCCTCTCTCTCTTCTCATTCTGGGACTCCAATTACATATTTAGATTGCTTGATGTTTTCTCACAAGTCACTAATGCTCTGCTCATTTTTTTCCTGCACTTTTTTCCCTCCCTGCCTCATTTGGGTAGTAACTATTACTGTGTCTTCAAGAAATTCACAGATCTATTTTTCTGCAGTATTTATTCTGTTATTAACCTCAAGCATGTATTTTTCATTTCACACATTGTATTTTGCACCTCTAGAAATACCATTTGTGTCTTTTTTAGGTCTTCTATTTCTCATGTCTATGTTTTCCTCTACACTTTTTGAGCATACATAACTTTGCTATCATAGCTGTTCTAATTTTTCTTTATATCATCTCTTTCATTTTTGGTTAAAAAAAATTTTTATTTTTCTCCTGGTGTGGGTCTTATTTTTCTGCTTCTTAGATTTTCTGATAATTTTTTTTGCATACTGGACATTTTAGATTTTATGCTTTAGGATATTGGATTTTAATACTTTTCTTAAACTAATTTTTAACTTTTGTTCTGATACGCAGTTAAGATACTTTGAATCAATTTAATTCTTTTGAAGTTTGCTTTTAAGTTTGGTTATCATTGACCTAGATCTGGTTTTAACTTAGGACTAATTTAACCCCACTGTTAAGGTAACACCATGGGGGGAATAGAGCAAGATATATCTAAGCAGTTATACAGGTTGTTCAATGGTTCCAGTTATTATCACCAGGTAGCAAGTTACCCCCAAACTTAGAAGCTTCAAATAACCATTTTTTATAATGCTCACAGGTTCTGTGCATCCAGAACTCAAAAAAACTGTGTAGTAAAAATGACAGTCTCTGCTTCACTATGTCTGGGACCTCAGATAGGAAGACTTGGCAATTGGGGGCTAGCAATCTGGAGGCATCTTCACTCTCAAGTCTGGTGGTGGACACAGTTGTCAGTTGGGATCTTTCCAAGTGTCCTGAGCTTCTTCATAATATATGGTGGATTTGAGATAGCTGGACTTCTCACATGGAAGCTCAGGCCTCCAAAATGGGGATCTTGGACATGTTATTTAATCTTTCATCATATGTAAAATGCACATAATAATACCTACTTCCAGAACTCTTGTGAGGTCTAAATAACATATCAAGTATGGAAAAAGTGCCTACCTTTCAAAGAATCTATACCATAGTATCTGACAAATAATAGCTATTATTTTATTAGTGATATAGGTCTGTAGTACCTAGGTAGCTTAATAAAAATATTGACTTGGGATTTCTCCTTAGGGCATCCTGATTTAGTAAGTATAAGGTGAAGCCCAGAGAGAATTCACCATGTACTTATTTTGAGTTCCTTAGTAATTCTAATGTTCAGCTAGTTTGAAAATCACCAAAATAAACTTCTAAAGTAATAAAAACCAAATGTGTAGCTTATGTTCCACTTTTGAAAGTATCTTTAAGTATAGCTTGTTATCCAAACCATATCATAATTCTGTGAGGTTGGTATTCATATATTATCATTCTTACTTTATAGATTTTTTAAAAAAGAGGTATTGCTCTAATTCACACAGGTAATAGCAAAAAATATAGAGATGAGAATTTCTTCTGACCTATAGTTCAATGCTTTTTCTATGCACAATATTTCTAACTGCTTCATTTTGAATATTTACTTTCTGTTGAAACAGATGGATTTAGCTGTCTTTAAGGAAAGAGGCAACATATGACTATCAATTATCTATAAATGATAGTCAATATTATAGTCATAATGTGTCTATATACACTGTGTATGTAAATTACTTGTTTTGGATGTAACAAGAAAATTAACTTCCAGTTTTTACCTTTCTGCACTCACTTCAGGAGGTCTCAAAGGAATGGAAGTTGTTGATTTTAGGGACTTCACCTTCTTAATATTCCATGAAATCACTAAAAATAATCCCCTAGTTCAGTGTCTTTTTACCTTGTCTATTCTTAATTAATTATAATGATCACAATGTCCATTAAACAGACTCACTGCTTTTAATTAACTGAAGAAATATTGGCAATGACTTCAAAGGGCTAATAGATTTAATAAAAGTTATTAAGATGTGTCATAATGTTACAGTTCATTATCATGAAATAGAAAAACTTTATTATATAAGCTTCAATCTATTTTTTCATCACCTATAAAGCAAAACTTGAGTCAGCACTTGAGAACATGAATGTAGAATTTGGGATGGATTCAATTCTTAGAACCTCTCCCATAATTAGGTATACCATTAGTCATTTCAGAAGTTTGTGCTTTTGACTAAGAAAACAAGCCACGATGAGATGCTGGAAACAAGACAGCTGGAGGAGTTTCCATAAATTTCAACACCCTTATTAGTATTTTTATTCATTGTGTGTCCTGAAACTTTTGATTTCTAAATGCTCTTGATATACTTCCACCATACATTTGATGCTGAGTGGGTCCCCACTCGGTTGAATATCAAAACAGCCCTAGGTCAGCCCTCTGCTTACTTCTTTCTTTCCACCGAAGGATTTGCTTCCTTTGCTTTCTGCTTTAGACCTGTTAATACTCATTTTATTTCTGTGGGTTCCTTGACCATGAAGTGAGATATGGAGTCATTAAATAAGTAAACTAGGTGATTTTTGTTTGTTTTGAGATCTTCCATTCTGGGAAATGGTCAGGGAGTAGCAACAACAACACAAGTACAGGGGATTAAGAAAGTTTACCCAGGTCTCATGGTGAAGATCCTTGATCCACAGCTCCTAAGTTCATTGGGAAGTCCTAATGGCCTCCTGTTCCCTCAGGAACATTGGAGCTCATCAAGGTACACTGCCCTTCCCTGAGTACACTTTATCTTTCATCAATTTTATGTCTCCACCAATTATCAATGTTAACTGACTAGTCAATAGTCAATAAATATTCATTACCATCTCTTATGTGGTAGCACTATCCCAGGCACTGCTAGGTAGGAAAAACTGCTCTCTAATACCTTGATCTTCTTTCAGCTTCTTTTTTGATAATTTAATTTGGTCATCTAGGATTCTAATATTTTTATATGTTCTCTATAGACAAGAACTTTTTAAATTTTTTAGGTTTCATATCCCTTTAAGAAAGATAAACACTTTGGATAATTTTCCCAGAAAAATGTACATTCACATGTGCATGACCTTTGCAAGCATCCTCAGGAAGTTCATGGACTCCTGACACCCATCCATGACACCTTGGATAGCCATGGGTTTCAGATTTAGAACCACGGACACAGGCATTTCTGTATATTGTTTTCTGAATCCCAGATAAGAGTTTTGGACCAAAGGAAATAGGGGGAGGGACAGAGAAGGAAGAGATGCAACAAGAAGATGAGGGACAATTTTCTATTTAAGGTTTTGGTTCTGAAAATGGCCCTGGGAATGATTTGGCTACCATGTTGGAAGCATAGGTAGAGAATATTTTTGTCTTTGCAGAAACTTCTATTAAACAGCACTTCGCTGGAGAATCCTGGATTGGACATAAACCCTATGAGATGACCATCATTGGAAATTAGCGTAAACTTACATTCCCCAGAGATGGAAAATGAGGACGTGTCACACATAGCCTTGTGTAGTGGAAGCTAGAGGGCACAACTCAAGGTTCAAGAAGTATTAAGACCAGTTGGTAAGGGGGTTGATGGTAATTACTGTAAGAAAATAGAAACTTGTGCTAATGGTTTTAAATGAATATAAGATGATTATAGTCTCAAGTTTTCTCCACCATTTAAAAAATCCATACTTTCTGCCATTTATGCCATGTAACTCTACCACCCACTCTTCCTATTCTATGCTATCGTCTATTAACCTTCTAGCATCTTGGCACTTCACTCATTCACTGCAGAGTTTGGCACCTGTATTATAGCTTTCCTTTGCATCCCAAATTTGGGATGACTTCTGTACCTAAGTGGATGATCTATATAACACCCAGGTTTCTCTATTCCTTGACCTTCTCAGGTACAATGACATTTTGTATTTCATTTTGCTCACTGCCTTCCATAGCCACGCTGTGAATTATCTATAGTTTTCTAAACTCCAAAATAATTAATTCAGGCATTTCCCTTCCCCAATAAAACCACTTACTCTTCCAGTTTGGTTTCTTAAAATTCCCTTCTGTGACTTTCTGAACCTCTTTTGCACTTCTAGTCCATAGAATAATACTTCACTTTCTCTTTCTGCCATCCCTACTCTGCTTTCACTCCCTTCATCTATTCTAGAGTCCATGGTGTATAATTTATAATTTCTTAAAAATATACTAACTATCTTTGCTCCTCTAGTCTGTCTTTGCCACTTCAACCCAAATCTTTGTCTTTTCTCTACTGTCACTTGGGCAAAAGCATTGTTGTTGGAAGTCATACAACCAACTAGATAAATTCTGTTGTAAATTCATGGTCACAAATATCGATCGTGTGTTGTTGTTTTTTTTACATCTTACCAGTGAGGAAAGAAGCCAGGTCATATACAAAAAGAGAAGCTGCTGGATGGATGTCAGGAAAATAATAGAGACTGATTAATTAATCATTGGAAATAGGCTTGCTAGATAAAATACAGGATGCCCAAATCACCAAAACTTTGCCTACTCTTTGGCACATAGAAAGCACTGAATGTGCCACCTATGGTGAGAAGTCTAGATTTGCTTACTGAAGTAGCCCACACTTTTAAAAAAGATAATAACTAATGGGTTGAAGATTTTATTGTTGGCAGAAGTTTTGTATTGGACTGATCCTAGTTTGTTCTTTCAGTTTGAGCATGAGTGACAATTAGGAAGCTCATCTTATCTTCTGGGGCCAAAAGTTCTAGGGGAAGAAGTAGAGGAAATGTGTCTTCAGACCTCAGAGGTACTTCCAAATCTTCATAAATACCTCTGCTTATTCTGGGTTAGGGTCTTCAGGAATTTTTGACCTCTCCGGAATTAGGCCTGATTGCCAAGTTATAGTTCAGACAGTCTTTAAAATATTAAGACTCTGCATATGTGGTAATTCTCCTGTCACTAAAAAGCCTGAGTATTTAATGTCTTTACTGTCACCAAGTTGTTGTCTTGCTTCCTTTTTTTAAATAATTTAACCATTGAGGAATAATTTTCTATTAAAGTTTTTTTTCCATTATAAACATAAACATCAAGGCAGAATTTCCTATTAAAATTGTATGTTTCCATCATAAAAATAATATAATCACATTATAAAATTTTTAGGCATGTGAGAAAAATATCACACATAATCTTACCACTCTAACTCAAAATTACTAGCATTTTGATGTTTTTATTTCAGTCTTTTTTCTTGCACATTTTTAACTTCGCCATAACCAAGGGATACATGGAGTTTTGCATTCTGCTTTTTTCTTAACATCATGTCTAAGCATTTTTTCACATGATCACATAACCCACTCAACCATTCCTTTAAATGACAGCATTATCATGACAGTTAATTTTATGTGTCAACTTGGAAAGGCTATGGTGCCTAGTTGTTTGGTCGAACACTTGTCTAGAGTTGCTGTGAAGGTATTTTTTTTTATTGTGATTAACATTTACAATTGGTGGATTTAAATAAAGAAGTTTACTTTCCATAATGTGGGTTGGTCTCACCCAATCAGTTGAAGGCCTTAAGAGTAAAGACTGAGATTTCCCAAAAGGAAGAAATACTGCCTCAAGACTGCAAGATAGAAATCCTGTCTGAGTTTCCAGCCTACTGGCCTGCCCTATAGATTTTGGATTCAAGACTGCAGCATCATCAACTCTTACTTGAATTTCCAACCTGCCCTACAGATTTCAGAGTTGCCAGCTGTCACAACTGCATTAGCCAATTCCTTAAATAAATTTCTCTCTCTCTTTCGCTCTCTCTCTCTCCTCTCTCTATATCTTCAAAAAGGTATATGTACTATAACTATCTCTTTTGGGTGCTTTTTATGTGGAGAAACCTGACTGAAACAATTGTATTCTACTGAGTTGTTAAATTTACTTAACTGTTATGCTATTTTGGATATTTTATTTTTTTTCCAAATTGTGCTACTATAAAAAACACGTCAGGGCTTCCCTGGTGGCGCAGTGGTTGAGAATCTGCCTGCTAATGCAGGGGACACGGGTTCGAGCCCTGGTCTGGGAGGATCCCACATGCCGCAGAGCAACTGGGCCAGTGAGCCACGCGTCTGGAGCCTATGCTCCTCAACAAGAGAGGCCGTGATACTGAGAGGCCCGCGCACCGCGATGAAGAGTGGCCCCCGCTCACCACAACTAGAGAAAGCCCTCGCACAGAAACGAAGACCCAACACAGCAAAAATAAATAAATTAATTAATAAACTCCTATCCCCAACATCTTCTTTAAAAAAACAAAACAAAACAAAAAAACATGTCAATAAACATATTTATGTACTTCTTCATATTTTGATTACTGTATCTTAAAAAAGATTCCTAGAAGTTGAATTATGTATCTTAATAGTATGCTTACATACTTCTGCCAACAATATAATCTTCAACCCATTGATTATTACCTTTTTAAAAATGTGGGTCACTTCAATGAGCACTCCAAACCCCTTACCATAGGTTACATATTCAGGGTTTACTACATGCAGGCTTTGTCTAGGTACAAGGAACTTGCAAAAGTAAACAGAAAATTAAAAAGAAAGAGACTCTCCCCTAAGCATGTCAGGTAGAGAGAACAGGAAGTGCAAGGCTGAGATCCTTCAGCAGAAATGAAGTTTGGCTTGATGAAAGAAGGCCAGTGAGGCTGGTGCAGAGTGAGCAATGGAGAGAGTGGCAGGAGATTGCCTGGACTGAAGGGTGTGAGGGTTATATCCCAGGGGTTTTAGAAGCCATTGGAGAATTTCAAGCCTGCCATGCTGGCATGATCTGACTTATGCTTTTAAGGATGACTCTGGCTCCTGATTGAAGAAGCAAGAGTAGAAGCAGTGTGGCCAGTTAGAAGGCTATTACAATAGGCAGGTGAGGGATGATAGTGTTTTAACTAGAGAGGGAGAGATGAAGAAGGCAAAAAGTGTTGGATTGGGAAACAAATTTGAAGGTAGAGCAGAAAGAACTGGCTGTTGGATTGTGTGGAAGTGATGGTGAAGGAAAGATAGGAGGAATAGTCTGTACATTTGTAACCTTTACCCACCACTGGATGCTAGAAAGCCTGTAAGACAATCAGCAAGAGAAGAATACCACCTCCCCACCCCCATACACACCCAATGGAGATAAGGCCCAGCTTACATTTTCCTGAACCAAACACACACTTACCAAGCCCTGATGAAGTTTCAAACAGTTTTTAAATAAAGAGTTACCATAGTTGTTTCCAAGTTGTACAGAGGTGGAAACAGGAAAGACCTTATAATAATTATAGTGACTGCTCCTTTATTAAATGCTGGTGAGGAATAAAGGCTGGGTTTCATGGTTATGCCTTTGTTCCCTGCTTCCTCATCCTTTCCTCCCTGCAGCTTTCTCTCTTTAGTACTTTCCTCCAAATTATGTTTTCCTCCAGGATCTGCTGCCCCTCATCCTAGAATCAATTCTCAACCTCAACAAGTCCTTCCTTACGTCTTGGTCATTTAACCATATTAGGCACAGACTAACTATTGATATCAGTGACTTTTCTTCTCTGCCCAATTACTGCTATTTCACAAAGGGAAGATGATTGTATTTGTGGGCTACTAATTTACGGATGAGTGAAGACTCAGTTTTGGTCCTTTGGATGAGACTAGATGATGAAGGTAGAAATGATGGTGGAGACTGTGGTGGTAGTGTGTGTGTGTGTTATTAAAGGCAGTTTTCTCCTAGAGGTTTCCAAAACACTTTTCACAAACCACAATGATGAATTTCCTTTTCACCTATTCTCATCTGACCCTTATAAGAGGTATGTATTCCTCTTATTAACATAACATTGAACCATTGTTTTAATGAACTAGTGACCTTGCCTTTTAATATTGAGAGTCTTTTTCCTTCTTATTTTGAGCTATATTGCTAAGCTTTCTGCATTAACTGACAGTACCATTCACCTTCTTTTTTTGTCTTCTTTCCAGTTACTTCTTTTTAATTAACAATTTTCTCCGAGCTAAGAGGAAAGGTGGACGATGAAAATTTTGGACATCTTACTGTGTATGGCCTAGAAATTCTCACCTCTGTGGAGATCACAAAATTCTGTCTGCATATTGCAAACAAGAGAAACACCATGAGGGTTATTTGGTGTTCCAAAGTTCTGCTTACTAAAGTGAGCAAAAGTTTGCATGGCATGCACCTAGAGAAAGAAGGAAACTGAATGCAACTTCCGCCTGTTCTTGGTGCAAGAGCTGGCAAAGTGAAAGCCAGAACTTATGAGGAGTAACTTCTTGAACATCACAGAGAAGAAATGACAAGGAGACAAAGCTGGGACTTTCCAATTCCGGTTCTCTTCCCACTCCAACTCAGACAAAGGATCACTGAAGTGACTGTGTATTTTTTTTTAATGTATACTTTTTCCTTCTTTTTTGGTGTGAGTTGTAAGAATTCAGATATTTTCCCTTCAAAACCTTAGGCAGGGACATCCCTGGTGGTGCAGTGGTTAAGAATCTGCCTGCCAATGCAGGGGACACAGGTTCGAGCCCTGGTCTGGTAAGATCCCACATGCTTCAGAACAACTAAGCCTGTGCGCCACAACTACTGAGCATGCGCTCTAGAGACCACAAACCACAACTACTGAGCCTGTGTGCTGCAACTACTGAAGCTCACATGTCTAGATCCCATGCTCTGAAATAAGGGAAGCCACCACAATGAGAAGCCTGTGCACTGCAACAAAGAGTAGTCCCTGCTTGTTGCAACTAGACAAAGCTCATGCTCAGCAATGAAGACTCAATGCAGCCAAAAATAAATAAATAATAAATAAAAAGAAAAGAAACAGAAAAATCCACAAAATCCACCCCCTCAGACCAAAAGCTAGTTCTTTGAAAAGCACAATGAACTTGATAAACTCTAGACTGACAAAAAAAAAAATCTTAGGGAGAAGACATGTCTACCTAATTATAATCCAATACTTGGTGTGGCAGAGATATGTAGTTATTAATCAAAATCCACTTACTGGTTCATCTTTCAATATTATTCCCAAGTTTTAGATGGGTAAATGATTACCTAACCAAAGATTCCATTTCCCGGCCTCCCTTGCAGCTAGATATAGCCATGAGACTAAGTTCTGTCCAATAGGATGTCAGTGAAAGTGGTGGGTGTCGCTTCCTGGCTGTATCCTTAAAGAGAATGAGAAAATTGGCCTCAGTTCCTCCCTTCTTACCAGCTGAGACACAGATAAGTTTATGAGAGCTTTACAAAATACCCTAGAGCCAAAGACAAAATCTGTGTGTTGAGGATGGTAGAGGTGCCGTACCATGGATTACCTGCTTCTTCACTGTTGTATGAAAGAGATAAAATTCTACAGACTTAAGCCATCCTATTTTGGAGTCTCATTTTCAAAGCAGGCTAAACTGAACTTTAATTAATATATAAGGTAGGCACTACAATTGCAAACACCTAAAATTTGAAGGCATTATCTAGGTGATTGGGCAGGGAGCAGTGAAAACATAGATATTGTGGCTGAAAAGCATGTGACCCTTATTATACAAATAAGAGCAAAATATTTGTTAGAAGTATCATCTATGATACCTTAGAAGGATGATCATGTTCTTACTCAGCCTTTAGTTCTAGAAAAAGTCATTGGAAAATATAGGAGTTTATTGGATATTTTTTGGCCTTTATGTTCACCTCAACAGAGAACTCAGGCAGGAATTAGCTATTTTTCAAGCAAAAGGAAAAGATATACAGCTCTGTTAAGGGAGGCTCATTCTTCCTGGAACCAGAAATTTAAATACCCTGGGATGACAGATTTGAAAAAAAAAACAATTTTTCTCTCCCACCAACTTAAGACAAAAGACTGTGTCTTTTTCAAGTGCCTCGTTCTAGTCTTCTCTGTAAGACAAAGGGAACCAGCCCAGGAGCAGTATCAGACTAAGGGTGTTGTCTTCCTACCCAAGCCTGTTGTTTCAGGTGACTTCAAGATAGGCACCACTGAACTCAGTGAAAGAGACATGGGTAAGGCACAAAGACCAATGAATAAGAGGAGAGTCAACAGGCTTAAGAATGTTGTCTACGGAAGCACTTTGATTATGGTTATTTATATTTTTCTGGACATAAAACAAGCCAGGAGCTAATAACCTAAAATCCTATAAAGTCTTTGAAGAGATTTTAATACTGAAGGAAACACAAACATTCTTTTCAACGGTTTGTGACTATTCAACTCTAAAGCATCACCTGGGCTCCCAAAACTGTACCATCAGAAAGTGAGTTGTGAAATCTGAGAAGCCCCTACAGAAGGCATATTATTCCATGTCTACACCAGATGTAGCTGTGGAGTATAGTAAAGAAGAGAGCTCCACAGATTGTAGAAGCATGGTCTAAAGAAGACCCCTTTTCCAAAGCTCCATCTAACTCATTGTAGCAAAGAAGGTCTACTCCAGGAGTAAAAAGCCAAGGACACTGGAGATCTAATTGTTTCTATTCCCAGCTCCTGCTTGTAGGGCAGAGATTTCATGCCATAAGGGGAAATACCGAAAAATAGGGCTGCCACCCTCTTACATTTCCAGTTAGTAGGGTGTGGTATTACTCAACAAAAGGTAGGCCACCCCGTTACCCTTGTCTCCACCTCCAATGGAATATCATAGCATATGCCCAAGAGCTGGCATGCTACAACTAAAAGATCCCTCATGCTGCAACTAAAGATCCCGCACGTGGCAATGAAGATCCTGAGTGCCACAAATAAGACTTGGTGCAGCCAAATAAATAAATAAACATTTAAAAATATATATATATAAGAAGGGAAAAAAATCTGAGCAGTGACATCAGAGGTTACACACCTCAGGGAAAAATATATTTCACAGAATTTGTCCACGCAAGCCACCAATCAAATAAACTAACAAAAACCCCCAGCAATATTAATAAGCCCCAGAATGGGAGAGGGGAACTAATCAGAATCCAGACTTACTACAATAACTTAAATGTCAAGTTTTCAACAAGAAATCATGAGATATTTGGAGAAACAAGATAGTGTGATCTTTGTATGGGAAAAAAAAAATAGCAGGCAATAAAACTACCTTTGAGGGGACCAAGATGTTAGACATAGCAGACAAAGACTTCAGTGCAGCAATAATAAATGCATTCAAAGAACTAAATGAAACCATATTTAAAGAATTAAAAGTAAGTATGATGACAACGACTCATCAAATAAAGAATATCATTGAGACAGAAATTATAAAAATGAACCAAATAATAATTCTGTAGTTGGAAGTACAATAACTGAAGTGAAAAATTCACTAGAGGGCTCAATAGTATATTTGAGCTGGCTGAATTCAGAACTTGTGAACTTGAAGAGAGATCACTAGAAACTATATAACCTAAAGAATAGAATGAAAAAAATGAAGGAAAATAAACAAAGCCTCAGAGACCTCATTTAGTGCACCAACATATGTGTAATGAAAGTATCAAAAGGAATGGAGAATGAGAAGGGGGCAGAAAAAATATTTTAATAAATGGTTGAAAACTTACCAAATATTGTGAAAACATATTAATCTACACTGCCACGAAGCTCAACAAATTCTAAGTAAGATAAACACAAAGAGGCCCATACCTAGACACATTATTATTAAAATGTTGAAAGTGAAAGCCAAAGAGAAAATGTTGAAAGCAGCAGAGGAAGACTGACTTATCACAACAAGAGAACACCAATAAGATTAGTAGCTTAATTTTCATCAGAAATAATCAAGTGTGGAGGCAGTGAGATAATATATTCAAAGTGCTTAAATTAAAAAAAAAAAAAAAACTGTCCACCAAGAATCCTATGTTCATAATAACCTAAAATCCTATAAAGTCTTTGAAGAGATTTTAATACTGAAGGAAACACAAACATTCTTTTCAACGGTTTGTGACTATTCAACTCTAAAGCATCACCTGGGCTCCCAAAACTGTACCATCAGAAAGTGAGTTGTGAAATCTGAGAAGCCCCTACAGAAGGCATATTATTCCATGTCTACACCAGATGTAGCTGTGGAGTATAGTAAAGAAGAGAGCTCCACAGATTGTAGAAGCATGGTCTAAAGAAGACCCCTTTTCCAAAGCTCCATCTAACTCATTGTAGCAAAGAAGGTCTACTCCAGGAGTAAAAAGCCAAGGACACTGGAGATCTAATTGTTTCTATTCCCAGCTCCTGCTTGTAGGGCAGAGATTTCATGCCATAAGGGGAAATACCGAAAAATAGGGCTGCCACCCTCTTACATTTCCAGTTAGTAGGGTGTGGTATTACTCAACAAAAGGTAGGCCACCCCGTTACCCTTGTCTCCACCTCCAATGGAATATCATAGCATATGCCCAAGAGCTGGCATGCTACAACTAAAAGATCCCTCATGCTGCAACTAAAGATCCCGCACGTGGCAATGAAGATCCTGAGTGCCACAAATAAGACTTGGTGCAGCCAAATAAATAAATAAACATTTAAAAATATATATATATAAGAAGGGAAAAAAATCTGAGCAGTGACATCAGAGGTTACACACCTCAGGGAAAAATATATTTCACAGAATTTGTCCACGCAAGCCACCAATCAAATAAACTAACAAAAACCCCCAGCAATATTAATAAGCCCCAGAATGGGAGAGGGGAACTAATCAGAATCCAGACTAACTACAATAACTTAAATGTCAAGTTTTCAACAAGAAATCATGAGATATTTGGAGAAACAAGATAGTGTGATCTTTGTATGGGAAAAAAAAAATAGCAGGCAATAAAACTACCTTTGAGGGGACCAAGATGTTAGACATAGCAGACAAAGACTTCAGTGCAGCAATAATAAATGCATTCAAAGAACTAAATGAAACCATATTTAAAGAATTAAAAGTAAGTATGATGACAACGACTCATCAAATAAAGAATATCATTGAGACAGAAATTATAAAAATGAACCAAATAATAATTCTGTAGTTGGAAGTACAATAACTGAAGTGAAAAATTCACTAGAGGGCTCAATAGTATATTTGAGCTGGCTGAATTCAGAACTTGTGAACTTGAAGAGAGATCACTAGAAACTATATAACCTAAAGAATAGAATGAAAAAAATGAAGGAAAATAAACAAAGCCTCAGAGACCTCATTTAGTGCACCAACATATGTGTAATGAAAGTATCAAAAGGAATGGAGAATGAGAAGGGGGCAGAAAAAATATTTTAATAAATGGTTGAAAACTTACCAAATATTGTGAAAACATATTAATCTACACTGCCACGAAGCTCAACAAATTCTAAGTAAGATAAACACAAAGAGGCCCATACCTAGACACATTATTATTAAAATGTTGAAAGTGAAAGCCAAAGAGAAAATGTTGAAAGCAGCAGAGGAAGACTGACTTATCACAACAAGAGAACACCAATAAGATTAGTAGCTTAATTTTCATCAGAAATAATCAAGTGTGGAGGCAGTGAGATAATATATTCAAAGTGCTTAAATTAAAAAAAAAAAAAACTGTCCACCAAGAATCCTATGTTCAGTAAAACTATGTTTCAGAAGGGAAGGTGAAATAAAGACATTCTCAAATGAGTGCTGAGAAAATTGCTAGCAGGAAAATCACCTTACAAGAAATACTAAAGGAATTTCTTCAAACTGAAAGGAAGAGACACCAGATAGTATTTTGAATCTACATGAAAAAACAAAGACTGCCTCTATAGGAAATTATGTAAAAATAATAAAAGACCATATATTTAAAAATTAGAGAGAATAACCCTATAGTAGAGAAAAGAAGTGACATCAATAATAACTTGAATCCACACAAAAAATAAAGAGTACTGGAAATGATAAATAAGAAAATCAATATAAAAACTTTATAAAGATATTTTTTCTTAGTTTTTTCAAAAGACATATGATTATATAAAACAACAATTATAACATTGTATTGTTGGGTTTGGAATACATATTGACATATTATATATGACAATAATAGCACAAAGAAGGGGACAGGGAATGGAGTTATAGTAGGACATATTTTCTATATTTCACTGGAATTAAGTAAGTATAAAATCTGAAGTAGTTTCTAATAAATTTTTTATTGTAAACCTATAGCACCCATTAAGAAAATAACTCAAAAACATAGTTAATAAACAAAAAAGGAATTAAAATGTGTATCAGAAAATATCCACTTACTAGGAAAGAAGTCAGTAAAGGAGGAACAGAGGAACATTAAATGAGACATATAGAAGACAAAAAGTAAAATGACAAACATAAAATCACCTATAGCAAAATAACATTAAATGTGTATGAATTAAAGAATTTGATCAAAAGAAAGAGGCTGTCAGAAATAATTTTTTTTAAAAAGTAAGATTCAACTATGTGCTGTCTATAAGAGGCACACTTTATATTAAAAAATATAATTGTCTAAAAGATGAAAAATGTATAAGAGATACGATGAAAGTAACAACCATAAGAAAGCTAGAGTAGACATACTGATATCATATCAAACAAAATAGAATTTAAGACAAAAATGTTAATAGAGATAAAAGGGACTATTTTTAATGATAAAGGGGTCTATTATCAGGATGATATAACAATTATAAATATATATGTACCTAACAACAGGCCCTCAAGATATATTAAGCAAAAACTGACAGAACTGAAGGGAGAACTAGAAAGTTCAAAAATAATAGTTGCAGACATCAATATACGATTTAGAATAGACTAGAGTAGAACAGAACAACTAGAGAGTAAATCAGCAAGGATATAGAAGACTTCAATAACACTATTAAGAAATCAGACATAACTGATACCTATAGAACCCTCCACTTAACAACAGAACATATAATCTCAAGAATACAAGGAATGTTCTTCAGTATAGACAATAAGCTGGCCATAAAAGAAGTAGCAACAGTTTTAAAATAATTGAAATCATTCAAAGTATGTTTTCAGACCACAAAGTAATTAAATTAGAAATCAACAACAAACAGAAATTTGGGAAATTCATATACATGTGGAAATTTAAAAACACATTCTTAAATAACCAATGGATCAAAGAAGAAATCAGAAAATATTTTGAGATGAATGAAATTGAAAATATAACATTCCAAAATGTTTGGGATATACATTGTGATAAACATTGCAAAAGCAATGTTTAAAGGATAATTTAGAGCCATAAAGTCCATGGTAGAAATAAAGAAATTAAATAATCTAACCTCCCAACTTAAGAAATTAGAAAAAGAAGGTCAAAGAAAACTCAAAGAAAGAGGAAGTATGGGAATAATAAAGATTAGAGTAGAAACAAATGTAATAGAAAATTTAAAAACAACAGAGAAATCAACAAAGCCAAAAGTTGGTTTTTTGAAAAGATCAACATAATTAACATACCTTTAGGTAGACTTAGAAAAAAAGGGCAAAGATTCAAATTAGTAAAATCAGGAATGAAAGAGGGAACATTACTACCAACCTCACAGAATTTTAAAAATATTTATAAAAGAATACTATAAGCAACTGTATACAAATTTGATAACTATATGAAATGGAAAAATTCCCAGAAAAAAATAAATTACCAAAAGTGACTCAAGAAGAAATTGAAAATCTTAATAGAACTATAACACAAGAAAAGGTGAAATTAGCAATAAAAATCTTTCCATAAAGATAATCCCAGGCCCAGATGGCTTCACTAGCTAATACCAAACATTTAAAGAAGAATTAATAGTAATTATTAGCAAACTCTTGCAGAAAATAGGAAGACTTCTAATTCATTCACCATTCATTCACTACCCTAATATCAAAAACAAAGACATTATAATGAAACTACAGACAAATGTCTCTTATGAATATAGACAAAAATCCTCAAAAAATACTAGAAAATTGAATCCAACAACATATTTTTTAAAATTATACATCTTGAGCAAGTGGAATTTTTCATAGGCATGAAAGTTTGTTTTAATTTCTCAAAATGAATGTAATCCATTATATTAGTAGAATTATGGACAGAACTACATAATATCTATTGATGCAGAAAAATCATTTAACAAAATCCAACACCGCATGATAAAACCTTATAAGACTATAAATAAAATTCTTCAACCTGATAAAGGTCTTCTATGAAAAATCTACAATCAACATCATCATACTTAATGCAGAAAAACCGAAAGTTTTTCCTTAAGATAAGGAACAAGATAAGAATGTCTGCTCTCACCACTTTTATTCAACAGTGTACTGGAGGATATAGTTGAGTCAATTAGACAAGAAAAATAAATAAAAGACATTAAAACTACTAGAATTAATAAAAAGTTTTGTGAGATTGTAGAAAATAAGATCAACATACAAAGTTTAATTGTATTTTTATACACTAGGAATAAATATACTGAAAATGAGATTAAGAAAACAACTCTATTAACAATTGCATTAAGAAAAAGAAAATACTTAGGAACAAATTTAATGAAGGAAGTGCAAGACTTGTACATTGAAAACCATAAAGCATTGCTGAAAGAAATTAAAGACATAAATAAATGAAAAACATCCCATGTTTGAATGAACTTAATTGGATTAGAAGACTTAATATTTTCAAAATAGCTATATTCCCTAAATTATTGTACAGATTCAACATAATCCCAATCAAAATCCCAGGTGGCTCTTTTGTAGAAATTGCTAAAATTCATATAGATAGGCAAGGGATCCAGAATTACCAAAACAATCTTGAAAAAGAAAAAAGTTGGAGGACTTACACTTCTTCCCAATTTCAAAGCTTACAACAAAGCTACAGTAATGAAGTCAGTATCAGTGTCTTGCTAGCATAGGTACAAACATATAAATTAATTGATGGAATAAAAATGAAAGTCCAGAAATAAGCCCTTACATTTATAGTCAACTGATTTTCAACAAAGATGCCAAGATCATTCAATGAAAAAGAAATAGTCTTTTCAACAAAAAACTATGGGACAATTGGATACTCACATGCAAAAATATGAATTTCAGTCCCTACTTCATACCATACACAAAAATTAATTCAAAATGCATCACAGACCTAAAATTGCAACTCTTACAAAAATATAGGAAAGAATATTCATGTTGTGGGTTGTGCAGTAATTTCTTAGATATGATACCAAAAGCACTTACAATAAAGGCAAAAATTAATAAGTTAAACTTTGCATTTCAAAAGGCGAAGTCAAGAAAGTAAAAAGGAAATCTATACTGAGATGTATACTAATCAGGAATGAATGCTCATCCTCACTATAGGTATATATAAGCATATTTATGCCATCATTATTCATAGGAGTTGCAAACTGGAAACTCCTCAAACAGTAGAATGTATAAACAAATTGTGGCATACTCATATATTGAAACACTATACAGAAGTGAAAAGGAATACACCATAGATTCATATCTCAACACACTATATTGAATGAAGGAAGCCCCACATAAAATAATGCATGCCATTTAATTTCATTTATTATTAGATCATAGTTGTAGAGACTAAGATATGGTCATTGTTGGGGGAAAAGGTGAGTAGTGACTGAGAGGTCATGAAAGGAGCTTCTGCTATCTGGAAATATTTTATTCCTTGACCTAGATAGTGATTATAAGGGTATTTGCCTTGGGATAATTCATTGTGCTGTAATATGTATACTTTCAGCACCCTTTTGTGTGGATATTATTTCAATTAAAACAAAACCGATTTCAAAACGTATATTAGCAAAAATAAAGAACAGGGAAATCATGGTACAGATGAATTAATAGCAAATAGTAAAACAATTCAAATGTTCCAGTCTTAATAACTGTTCTCAGTACAGTCCCCCAAAACATGAAAATGGCATCAAAAATTCTTTTATGAGATGATTATCTAAAGGAATTATAATTTGTTTAAAAAACTAGTCCAAAAGTTTTAAAACTCCAAACAAGTGCTGGGAAAAGCAGGGGAAGGTTCAAAGAAGTGAACTTGTGCTGAATAGACTCATCCTACCTAGTTGGGGAAGTCAATAAAGAATTATAGATTATGTTTTATTTTGCTTTGCTTTTGAGGTTTTTAAAAACAATATACTTAAAAGAAATCTAGCTGTATGTTGCTTACAAGAGATATACTATAATAAAATGGCTCAGGAAATGTATAAATAAAGACTTGGACAAAATATATGGACAAATATAAACAAAATGAATTTCATGGGAAAGTAAATTGAGACAGCCACTATGGTGAGCAGTATGGAGGTTCCTTAAAAAACTAAAGGTAGAACTACCATATGACTCAGCAAACCCACTACTAGGCATATATTCTGAGAAAACCATAATTCAAAAAGACACATGTACCCCAATGTTCATTGGAGCTCTATTTACAATACCTAGGACATGGAAGCAAACTAAATGTCCATCAACAGAGGAATGGATAGAGAAGATGTTGTACATAAATACATTGGAATATTACTCAGCCATAAAAAGGAACGAAATTGGGTCATTTGTAAAGATGTGGGTGGACCTAGAGTCTTTCATACAGAGCAAAGTTAGTCAGAAAGAGAAAAACAAATATCGTATATTAATGCATATATGTGGAATCTAGGAAAGTGATATAGATGAATCAATTTGCATGGCAGGAATAGAGACGCAGATGTAGAAAACAGATGTGAGGACATGGGGGAAAGAGGAGGTGGGATGAATTGGGAGATTAGGATTGACATATATACACTACCATGTGTCAAATAGGTAGCTAGTGAGAACATGCTGTATAGCACAAGGAGCTCAGCTCGGTGCTCTGTGGTGATCTAGATGGGTGGAATGGGGGGGAGGGAGTGGGAGGGAGGTCCAAGATGGAGGGGATATATGTATTCATATAGTTGATTCACTTCATTGTACAGCAAAAACTAACATAACATTGTAAAGCAACTATACCCCAATAAAAAAAAAGAATTTCAAATTAACAAGCAAAGTAAAATGCATGAAATAGTAACAAGTCATTTTATACACAATAATACATAAAAAGAGCTTGATCCACAATGGAGATATATCAGAATTGTGTGCTAAATAACAGAATCAAAATATGTAATGCAAAATCTCTGAATAAAAATATACTGATAACACTCCAATAAGTATTTTATTTCTTAACAGATAATTAAGATAATTTAAATATGGACACTAAAGATAATAAATTTACACTGAATGCCATACCCTAGAAAAAACTACCTTCTCTTCCAGAGCTTATAGGTACATAAAATGTATAATATGTTATGTATCAAAGAAAGTATCAATACATATCTGTCAACTGAAATCATTTAGGCAATATTTTTAAACAATCGACAATCACACAAGTACAATTAGAAATTAAGGGCAAAAGTACAACATAAAATGAAACAAAATTTCAAAAAAGATCTGGCAAATAAATCAAGTTAAAGGAGAGAAATTTGACCATAATTATAGAGCATTTTACAAAATAATGAGCATAAGAATAAGCATAAAAATAATGAGCATAAGAATACTATATCTTAAAATATAGTAAATATAGTAAGGAAATAGGCAGTCTACCTGATAAAGAATTCAGAATAATGATGGTAAAGAAGATCCAAAATCTTGGAAATAGAATAGACAAAATGCAAGAAACATTTAACAAGGACCTAGAAGAAATAAAGAGGAAGCAAGCAACGATGAGCAACACAATAAA
>NC_041217.1:59312743-59312965 GCF_002837175.3 Physeter macrocephalus
CAACCAAGATTACTCTACCCAGCGAGGATCTCATTCAGATTTGATGGAGAAGTTAAAACCTTCACAGACAAGCAAAAGCTGAGTGAGTTCAGCACCACCAAACCAGCTTTACAACAAATGCTAAAGGAACTTCTCTAGGCAGGAAACACAAGAGAAGGAAAAGACCTACAATAACAAACCCAAAACAATTAAGAAAATGGTAATAGGAACATACATATCGAT
>NC_041217.1:59314963-59331593 GCF_002837175.3 Physeter macrocephalus
CAATGAATTTGGTAAAGCTGCAGGATACAAAATTAATGCACAGAAATCTCTTGCATTCTTATACACTAATGAAAAATCTTAAAGGGAAATTAAGGAAACACTCCCATTTACCACTGCAACAAAAAGAATAAAATATCTAGGAATAAACCTACCTAAGGAGACAAAAGACCTGTATACAGAAAACTATAAGACACTGATGAAAGAAATTAAAGATGATAAAAATACTTTTGAGTGCATTTGCAAACAACCTTTTTATTTTGAAGAAACAACTAAAGAAAAATGTGCAATGTATTTCAGACATTTTCATAAATTACTCTAAACTTTCAGTATTTGGAAATAAGCAACTATATTGTATTAAGATGAAGGATGTACTGATACCTTAGTACCAAACAAAACTACAAGCTGGCTGACCTCATCCTTTGGCTCAGTTTTCAGAGCAGCCCTCTCCATATGTTGGGTAGATGACTTCCTCACTGATGTCCTTTTGGGGGTGCCAGAAGGGTTCTCTGTCCACAAATGCTTTCTCCTCCTCCTGACTGACTGACCATGTGAAATCTTCCCAAGACTCAGCCTCTGTTATTTAGCTAAAGGGTACTCTACCTGTCTCCTTGTTAAAATCTAAAACCACCATGGACTAAGAGTATGAAAGTTGAGTGGTATGAGGGATGGGGATTGAGCAGCTTGTGTGACTGTAGGCGTAAGAAGGAACATCCATATATATGCTAAAAACATCACAAAGCAGTATAAATATTTACTAAAGTCTCTTAAATACAAACTGAATTTTAATGAAGCAAAATTTAAGCTCTTCCCATATTTCTCACAGTAGCTTAAATAGCATGGCTGCTGTTTTGTTCCATTATACATACACAACCACCTTAGAACACCACTAGTAGGACTAACCTCATAATTACTGACCACTGTTTAAAAAACTGATCCTCGGAGTCTTTGTATTACCCCCCATAGAGAAAGGGACTGTGCAGGTGTGGTTAAGATAAGGCTCTTAAGATGAAGAGAGTGTCCTGGATCAGCCAAGTGGTCCCAGTGTAATCAAAAGGGAAAGAGGGAGGTATGAGAATCAGAGGACTTGTGATGAGACAGCAGAGGTCAATAATGCAATGGCTAGCTTTGAAGAGGTAAGAGGGCAAGGAATGTAGCTTTCCTTTGGAAGCTGGAAAAAGCAAGGAAAAGAATTGTCCCCTAGAAACTCCAGAAAGAATACAGACCTGTCCACACCTTGGTTTTAGCCCAGTAAGACTTCTAACCTCCAGAGGCACAAGGTAACAAATCTGTATTAGTTAGGTAACCAAATCTGTGGTAATTTGTTACAGCAGTGATAGGAAACTAATACCTTCTAAGTATAGAAAGACATTAGTATCAATAAAAAAGAAAAAATATATTAAGGCAGTTGATTTTTTAAGTTATGTTTAAAGTTATTGTATTTTAGTGACTAAAGAATAAGCCTTAATTTTAAAAATAAGAAGCCTTAATCATTGTTTTGTGGGTTTTCCTTTATCCTTTCTTAGCTACTTTTCTTTCCACTGGACTTTATAATCATCTCAGTGGTCAGTAAAGCTCACGTTAAAGAAATATGTGTAATAATTTTTCTCCAGAATTAAAAGTAGATAGCTGAGTTTAGTATAGCAAATTACAAAGCATTTTTAGCTTGTTATCTGTCTTGATCATATAGTAGGAGGATAAAGAGTAGTTTTTTGGTTTTTTTTTCTTTTTTTGGTGTTAATCTACCTTTTGAATAAACAAATGAAAAACAACTCTGCAGGGAAAAGACAGAGGCTTAGAGATGGTTAGAAAGCACAGTTAAAGGTGGAAACTTGGACCTTCCCTGCTGAACCCTGTCTCTCCAGGTATGTTTCATCACACAGTACCCCCACCACACTGCACTGGTATGATTTGGTACCCTCTGCAGGATTTTCATTTGTGTGTTCTCCCACAGTCTTTTAAGCAGCTCTGAAAATTTCATCCAAATTACTGAGTACTTTTATTTTTTAATTTATAATTTTTTATTTGTACCTTAGTTACTTTTTAATCGTTGCTTCCTTTACTGTACAAAACATGTGGGTTTATGCAATTCTCACTCAACAGAGCACATGTTTAAAGGTAAGTTATACAAAAGCAACTTATGACTGTTGACCACTTTTATAAAGAGTATGTTTCAAGAACAAGGTGTAGTCAGAAGAATCTTGACTCATGAATGCTAATTTATTTTGTGATAGTACATGTGTTTCAAGAACGAACTGTTTCAGATGAATCCTAATTAATGAATTAATTTTTAATAGTATAAGCCCTACAAGAATAGGGTGTACCCTGATGAGTTCTCTCGGGTGAGTGAACCTTTTCCTCACACCCACCCATCTCCTAAAGATTGATGTTCCAAGGTTCCCTTGGAATCCTCTCTCTTATCACACTACACTCCCTCCACAGAGGATGTCACTCAGGCTCGATCTTTAGCTACAACCTGGTGACTTCCAAATCTTTATCTTCCAGCGTAGCCTTCTCTCTTGAGATACAGTTTCATGTTTATACCTGCCTTCTGGACAGCTCCATAGGCACATCACACTCCCATTCCTATTTTTTATTTTTATCTTTTTGGCTGCGTTGGGTCTTCATTGCTGCGTGTGGGCTTTCTCTAGTTACCACGAGCTGGGGCTACTCTTCGTTGTGGTGCATGAGCTTCTCATTGCAGTGGCTTCTCTTTGTTGTGGAGCTCGGGCTCTAGGTGGGCGGGCTTTAGTAGTTGTACCACACGGGCTCAGTAGCTGTGGCTCGGGGCTTTAGAGTGCAGGCTCAGTAGTTGTGGCGCTCGGGCTTAGTTGCTCCACGGCATGTGGGATCTTCCTGGACCAAGGCTCGAACCTGTGTCTCCTGCATTGGCAGACAGATTCTTAACCACTGTGCCACCAGGGAAGTCCCCACACTCCCATTTCTAAAACTGAACTCAGTTTATCTCCATTAAAACAATTCCCCAAGTACTGTTTCCTGATCCTTATTTCCCTAACCCAAGCAGAATAAGGGAGTTAGTATGAAATTATGAAAAAGCAAAAATAGAAAGGATAAAAAGCCTTGTTATTTACTGTTGTATTTTGGGTAAATGAGAATGGGCTAAAAACAGTGATTCATTGTCTTATCACTGGAAAAAATAGACAGTGAATTCCTTGAACCAGTCCCTCCAAATCTCTCTCATTCTGTTAATGGCTCTATTCCGATTACTGCTGTAATAAATTACCACAAACTTAGTGGCTTAAAACAATTTGAATTTATTATCTTACAGTTTGGGAATTCAAAAGTTTAAAATCAGTTGCACTGGGATAAAATCAGTGTCAGCAGGGCTGCGTTTCTTCTGGAGACTCTAGGGGACAATCTGTTCCTTGCTTTTTTCAGCTTCTAGAGACCTCTTACATTCCTTGGTTCATGAACCCTTCTACCATCTTCACAGGCAGCAGCAAAGCATCTCTTTCCTCTCTGATCTTTGCTTCCATTCTCACATCTCTCTCTGATTCTAATCCTCTTGCCTCCTTCTTATAAGAACCCATGTGATTAGATTGAGCACCACTGGATAATCCAGGCTACTCTCCCCATATCAATATCCTTAACTCAATCTCATCTACAAAGTCCTTTTTGCCATAAAAGTTAATATATTCATAGGTTCTTATGATTGCGACATGGACATCTTTCTAGTTGAAAATTCTGCAATAAAAGATTCTCTGCTGTTCTCAAAGGTTCAATAAGATTTCTGAGCATGCCTATATAGAGTAGACCTTATACTTTTGTCACTGTTTCCTGTGATCTTGCCATATACTGTAACTAAAACCTACATAGAATTGAAAACTGATGAGAATTTACTCCTTGGACTCATTTCTGCTATGCTATAGACCCCACTGTGATTAGTGAGAATTTGGCAGAAGTGTTTTTATACACCAGAACAACTCGTTAATGAGACCGCTGTTTTAGAAGAGAATGCCCCAAGGTATGGAGAAGATAAATAAGAGCTAGTTCCATCTGCAGGACCAGCAGCACAAAAGGAAAATCTTCTCATATTCTTGGTGAAATATCCTACTGAAAATTTCAAGACTATGCCCCACTTGGCTTTGGATTTCTCATTAATTGTTTTTCATGAACTAATACTAGAATAATTCAGCTTACCATGAGCTATTCCTTGGTTAATTACTGGTACTTAGTTTTATAGAATCTTCCCAGTTTCCAAATTGGGTCAGATTCAATTAGGAAAGAACTGCAAACGAGAAGCCCAATAACCTGTGTCAGCTCTTAGGTGAGATACTCTATATCTTTCTCCACAGCTGGGTCCCATCTACTGGCTCTCCACAGTGTCCAAGAACAACTCTGACTGAAATCGGGAGATATCTAATAATGTCTTGAGGACTGAAGTTTGGTCTGGTTTCTCCAGTAAAACTCAAGTTATTAAATTAACATAGGAAAGAAATTTTTCTTTTAAACAGAAAAGTAAATTTTTAATTATGTGTTTGTAAGATTAATTTTTAAGAAGGTCTACAGTTCTTACAAGAATATTCTGTAATATCTTTGAAAAGGTAATTTTCTATTAAAGTGGGACTTCTCAACTGGAGGCTTACCAGAATCTCCTGTGGTACTTTTTCAGACTATATTAGTTTCCCAATTACTTTACTCCTCAGGAAATTTTGATATATCTAGATGACCTCTCAGTAGAGTGTCCATATTATTGATGGATGACTTTGAAGAGTGAAAGTTTTATTTGTCCTACACAACACCAAGAAAAAAGGCAAAACAAAGATTGCCCTGGTAAACAAGGACATGTGATTGCATATCTTTAAATCCTTCTCCAGTTCTAGTCAGTGGTTCTCAACCCTGACTGTACATTCATTAGTAGGACTGCTTCTTGAAAATATCATTCCCTGCTCCTTACCTAGGAGGTCGAGAATACACCTTGGGGGAGAACACAGAGAACAGTCCAGCAAAGAAGGAAGACAGTGGATCCTGCAACACAGAAACTTGGTACAAGAGCGACCTAACCTGAGCGATCCAGGACAGGAATGTCAACAGCACAGCTGCAAGACACATGAATCCAGGAAGGGGAAGATACCCAACTTCAAAGATTGTGAGTGAGTGGGAAAACCCTTCCTTTGAGACATCAGAAGATGGTGGTTAGCAAGTTGAGTCTACTGATTTTTTTTTTTTTTTTTGCCTTCTCCCACCTCTCACTTCCTAACCTCCCATTGCATTGGTTTGAACTACTCTGTCAATGGCAACAATCTATCCTGGAATTTCTAGTATTTCTTCATTTTAAATAGTCTGTCCTAGATTGAGATATGATTTGAATAAATGCCAATTTTGAGTTCAGGAAATACACCAATTATTAGCACTTACCATATTTTTCCATGTATCATAGCTATTTTTGTACTTGTCGTATCTTCTCTAGTGCACACTTAATTCCTTGATAGTAGAATTAAATCTTATTCCTTATGATATACTGCCTCTGTATCTGGCAACTGCTTCACCTAATGAGTTTTTAATATATTTCTGTTGAATTAAAATTTAATATACACATGAAATTAAGGACAGAGAATTTAATAGATACTGCATTCTCACCCCTCCCCCCCCCCAGTTGTTAGGTTTTCATTGTACTTTTTGTGCATAGTGGATTTTTCCAACTACTTACTGGCTACCATTTACTGAGAAGTTCCCATGTATCGGGCACTACACTAGCAGAGATGCTTGTGTGCTCATTGCCTGAGAATAATGGGAATAATTTATGAAGATCCAGCTGACTGAAAAGGGAATTAAGTAGTAGAATTTTTGTGGTTAGGAAAAGCTTTTGAAAAGTAAGAAAAATTTTCTTTCTTTATAATGGTAAAAATCTGGTAAAATCTAAAATGTACAATAATAAATTACATAATAGAAAAGTCTACAGCCATTAAAATTCATTAACTCATTTAACAAATATTTCCTGAGTCTCCATATATGTAGAAATACGTTCACAAAATTGTTAGATAAAGCAGTTTACACACGATAAATGGTATACTTAAACTATATATATATATTCATATATACCCATATATATGCATCTATATATATATCCATATATGTTTGTGTGTATATTTATATACAGTTTAAAAGGATGAAGTCCAAAACTTTGTACAGTGGGTAATGACATCTGGGTTGATGTCATAAGCAATTTTTATTTTTTCTTTGGTTTGTATATTTTATAACTTAAGAATGAAAAGTATTATTAGGCCCACTGTTAACAGTTCATAAACTATAATAGCTGTATATGAACAGGTGATGTTCTAGATATTAAATGAATATGAAATTTAAGAGAGAGTTTTTTTTTGCAGGCAGAATTTTGATTTTTATTTATTTTTAATAAAAGTAGGAATAAAGCCTTAACGATATTCATAAAAACTACTATATATAGAATGGATAAACAACAAGTTCCTACTGTATAGCACAGGGAAATATATTCAATGTCTTGTAATAAATCATAATAGAAAAGACTATGAAGAAAATATGTATAACAGAATCACTTTGCTGTATACCAGAAACTAACACAACATTGTAAATCAACTATACCTCAATTAAAAAAAAAAAAAGTTTTACTGATATTCAGCAAATGGATTGACCTGAACCCCTCACCCCAATCCTTGTGCCAGACAGTCGCATGTCATGTTTGGTTCAAGTGGTATCCTGGAAGGCTCCAGAACCTGGCAGGGTTCAGGGGATGTCCTCATGGTTTCTGCATGTTGGTTGGTTTGTTTTGGAGTTTTTTTTCACCTTTATTGTTGATTACAGGTTGTACATATTTAAGGTGTACAATTTGATGATTTTATATATCTATACATTGTGAAATATTAACAATCAAGCTAATTAACATATCCATCACCTCATTTGGTTACCTTTTTTTGTGTGTTGAGAACACAAAATTTACTCTGTTAGCAATTTCAGGTATACAATATTCACTATAGTCACATTGTTGTACAGTAAATCTCTAGAAATTATTCATCTTGCATAACTGAAACTTTGTACCCTTTAACCAACAACTCCCCATTTCCCTCATCCCTTAGCTCCTGGTAACCACCATTCTACTCTCTGTTTCTATGAGTTTGACTATTTTAGATTCCACATATAATTGAGATTATGCAATATTTGTCTTTCTGCATCTGGCGTATTGCATTTAGCATAATGTTCTCCAGGTCCATTCATGTTGTTGCAAATGACAGGATTTCCTTCTTTTTAAAGGCGGAATAATATTCCATTGCATATGTAGGTACCACATTTTAAAAAAATTTTTATTGGAGTATAGTTGCTTTAAAATATTGTGTTAGTTTACACTGTACAGCAAAGTGAATCAGCTCTATGTATACATATATCTCCTCTTTTTTGTATTTCCTTCTCATTTAGGTCACCACAGAGCACTCAGTAGAGTTCCCTGTGCTATACAGCAGGCTCTCATTAGTTATCCATTTTATACATAGTATCAATAGTGTATATATGTCAGTCTCAATCTCCCAATTCATCCCACCCCTTTCCCCCTTGGTATTACATTTGTTCTCTATATCTGTGTCTCTATTTCTGCTGTGTAAATAAATGGTCTATACCAATTTTTTCAGATTCCACATATATGCATTAATACATGATATTTGTTTTTCTCTTTTTGACTTAACTTCACTCTGTATGACAGTCTCTAGGTCCATCTATGTCTCTACAAATGACCCAATTTCATTCCTTGTTATGGCTCATATTTCATTGTGTATGCATACCACGTCTTCTTTATCCATTCCTCTGTTGATGAACATTTAGGTTGTTTCCATGTCCTGACTATTGTAAATAGTGCTGCAATGAACACTGGGGTGCATGTGTCTTTTTGAATTATGGTTTTCACTGGGTATATGCTGGTTAGTGGGATTTCTGGGTCATATCGTATTTCTATTTTTTGTTTTTTAAGGAAGCTTTATACTGTTCTCCATAGTGGCTGTATCAATTTACATTCCCACCAACAATGCATGAGTGTTCCCTTTTCTCCACACCCTCTCTAGCATTTATTGTTTGTAGATTTTTTTAATGATGGCCATTCTGACTAGTGTGAGGTAATACCTTATTGTAGTTTTGATTTGCATTTCACTAATAATTAGTGATGTTGAGCATCTTTTCATGTGCCTCTTGGCCATCTGTAAGACAGTATGAGTTTTGTTTTTTCTAAGATTAATGATTTATGAACACCCTTTTGAAATAAGGATAGAATTTTTACATTAAAAAAGAAAATGTCCTTGAAGGAAATTAATATATAACTGTTATGAATTTGGAGGTGCTAGCAATAGACATATATATTTCTCCTTATTGGTTCTAAGTGAGTGAGAAAAAGACATAGAAGAAAAATGTGGATTAAAATATAGCATTGCCTTCCTCACCCAAAATACAAGGTCTTCCTGTTCAAGCTGGATTAGAAAATTTCACTTAACCCACAATCAGAATCAGAATCCTATTTCTTCTCCCTCAGATCTAGACTTTGGAAAGTGCCTAGGACAGTGGGTTCTTCAAATAGCTCATCTCTAGCCAGATGCACGGAGGACCACAGTCTGCTTCCCACCCTTGAAGAGCAGAAGAAACAGCCTAAGTAAGACAGGCAGGGTTCCAGGTCTTCTTCAGGTCAACCAAACGACACTCTGCCATTTCACCCATCAGAAAAGCGATTTCCCCTCCCACCAAGAGAAGTGAATGAGGATGCAGAGGGAGGAAAAAACAGAAGTAACACCCTGAAAATGCTCCCCTCCTGGGAAATAAATCAGGGATTCCCCCATCAAGACAAGGTTGAGATACAAATGTCTTGACCTTAAGAGTATTGACCCCATTTCTTCCTTCACGGGTCCCTATGCTGTCCTTCAGTTCTATGATGGGGACTCAAAGAGAATGGTCATGTACTATCCTCACAACCTCACTATCTAGTTGAAGGAGGAATAAGAAGCAGATGAAGTAATGGACAGTAACAGAAAACTAGAAATTTACATGGTTATGTCTTAAATTGTGTATTACCAACTATAGGTATGGAAAAAAGGTCAAAGAGAATTAAAGTAGTCAAGAAAGACTTGAAAGGGGAGGCAAAATCTGAGTTTTAATTACATTTTTCTCAATTAACAGAACTGAGTCTTAATAAATAGATATAACTGGGTACATATAGAAAAGAGAAAACTTTTTGGACAAAAGGAATAACATTAATATTATATATTAAAATCAGAAGGTCACAGTGTGCTGTGTAATGTAATGGTGACATGTAAGAACAAGGGCTGGTGTCAAAGCTGTAGCTTTTTTGTAGTCTTTGTTAAATAACTCAGGTAGAATTGTAAAACTTTTTTCAGAATGTATCCTCTATTTTTCATGGACTTTGTACTTAAATTTTCCATTTGTAAAAACTTAAGATTTCTTAATGTAAATTTCCACATTGTATTTTTGTGGTTTTCCCAGACTTTGTATCCAGTATACAAGCTGATAGTTCTCTAACAGTCTGAATTGTAGAATGACAGAGCTAGGAGAGAAACAACTTGTAGCTCCCAACATAATAACTTATTTGCGTTAATGTTTGTGGGGTTTTTTTTTTCCGGATTCTGAGACCTGAGCACACCTAGCACAGCTATAGTAAACACTGAGATAGAAATAGGTCATGAGAAACAATAGGTAAATTCAAAACTTTAAGTGACAGGACCTGAGAAATGGATCAGACATTGTAGGCAAGGTGATGTGAGAAGTTAATCCCCTGCTCTTAACAATTTATAAAAAACACATCTAAGGCTCAGATAAGTAGGATAAGAAGTAAAATTATTTGGCACAACTCCTCTCTTATAGTTTTTGCTCAGCACAAGACAAGGTGCATGGATATGGAACTAGGTTTGGGATAATGGGAATCCCCTTGATACAATACTCTTTACCTGTTGTAATAAAACAGTACAAAAATTCTCTCCCACATTGATGATCAACACATAGGCAGAGAATACATTAAATGCAAGGTTTAACCTGACAATGATAGAAAGGAAAATACCTTTCTTTGGAATATTTGATAAAGGGCTTTGGTTATGAGTTCCATAAAGATATGATTTTTTAAATTTCTTAATTTCAGGTTTTTTTTACATATTTTTTCTTGTGATGAGAACTTTTAAAATCTGCTTTCTTAGTGACTTTCAAATATACAATACAGTATTATTAACTAAAGTCACTTCTGTACATTACATCCTTAGGATTTATTTATTTTATAACTGGACGTTTGTACCTTTTGATCACCTTCACTTATTCTCTTCAATGCTCACCTCTTTTTAAATTCCACATACAAGTGAGATTTTTCAGTATTTGTCTTTCTCTCTATGAATTTCACTTAGAATAATGTCCTTGAGGTCCATTCATACTGTTGCAAATGGCAAGATTTCCTTCTTTTTATGGCTGAATAATATTCCTTTGTGTGTGTATGCCTTTTTGATTTCTTTTTTTTTGCGGTACGCGGGCCTCTCACTGTTGTGGCCTCTCCCGTTGCAGAGCACAGGCTCCGGACGCACAGGCTCAGCGGCCATGGCTCACGGGCCCAGCCACTCCACGGCATGTGGGATCTTCCCGGACCAGGGCACGAACCCGTGTCTCCTGCATCGGCAGGCGGACTCTCAACCACTGCGCCACCAGGGAAGCCCTTGATTTCTTTATTAATCTAAAAATGTAATATTTTAGTATTTAAATATATTATAGCAAAAAGCCATACAGATATGATATATCCTAAATAGCTTTCAACTGCCCCATCTCACACCTCATTGAATAAAATTTTAGTAGCATCATTCTTAACTCTTCTTGTACATTTAATTCCCAAAACTGTAAGCAGTGAAAGGGGTCTAGACACACACATCGTGACTGAAAGCCTCAGGTTCCAAAGTCAGACTGACTCGGGTTCAAACCCCAGCCCTAACTCCTGCTACTATACAATATGGGGCAAGTTGCCTCACCCATCCAAGTTTCTGTGTCCTCATCTGTGACATGTGGATAATAGTTTCTACCTCACAGAAGAGTCATGATGATAAAATGAATGAAGCACGAGTGGTGCACCTTAGCACTGTGCCTTATAAGTATCAGATATTATTGTGATTACTATAATTTTCTGCTTCATTTCTATCCTCCTGAGGAATTCAGTAAAGCAAGTTAAATCTTGATCTTTGACAAATGGCACACACAAGGTTATTGAGACAGTATGGACAACAGAAGCCCCCCCACTCTCATGTAATGTGCCTTAAAGTTTATCCAAGCCAAGTTTGGGAATTCCCCAAAGAAAATACTTTCAGCCTCTTTAAACTCTTCATACTTCCACTTCTTAGAGGAACTACAAACATATTTTTCTGAATCCAAGTGTTTCCCAATAGTTATACTTCTTTACCACGATGAAGATGCCTATCAATAATGTTAATTTTGATGATGTTGTTTTATGAAAGTTAAAAAACAAAAATTTGTTGAACTGACCCTAGACATAAAAGTTTTATTGGAAATGAGGATGTGGATCAAAATCTTCAACCACCATTTTTTTTTTAACATCTTTGTTGGAGTATAATTGCTTTACAATTGTGTGTTAGTTTCTGCTCTACAACAAAGTGAATCAGTTATGCATATACATATGTCCCCATATCTCTTCCCTCTTGTGTCTCCCTCCCTCCCCATCCCACCCCTCTAGGTGGTCACAAAGCACCGAGCTGACCTCCCTGTGTTATAAGGCTGCTTCCCACTAGCTATCTATTTTACATTCGGTAGTGTATATATGTCCATGCCACTCTCTCACTTTGTCCCAGCTTACCCTTTTCCCTCCCTGTATCCTTTTCTGTTCCCAACGTACTTGGGCATGGTGGCAGCAGCAATGTGAATGCAAGGACCAGCTAAGGAATATTCTGCTGTCCTTGGTTCTCTAGACTTCTCAGAATCTATAGGCTGAGGAGATTACCCAAGGTATTTGAAGAGTTGGGACTAGAAATGAACTCCAGAAGATTTCCTTTCAGGGTGAATGAACTATCAGATCCATTAGGAAGCCATGAACAAATACACATAATCAGAAGTATGCATTGCTAAGAATGGTTCAGTCCACTTCAGAGAGACCCCCTTCAAACAAATGGATCTTTCTGTAGGGCATGAAAAAGCCTCCACCCTCTCTCCCTCATATCAGATAATACCCAACAAGGAACTGCATCCAGTGAAAGCTCAACAAACACTTCTGACTAAATAACTCCCACTGGGAAAGCCCATTCCCAAGGGGAGTAAATGAGTAAGAAGACATGTTATAAGCTTAGTATTTTTGACATGTAGTTTTCTCTGATTCTTTGAAGGAGTCTATTTCAAAATAATGACACTTATAAATGTGAAACAATTTGAAATATGAACTAATTACTTTACATAATGTTCTTTAGATGCCAGGAAGCATTAATAGCCCTTCATGTTTGAAATGATGAAACAGATCTGTACAGTTCGCTGGCCTAAGGCACTGCAGTGAGTAGATTAAGAACCAGGAACGCCCACAGTAGATCCTTTGGTTTAAATCACACAGCTGGCTGTCACTGCTTCCAAAGCCTTGAAGGAAATCCTAGCCAATTAGTAAATAAGCGACTCCAGTGCTGCAGGAGGAGGTGGAAGCACCAGCTGCCTTGTACTGTACAATATAAGACAGCTTCACACTCCTGCAATGACACCTCGACGACAGGGAATCACAGGTCCCAGTTTTCCCAGCTTATTGGAATTCAAGTGAGTATCACAGTAGGTGGCTTATAGCTTGGTGCCCCAGCTGGTTACAATTCAAAGCATGACTAGGTCCTTATATTCTCAGAAAATCCTTCCCTTAGCTGACTTAAGCATCTTGTTTAATTAGCAGACAAAACCAGTTGAAGCATGATCCTACTCTGAACCTAAAGGAAGCACCATTGTTCTAACACTGTGCTAGCAGTATTTTCCATTTATGCAATTTCATTCATTCATTTTCAGTCATCCATACAACAAACATTTCAGAGCTCCAGATGCTGTCCTACGCACTAGGGATACAGCAGAAAACAAGAAAAACAAAGTCCCTTGGTAGTGTGGAGCTACATAGTGTAGGGGGAGATAAATACTAAATAGATAGATAAGCATAGTGTCAAGGAGGGAAAAGGACCAGGAAGAAGAATAAAAATTTGTTATATAGAATGGTCCGGGAAGGACTCTCTGGGGAAGAACATCACAGCAAAGACCTGAATGTAGTGAAAGAGGCAACAATTATGGGCAACTTGGTATCTAGTCTTTCTCATTCTTTTTGATGTATATAAATATGTTTTTCTTCAAAAATTGAAACACACCGACTTTGTTTTAAACTTACATAATTTATTTCAGTAACCCACCAATTGTTGGAATTTAGTTTGTTTCAACATATTGGAATTTATAAAAATAATTGACTGAAAACTAATTATTAATTAATTATGAAATAGGGGATAATGAAGACTGTAAGTAACTAAAAGACTAAAGGCTGGAAAATGTGCCGATGGTATATCCAAAGATCATTTTCATGTTAACCAGTTTGCTCTTAGCCAATTACTGCATTTCACCCAGAACACTCCTTTACTATTTCACCAACACCTTCATAATCAATCATTACCCTGGAGAGCCTATGAGCGACTTCAACCCACAAGTAATTCAAGAGCTACCATCCGTGGCATCGAGAATCAAGAAAGAACATCTGAGCAGGAAACATCATCTGGCTCCCCTCTTTAAAGAGACAAGTCCCTTATTGATAACAAAATACACCTGGAACCTTCCTAATGCTGTAGAAATTCTACCTCAACCTAACCTCTGCTTTCATGTGGATCTACCTCACTATCCATGCACTCTCTGCCATACCCTGCACTGCTTCTCTGTACCCCAGCTTTGAAAACTTGAGGAGGTGACCTAGACACATGACATAAGAAGTACTGAATTCCCACAGGATGCAATCCATTCTGTCACTTAGCACAAGGGAGGGTATGAACTGAAAGAAGAGTCATGGGAGCCTAGCCACTGTTCCTCCCTTAATAAGTCAGGTCTTTTCAAGGACCCTGGGGCCCTGCTGCACCTGATACAAAGCCTAAGGAAGAGGAGACTTGCTGTTCACCTCTTTAAGTGGGCCAACTCAATAGGCTGTCACTCGAACCCCTCCACCCTCATTTGTTCCCCACTTACCAGTCCTTATTACTGTACTTATTTCTTGGCCATTATTTATAGCCCCAGCCCATCTCTGTGGTTGCCTTTTATGCCCTCTCATCTGGGCAGCCTTCAAAATTCCCTTAGTTATTTTCCACCTTAGATTTCTAGCAAAGTTTTATTTTATTCAGTCCTCCCCCCATCAAAAAAACAAAAAAGCAAAACCTCATAAAATATAGCTATCCGGAGTCTTTTTAGAAAAAGATGGACAGCCCCAAGTTCAACTAAACATACAAACCTTTTCAAAGTTGAAAACAAATGTATAAATAATATAAACTAGAGTATAAATATTTGACTTAAAGTATCTGAGAAACTATCTCTGTAGGTGTGCTAAATATGAACTGTCACATTCAAGTAATTTGGATAAAAGCCTTTCCCTTTCTACAGAACGGGGATGTCTGTGAATTGTGAACCTGCAGAATTTGTTCCAAATTAGAAAGAGAGTTGGAAAGAGAAAAATAGGGAGGCAGCAGGTAGGTGGTAGAAGCATTGTTGTAGCAATCTTTCTGGAAACTTGTTTCTATTGCTAAGATGAGCACACCACTTCCACCTAGTTGGCAGGTGGAACTCACAGAGGCAGTTTTACAGTATTACAAAGTGCCATTTGTAGCTGTATTTGCAAAATTAAGATTATGAAACGCACCCTATTAATGTCATCGAATTTGATCTTTAAGACAAATCTAGGGCAGATGAGTAACAACAAAATATATGGACAAAAACTGGAACAACAGAGTGCAGACTTAGAACTTTCTGATATGATAGAATGTTATAAACACATTCTCCAGATTATGAACTTCTGCCTTTACCATTGGGTTCAGTTCAATGCAAAGGCAGACCTCTAAGGAAGCCCCAGTGGAGGACCCAGCGCAATATCAGGACTAAAGCAATGCACCAGGCAAAGCAAATATCCCTGTGGGAATTTCCAATAAAATCCTAGTGACAGCCGATTACATGGACTTTATTTAAATAAATAAGTTACATAATTTCCAAGGAATGCCGATTAATGCTTACCAGCTATTCTTGGTCTCATGTTTCTGTATGAACAAACTGAAGTCAGGAGCTAGAGATTGACCAGATGAGAATTGGGCCAAGACCCCCTGCCAGGACCTGACTGGCTCAACACGAGTAACTTCTGGAGATCCTGCCAGGTCAAAATGGTGGTGTAGTATCAGATATTGGGTTTCCCCACTTCAAGTTGGGGGTAACATATAGGACTTGCAGAGAGCAACAGGTCTTTGTGCAAAAAGGAGCTCTGTAAAGGACAAAGTCAGAGGCACAGAAGTCAGGCTGGGAGCCATGGGGGTCTGGAGGCCAAGAGCATTGATACCTCTGGTTTGCTGATTGTCACAACCTGGTATTACTGTGATCAACAAGCAATGCTGAGGAAAGTCCTTGCTCAAGGACATATTAAAGGGCTTACATGGGCACTGACATTATTCTCACCACACAATTCATTAGTCAGTGCTTCTCTAAAAGAAAGTATGTTATTTCTCCAAAAGAATTTACAAGTTACTCTTTTAAAAACTAATGTAAGCATATTTTGGATCATCTGCATGTCCAATGACCAAATTCGTTTATGTTCATGATTGCATTGGTGCCAAAAGGAACAAGTTTTTAATTGTCTCAAACAACTGAAGAGAATGTAATATGTAAATGATAAACAACTAAGTGAAGGCTAAGCAAGTTTTCTGTGGTAAAGCGAGAAAAGTAAAATTTTTTTAACATCTTTATTGGAGTATAATTGCTTTACAATGGTGTGTTACTTTCTGCTTTATAACAAAGTGAATCAGTTATACATATACATATGTCCCCATATCTCTTCCCTCTTTCGTTTCCCTCCCTCGCACCCTCCCTATCCCACCCCTCTAGGTGGTCACAAAGCACCGAAATGATCTCCCGGTGCTACGAGGCTGCTTCCCACTAGCTATCTATTTTACGTTTGGTAGTGTATATATGCACATGCCACTCTCTCACTTTGTGCCAGCTTACCCTTCCCCCTCCCCGTATCCTCAAGTCCATTCTCTACTACTTCTGCATCTTTATTCCTGTCTTGCCCCTAGGTTCTTCTGACCATTTTTTTTCTTTTTTCTTTTAGATTCCATATATATGTGTTAGCATACAGTATCTGTTTTTCTCTTTCTCACTTACTTCACTCTGTATGACAGTCTCTAGGTCCATCCACCTCACTACAAATAACTCAGTTTCGTTCCGTTTTATGGCGAGTAATATTCCATTGTATATACATGCCACATCTTCTTTATCCATTCATCTGTCGATAGAAACTTAGGTTGCTCCCATGTCCTGGCTATTGTAAATAGAGCTGCAATGAACATTGTGGCACATGACTCTTTTTGAATTATGGTTTTCTCAGGGTATATGCCCAGTAGTGGGATTGCTGGGTCGTATGGTAGTTCTATTT
>NC_041217.1:59332224-59334554 GCF_002837175.3 Physeter macrocephalus
TTATTGAAGAGGGTGTCTTTTCTCCACTGTATATTCTTGCCTCCTTTATCAAAGATAAGGTGACCATGTGTGCGTGGGTTTATCTCTGGGCTTTCTATCCTGTTCCATTGATCTATGTTTCTGTTTTTGTGCCAGTACCATTCTGTCTTGATTACTGTAGCTTTGCAGTATAGCCTGAAGTCAGGGAGCCTGATTCTTTCAGCTCCGTTTTTCTTTGTCAAGATTGCTTTGGCGAATCAGGAGGAGCTTCAAGATGGCAGAAGAGTAAGTAGCAGAGATCACCTTCCTCCCCACAAATACATCAGAAATACATCTACATGTGGAACAACTCCTACAGAACACCTACTGAACGCTGGCAGAAGACCTCAGACCTCCAAAAAGGCAAGAAACTCCCCACGTACCTGGGTAAGGTAAAAGAAAAAAGAAAAAAACAGAGAGAAGAATAGGGACGGGACCTGCACTAGTGGGAAGGAGTTGTGAAGGAGGAAAGGTTTCCACACACTAGTAAGCCCCTTCATGGGTGGAGACTGTGGGTGGCGGAAGGGGGAAGCTTTGGAGCCATGGAGGAGAGTGCAGCAACAGGGATGCGGAGGGCAAAGCAGAGAGATTCCCGCACAGAGGATCGGTGCCGACCGGCACTCACCAGCCTGAGAGGCTTGTCTGCTCACCTGTCAGGATGGGTGGGGGCTGGGAGCTGAGGCTCAGGCTTCGGTCGGATCCCAGGGAGAGGACTGGGGTTGGCTGCGTGAACACAGCCTGAAGGGGGCTAGTGCGCCACAGCTAGTCAGGAGGGAGTCCGGGAAAAAGTCTGGACCTACTGAAGAGACAAGAGACTTTTTCTTGCCTCTTTGTTTCCTGGTGCGCAAGGAGAGGGGATTAAGAGCGCCACTTAAAAGAGCTTCCGAGACGGGCGCGAGCCGTGGCTATCAGCGCGGACGCCAGAGATGGGCATGAGACGCTAAGGCTGCTGCTGCCGCCGCCACCAAAAAGCACATGTGCAAGCACAGGTCACTCTCCACACCTCCCCTCTTGGGAGCCTGTGCAACCTGCCACTGCCATGGTCCCGGGATCCAGGGACAACTTCCCCGGGAAAACACACGGTGCGCCTCAGGCTGGCGCAACGTCATGCCAGCCTCTGCCGCCGCAGGCTCGCCAGACACTGCGTGCCCCTCCCTCCCCCCAGCCTGAGTGAGACAGAGCCCCCGAATCAGCTGCTCCTTTAACCCTGACCTGTCTGAGCGAAGAACAGACACCCTCAGGCGACCTACATGCAGAGCCGGGAGCTGTGCGAACAAAGAAGAGAAAGGGAAATCTCTCCCAGCAGCCTCACGGGAAGTGGATTAAATCTCCACAATCAACTTAATGTACCCTGCATCTGTGGAATACATGAATAGACAACGAATCATCCCAAATTGAGGAGGTGGATTTTGGGAGCAATGATATATTTTCTTTCTTTCTTTCTTTTCTTTCTTTCTTTTTTTTTCCTCCCTTTTATTTTGAATTGTGTGGAGGATAGGCTCTTGGAACTCCAGCCAGGCATCAGGGCTGTGCCACTGAGATGGGAGAGCCAAGTTCAGGACACTGGTCCACAGGAGACCTCCCAGATCCACGTAATATCAAACGGTGAAAATCTCCCAGAGATCTCCATCTCAATGCCAAGATCCAGCTCCACTCAACAACCAGCAAGCTACAGTGCAGGACACCCTATGCCAAACAACTAGCAAGACAGGAACACAACCCCATCCATTAGCACAGAGGCTGCCAAAATCATAATAAGGCCACAAACACCCCAAAACACACCACCAGACATGGACCTGCCCACCAGAAAGACAAGATCCAGCCTCATCCACCAGAACACAGGTACAAGTCCCCTCCACCAGGAAGCCTACACAACCCATTGCACCAACCTTAGCCACTGGGGACAGACACAAAAAACAATGGAAACTACGAACCTGCAGCCTGTGAAAGGAGACTCTAAGCACAGTAAGTTAAGCAAAATGAGAAGTCAGAGAAACACACAGCAGATGAAGGAGAAAGTCAAAAGCCCACCAGACCTAACAAATGAAGAGGAAATAAGCAGTCTACCTGAAAATTGATTCAGAATAATGATAACAAATATGTTCCAAAATCTTGGAAATAGAATGGAGAAAGTACAAGAAACATTTAGCAAGGACCTAGAGGAACTAAAGAGCAAACAAACAGAGATGAACAACACAATAAATGAAATTAAAAATTCTCTAGAAGGGATCAATAGCAGAATAACAGAGGCAGAAGAACGGATAAGTGACCTGGAAGATAAAATGGTGGAAATAACTACTGCAGAGTAGAAT
>NC_041217.1:59336109-59338388 GCF_002837175.3 Physeter macrocephalus
TGAACCCGGAAGAAATAGAAAATATGAACAGACCAATCACAGCACTGAAATTGAAACTGTGATTAAAAATCTTCCAACAAACAAAGCCCAGGAGCAGATGGCTTCACAGGTGAATTCTATCAAACCTTTAGAGAAGAGCTAACACCTATCCTTCTCAAACTCTTCCAAAATATAGCAGAGGGAGGAAAACTCCCAAATTCATTCTATGAAGCCACCATCACTCTGATACGAAAACCAGACAAAGATGTCACAAAGAAAGAAAACTACAGGCCCATATCACTGATGAACATAGATGCAAAAATCCTCAACAAAATACTAGCAAACAGAATCCAACAGCACATTAAAAGGATCATACACCATGATCAAGTGGGGTTTATTCCAGGAATGCAAGGATTCTTCAATATACGCAAATCAATCAACATGATACACCATATCAACAAACTGAAGGAGAAAAACCATATGATCATCTCAATAGATGCAGAGAAAGCTTTTGACAAAATTCAACACCATTTATGATAAAAACCCTGCAGAAAGTAGGCATAGAGGGAACTTTCCTCAACATAATAAAGGCCATATATGACAAACCCACAGCCAACATCGTCCTCAATGGTGAAAAACTGAAACCACTTCCACTAAGATCAGGAACAAGACAAGGTTGCCCACTCTCACCACTCTTATTCAACATAGTTTTGGAAGTTCTAGCCACAGCAATCAGAGAAGAAAAAGAAATAAAAGGAATCCAAATAGGAAAAGAAGAAGTAAAGCTGTCACTGTTTGCAGATGACAAGATACTATACATAGAGAATCCTAAGGAGGCTACCAGAAAACTACTAGAGCTAATCAATGAATTTGGTAAAGTAGCAGGATACAAAATTAATGCACAGAAATCTCTGGCATTCTTATACACTAATGATGAAAAATCTGAGAGTGAAATTAAGAAAACACTCCCATTTACCACGGCAACAAAAAGAATAAAATATCTAGGAATAAACCTACCTAAGGAGACAAAAAACTTGTATGCAGAAAACTATAAGACACTGATGAAAGAAATTAAAGATGATACAAATAGGTGGAGAAATATACCATGTTCTTGGATTGGAAGAATCAACATTGTGAAAATGACTCTACTACCCAAAGCAATTTGGATTGGAAGAATCAACATAGTGAAAATGACTATACTACCCAAAGCAATCACAGATTCAATGCAATCCCTATCAAATTACCAATGGCATTTTTTACAGAGCTAGAACAACAAATCTTAACATTTGTATGGAGACACAAAAGATCCCGAGTAGACAAAGCAGTCTTGAAAGAAATAAATGGAGCTGGAGGAATCAGGCTCCCTGACTTCAGACTATACTACAAAGCTACACTAATCAAGACAATATGGTACTGGCACAAAAACAGAAGCATAGATCAATGGAACAAGATAGAAAGCCCAGAGATAAACCCACACACATATGGTCACCTTATCTTTGATAAAGGAGGGAAGGATATACAGTGGAGAAAAGACAGCCTCTTCAATAAGTGGTGCTGGGAAAACTGGACAGCTACATGTAAAAGTATGAAATTAGAACACTCCCTAACACCACACACAAAAATAAACTCAAAATGGATTAAAGACCTAAATATAAGGCCAAAACTATCAGACTCTAAGAGGAAAACAGAGGCAGAACACCCTATGACATAAATCACAGCAAGATCCTTTTTGACCCATCTCCTAGAGAAATGGAAATAAAAACAAAAATAAACAAATGGGACCTAATGAAACTTAAAAGCTTTTGCACAGCAAAGGAAACCAAGAAAATATTTGCAAATGAATCAACGGACAAAGGAGTAATCTCCAAAATATATAAACAGCTCATGCAGCTCAATATTAAAAAACAAATAACCCAATCCAAAAATGGGCAGAAAACCTAAATAGACATTTCTCCCAAGAAGACATACAGATGGCCAAGAAGCACATGAAAGAATGCTCAACATCATTAATCATTACAGAAATGCAAATCAAAACTACAATGTGATATCACCTCACACCAGTTAGAATGGGCATCATGAGAAAAGCTACAAACAACAAATGCTGGAGAGGATGTGGAGAAAAGGGAACCCTCTTGCACTGTTGGTGGGAATGTAAATTGATACAGCCACTGTGGAGAACAGTATGGAGGTTCCTTAAAAAACTCAAAATAGAATTAACATATGACCCAGCAATCCCACTACTGGGCATATACGCAGAGAAAACCATAATTCAAAAAGACACATGCACCCCAATGTTTATT
>NC_041217.1:59338671-59342056 GCF_002837175.3 Physeter macrocephalus
GTGGATGGATCTAGAGACTGTCATACAGAGTGAAGTAAGTCAGAAAGAGAAAAACAATTATTGTATATTAATGCATAGATGTGGAACCTAGAAAAATGGTAGACATGAACCAGTTTGCAGGGCAGAAATTGAGACACAGATGTAGAGAACAAACGTATGGACACCAAGGGGGGAAAGCCACGGGGGGGGTTGGGGTGTGTGTGATGAATTGGGCAAAAAAAAAAAAAGAATGAGGTCATTTTAGTAACACAAACATTTGAAATATTGGTTTGAAGATCAGGTGATCAGCAAATCATCATAAAGTTGATGTTGTTTGTCATCAACACCAGGGTATTTTTTAATTTAATTAACTAGTTTATTTATTTTAAAAAAAGAAAAGAAGAAAGCAGTCCTGTGAAAGAGTCAAAAGAGTCCCAAGAGAAATAAGAAGAAGGGAGAAGCTGTCTGCCACTGTTAGCTCCTCAGCTAGATGTCCAGAGATACTGAAGTCCAGTTCCAGACTGCTACAATAAAGCTACTCACACGAATTTTGGGGTTTCTCAGTGAATATTCAAGTTATATTTTTCTATACTGTAATCTATTAAGTGTGCAATAACATTATGTCTAAAAAATGTGCATACCTTAGTTAAAAAATGCTTTACTGCTAAAAAAAATGCTAACCATCATCTAACAACGCAGGGTTGCCACAAACCTTGAATTTATATAAAAAAAAATACTCAGCATCTGCAAGGTGCAATAAACAAGTGTGCCTGTAGTATTGCATCATCGTTGCTGTTATTGCTAATGGTGAACATATAGCCCCAGAGTCTGTATCCCATAGGTTAAACACTGGGTGTTAGCAGTTGGCACCCTTCTAAGAGTTCACCTTAAAAATTCTTGCACACCATGACCCAAGAAAGCCCAGTCACAAAAGGCTCAGAACACCAGAAGACATGTTTCTATTCTGTAGTTTGGCCTTATTTTTAATTTCCCTTTCCAAAGATAGAAAGAGCGTTATGCAGCCCATAAGAATCTGCTGGACTCCTCCATTGGGGATAGCAATTGTTTATCCATCAGCTGTTCTCTTCTCTATGCTGAGAGAGATTGAGCTCCAGTATAATCTACCCAACTTCCACTTGTTTCTTTTACTAATCCAGTCATTCTAATGGATATAATAATGGATCACAGATTTGTGATATCATTGCTTAGCTATTTTTATTAGTTAATAATAAGTTTCTTTAAGTTTTCATCATATTGTAAATGTTCTGAAGTTTCCTTGAGTTATAAATGTAATTATCGTACCAAATGGCCTCTTTCTCTAGGCTTCTCTTGAAACATCCTCTTGGTCTCTTCTGTATAACTTTCCCCTTTGGGGCCACTGGCCTTTGATCCCCTTTGTAAATCCCCAGGCTTTGAAGGATAGGCTGAGGTATATTCATTAATTTCTTCCCTTGTTTCTACCTATTTAACTCAACACTCAAATTCATATCCAACTCCACCTATTCCAGGAAGCCTCCCCTAATCACCCAACTCTGCCTTAAGCTATTCTTAGGAAGCAAGTGATAAAGAGATTTTTGGTCTTTGGTTGGTTTGGTTTGAGCTCGTATCCCAGAAATGGAGACTTTTCCTCTTTTGTAGCAGAGTTGCCTTTACTCTTGGTGGCTATGGAATTGAGTAGGCAACTACTTTTAAGGACAAATTCATTAATTTCCATAATTGATATGTGTCTAAAAAGATAAGAGAAGCAAAATTCCAGAATAGATATATAAAATAGTTAATGAAATAAAAATGTTATAGATTGAATACAACTTTCCATTAAGGCAGTCTATCATTAAGAAATTTTAATGCCCACATGTCTATATCTTCCCTATTTTCCTTTTTAATTTTTCCACTGAATGTCCATTGTGCGAGGCAGTTGGCAACACTGGCTATTTACTTTTCAAAGAAGGAGAAAGTGAGGCTAGAGAAGTGGGGGTAATTTTCCCAAAGTCAAAAAACTGATCAATAGCATAGTTAGGATTAGACTCTTGGTGTGTCTGATTCCAAAGCCCAGGTTCTTTGTAATATGAATTATATATATATATATATATATATATATATATATATATTACAAATAAGATTATTTCTTCTAATGATTCCACCTGAATTTCCAAGATCTTCACTTATTTTTTCTAGTGATACTACAAATAAGTAGGGAATGTGAATTCTTTCAGACCTTGTTTCCTAGCTTATTATTTGAATTTTGGAATTTTACCACAGTATCTCTTCCTGGGGGTAATTTAGGGACTGTGACCCTTCACTGGGACCCCGAGCTTTTGTGCAGAGCCTGCCCTACCCGGAATGGACAGCAGAGAGAGCTGTTAGCCCTCCCCCACTGCAAGGCTGGCAGCTGCAAGTTGCACGCTGCCCTTCCTTCCAGTTTCAAAAGCACATACCTCAAAAAGAATATTTAAGGAGACAGGGAGGGAGAAGGAGGTGGAAGAGAATACTTGGACACTCCAGAGAGAAAAGTGCTCTGATCACTGGGGCTTGGTGTGGGGAGCAGGGAAGCACCATGTGTGAAAACAACAGTGTCTGCAAAGGCGGCAGCGGGATGTGCAGTGGGGATGGCTCCAGTCAGGATGCCTATGTTAGTCACATCTGCCTCTTACTCCCAAAGTTATTGTGGAAAAAGATGCTAAATCTACCTGAACCTCCGTTTTCTCATCTGTAAGACAGCAATAATATCTGCCCTGCCAATTTCATAGAATTGTTGCAAGGATAAAATAAGATATTTAGTGGGTACAAAGGGCATGCAAAACCAGTAATGAAGGTAATATCTGGCATACACTGAGTGCTTATCCTGTGCCAGATAAGAGCTTTACATGTACGAACACACCTAAGATAATAACATGAGGCCCAGAGACACGGAGGATTTATGGACCATCTGTTTCCTGCCGTTAACTGCATGGATCTGTTACTTCATATTTCTAAGTCTTACTTTCCTTTCAGTAAAATGGGAGTAACAATACCTACTGTGATTCACAGATTATGAGAGGTAATCTAATTCCTTCCTCATTTTTCCACATCTTCCTTTGGCTCCCAGTAGTTTCTTACACACTTGTTGATAGAACTGAGAACACACACAGCTCCAGTCTCTGGAGTGCAGCCTCAGGCACTACAGTCTCATCCTGGGGGGACCACGGCCAGCCATTGATCCACAATTCCGTGTGGGGTCTAACAGCACTAATTCCTCAGCATGTTCATTTCCCTGCTTACATGAATCCCCAAGCATAGCACACACTCCAAACAAAAAACTTCTTAACCAAGAAATTGTTTTAAAAGAAAAACTAATGATTAAATTCAAAAAGTCTATATCCTTGGGCTTCCCTGGTGGCGCAGTGGTTGAGAGTCCGCCTGCCGATGC
>NC_041217.1:59342114-59359571 GCF_002837175.3 Physeter macrocephalus
GGGAAGATCCCACATGCCGCGGAGCGGCTGGGCCCGTGAGCTATGGCCGCTGAGCCTGCGCGTCTGGAGCCTGTGCTCTGCAATGGGAGAGGCCACAGCAGTGAGAGGCCCGCATACCGCAAAAAAAAAAAAAAAAAAAAAAAAAAAAAGTCTATATCCTTATACTGAGCATCATTCACAATTGTCTGAAAGTCTTGATTTCAAATAAGCTGCCTTACTGCTGATCCACTCTCATCTCCCAACTTGTCGTATTGGATGTTCTGATTTGGGGATTGAAATATAAGGTCGCACTATTTTTTTTATAATTGTAAATCCCTCCCTTTGAAAAATTCTAAATTAATAAGTAGAAATCACTTTAAGATTAATTCGGTCTATGTCACTGTTAAGAAAAAAATAGCCAAAACTTGGAAATAAGGCAGAAGGAGAACTGTGTGCCCTTTCAGTGTCATACTGGAACTTCGTCTCACAGGCCTACTCAAAAAGTATCTAATTCTCTAGCAGACTTACCTTTGTTTGACTTGCTATTATTGATTGGGACCAAGATTCTTTGAGGTTAGAAGATAACTTGCAGATTTTCATCAGGTAGAACTGTAAATAATTTCTCTACTATGGAAAAGTTAACCACAAAGCTGTGGTTTTATTGGCCAGAATGATACTAACCACGTTTGCATCTAACCTGGTAGTCGACATTCTAAAAGTTATGATGTGCCTAAAAGTTCTTCAATTGCTCTTGACACCAACTTTACTACTGATTCCCTTGTTAATGAGTTTAATAACTCTTTGATGTTTGTTCATTCCATATTTGTATAAAAATATAATTTTTAATTGTTACTAAGTTATTCTTTGACATCCTTCTCCCTTCCCTACTCTCTACCGCTGTATAACTGAATGGTAAGATAAAATTCCTGATTGTATATCATGAGCCAGAAGTGGCTGCAAAATACAAATGGTCTTACTCTCTAACAACTGCCATAAAAAAATTTTTTTTAAAACTACTGTATACTGAAATGAAATGTATTATCCTTAGGACAAGCAATCTTCACAATCTAATAGATGTACAACAAGTAACTACTTTCTGAAGGTCAGCTTGTCCTGTTAGCTGAGGGTATATTCTTCAGATCTACATTCTAGTGTATATATTATGAGGCAGAGTTGCTTATGATGTCTTCGTCCATTCAATATTAATTGATTGAGTGCATACTACTTGCCAAGTACCATTCTGGCTGCCAGCAATGCAGCAATTAACAAAATAGACCAAGTCCATACACCTATGGAACTTACATTCCAGTGGGAAAACAGATGATTAATAAGTTAATATAAAGGAAGGATGGGGCTTCCCTGGTGGCGCAGTGGTTGAGAGTCCGCCTGCCGATGCAAGGGACACGGATTCGTGCCCCGGTCCGGGAAGATCCCACATGCCGCGGAGCGGCTGGGCCCGTGAGCCATGGCCGCTGAGCCTGCGCATCCGGAGCCTGTGCTCCGCAACGTGGGAGGCCACAACAGTGGGAGGCCCGTGTACAACAACAACAACAACAAAAAAAAAAGGAAGGATGTCAGATAAATATAATGAAGAAAATAAAGCAGACTACAAGAGACAAGATGTGGAATATGAGGAAGTAGCTGTTTTTTAAATGGTAGTCATGGGAGGTCTCATTTAGATGGTGACATTCAAATGGAGGCCTGAGGAAGTGAAAAAGAATTTTCCAGGGAAAAGGACAAGCAAGTGCCAAGATTCTGAAGGAGGAATGTGTACAGTGTGTTTGAGGAATGGCAAAGAGACCAATGTGGAGTGAATAGGGGGAAAGTAGTAGGAGATAAGATCAAAAATATGGCAGGAGCAAGGCTTCCCTGGTGGCACAGTGGTTAAGAATCTGCCTGTCAATGCAGGGGACATGGGTTCGAGCCCTGGCCCGGGAAGATCCCACATGCCACGGAGTAACTAAGCCCGTGAGCCACAACTACTGAAGCCCACGCGCCTAGAGCCCGTGCTCCGCAACAAGAGAAGCCACCGAAATGAGAAGCCCACGCACCACATCGAAGGGTAGTCCCCGCTCATCGCAACTAGAAAAAGCCGGCGTGAAGCAACGCAGACCCAAGGCAGCCAAAAATTAATTAATTGAGTAATTAAAAAAAAAAATATGGCAGGAACATAAAGACCTTTAAAGACACAGTAATGACTTTGGATTTTACAACGCTGATTGGAGGAGTTTGAGCAGAGGGGGAGCCTTGCCTTTTAAAAATACTCTAGGTGCTGTGTTGAGAACAGACTGTAGAGGAGAAAAGTGGAAGCATGATGACCAGTTATGAGGTTATCAGCAATAACCTAGGTAACAGATGCTGGTGGTTTACTCCAGGTGGAGGAGGAACAACTAGGGATATATTTTGAAGGTACAGCCTACAGGATTTCCAAATGAATTAAAAGAAAAACACAGGAATCAAGAATAACTTGGCCAGAGAAACTGTTAGAACGGAACTGTTACTTGATAAGAAGGGAACTATAGAAGAATAATTTGAGAGTAATATCAGGATTTAAAGTTTGGACTGATTTAGTTTAAGATGCCTATTAGACATACAAATAAGTATTTCTGGTAGACAGCTGAGTGTGAGTTTGTAGTTATGTTCCAAGCTGGAACATAAATGTGGGTCTCATCTCAAATGTGGGAATGTAAAGCCAGGGGACCAGATTGAATAAGGAAATGAGTATAGAAAGAGAAATCTAAGAAATGAGCTCTGAGGCATTCAAATGTTCAAAAGTGTGGCAGGTAAGAACGACAAAGAAATAGGAGAAGAAGCTGTCAGTGAAATAAGAGAAAAAACATCCCTGGAAGAAGGAGTTTTAAACAGAAAGACATACAGGGACTCAAACAGATACTTGTGTACCAATCTTCATACCAGCATTTTCCACAATAACCAAAAGGTAAAGGCAACCCAAATGTCCATCAACTGATGAATGGATAACAAAATTTAGCATATACACAGAATGTAATATTATTAGCCTTAAAAACAAGGAAACTCTGATACATGCTACAACATGGATGAAACTTGAAGACTTTATGCTAAGTGAAATAAGCCAGGAACAAAAGGAAAAATATATGATTCTACTTATATGAAGTACCTAAAATAGGCAAATTCATAGAAACAGAAAGTAAAATGATGGTTGTCAGGGAATAGGGAGGGGGAAATGGGAAGTTATTATTTAATCGGTACAGAATTTTTGTTTGGGATGATGAAAAAGTTGTGGAAATGAATAGTGGTGATGGTTTTACATGTGAATGCTTTTAATGTAACTGAGTTATGCACTTAAAATGTTTTTAAGATGGTAAGTTTTATGTTATGTATATTTTACCATAATTCGAAAAATATATACATATATAAGCATGATCAACTTTGTCAAATGCTGTTAATTAGTTGAGCATATCAGCTGTCTATTATACATTAAAAACACCTCAAAACTTAGTGACTTAATCATTTTCTGCTTATGATTCTGTAGGTCAATAATTTGGACTGGGCTCAGTAGGCAGTATTTTGGATTTTTTTCCTTTAGGTTTATTGAGAAGTAATTAACTTATAATACTGTGTAAGTTGAAGGCATACAATGTGTTGACTTGATACACTTCTATATTGCAAAATGGTTACCACCATATTGTTAGCTAACATCTGCATCACGTCACATAATTATCATTTCCTTTTTGTAGTGAGAACATTTAAGATCTACTCTTTTAGCAACTTGCAAGCATATAATACAGTATTAACTATAATCATCATGTTGCACGTTAGATTTCCAAAATTTATTCATCTTGGAAAGAAGTTTATACTCTTTGACCAGCATCTCTCCTTTTCCCCCATTCCTTAGTCCCTGGTAACCTTCACACCATCAGTTTAGTTTCTATTTCTTTAAGTTGGGCTTTTAAAAATTCCACATAAGTGATATTATGCAAGATTTGTCTGATCCATCCATGTTGTTGCAAATGGCAGGATTGTATTCTTTCTCATGGCTATATAAGATTCCATTATACGTATATCCATTCATCCACTGATGGACAGTTAGGTTGTTTCCTTTTCTGGGCTATTGTGAATAGTGCTACACTAAACATGGGTGTGCAGATATCTCTTCTAACTCCTGTTTTCACTTCTTTTGAATATATTCCTTTGAAGTGGGATTGCTGGGTCCTGTGGTAGTTCTATTTTAATTTTTTAAAGGAGCTTCCATACTGTTTTCCATAGAGGCCAAACCAACTTACATTCCTACCAACAGTGCACAAAGGTTCCCTTTTCTCCACATACTCACCAACACTTGTTATTTTTTGTCTTTTTGATGATAGCCATTCTAATAGGTATGCGGGGATATCTCACTGTAGTTTTGATTTACATTTCCCTGATGATTAGTGACACTGAGCACTTTTTCAGGCACCTGTTGGCCATTTGTATGCATTCTTTAGAAAAATGTCTATCAGTTTCTCCACTTATCTTTAATCAGATTGTTTGGGGTTTTGTTGTTGTTGTTGTTATTGAGTTGTATGAATTCTTTATATATCATGGATATTAACACCTTATTCAATATATGATTTGCAAATATTTTCTCCTGTTCTGCAGGTTGATTTTCATATTCTTTGTTTCTTTTGCTGTGCAGAAGCTTTTTTGTTTGATGTAGTACCACTTGTTGATTTTTTTCTTTTATTACTTGTGGTTTTGGTGTCATATCAAAAAAATTATTACCCAATTCAACATCAAGGAGTTTCTTCTTTAGGTTTTCTTCTAGGAATTTTATAGTATCAGGTTTTATGTTTAAGTTTTTAATTCATTTTGAGTTAATTCTTGTGAATGGTGCAAGATCGGGATCAAATTTCATTGCTCTGCATGTAGTTATCCAGTTTTTCCAGGATCATTTATTGATGCTTCTCCATTAAATATTCTTGGCTCCTTTGTCAAATATTAGTTGACCATACACATGAGGGTTTATTTCTGGGCTCTCTATTGTGTTCCATTGGTCTATTTGGCTATTTTTATGCCAGTACAATATTTTGTAAATTACTATAGCTTTGTAATATAGTTTGAAATAAAGATGTGTGATGCCTCTGGCTTTGTTCTTCTTTCTCGTGAATGCTTTGGCTAGTCTAGTTCTTTGTGGTTCCATAAAAATTTTAGGATTGTGTTTTCTATTTCTGTGAAAAATGCCATTGGAATTTTGAGAAGGATTGCATTAAATCTATAGATCACTTTAGGTAGTATGGACATTTTAACAAGATTAATTCTTCTGATCCACGAACACGGGATATCTTCCATCTGTTTGTGTCTTCTTCAATGTTTTTCATTAGGCCATGTAGTTTTCATTGTACAGATCTTTCAGCTCCTTGTTTAAATTTATTCCTAAGTATTTTATTTTTGATTCAATCGTGAATGAGATAGCTTACTTCATTTTTCTTCAGATGTTTTGTTGTTAGTGTATAGAAACGCAACGGATTTGTGAATGTTAATTTTATATCCTACAACTTCCCTGAATTCATTCATTAGTTCCAACAGCTTTTTGGCTGAGTCTTTAGGATTTTCTTCATATAAAATCATATCAACTGTAAACAAAGACAATTTTACTTCTTCCTTTATTATTTACATGTCTTTTATGTCTTTGTCTTTCCAAATTGCTCTGGCTAAGACTTCCAGTACTATGTTGAATAAGAGTGGTAAGAATGGGTACCCTTGTTCCTGATCTTAGAGGAAAAGCTTTCAACTTTTCACCATTGAGTATAATGTTAGCTGTGAGTTTGTTATATAGAGCCTTTGTTATGTTGAGGTATGTTCCCTCTTTACCTAACTTTTTGAAAGTTTTAATCATGTTGTATTTTGTCAAATGCTTTTTCCTCATCTATTGAGATAATCATAAGATTTTTATCTTTCGTTCTATTAATGTGGTCTATAACGTTATTAATTTGCCTATGTTGAACCATCCTTGCATCCCAGGGATAAATCCTACTTGGTTATGGTGTATAATCCTTTTAATGTGTTGTTGAGTTCAGTTTGCTAATATTTTGTTGAGAATTTTTGCATCAGGTGTATTAGAGTAATTCTGGTCTCACAAAATGGGTTTGGAAGTGTTCCCTCCTCTTCAATCTTTTGGAAGAGTTTGAGAAGGATTGGTATTAATTTTTCTTTAAATGTTTGGTAGAATTCATTAGTGAACCCACTGGTACTGGGATTTTCTGTGTTGGGAGGGTTTTCATTACTTATTCAATCTCCTTATTCATTATTGGTTTATTAAGATTTTGTATTTCTTCCTGATTCAGTCCTGGTAGGTTATGTGTTTCTAGGAATTTATCCATTTCTTCTAGGTTATCCAGTGTGTTGGCATGTAATTATCCATAAGCGTCTCTTATGATGCTTTATATCTCTGTATTATTAGTTGTAATGTCTCCTCCTTCATTTCTGATTTTATTTATTTGAGTGCTATTATCTGGGGTTTAATCTGTCTCTGTACCTGCTCCACTCTTCTTGCTCCCTCTTGTGGCAGGATTCTTAAGCTGTTATGTCTTCTCTGGTTCCTACCAGTCACTAGGCTACCTAGTGGAAACCTCTCTTTTGTTTTCCAGAAGATGGCGCTATAGCTCGTTTATGGTTTCTCCTTGCCCACAGATAGTGGTTTGTTTTCCAAATGCTCCCAGTCTACTGGGGCTCTCTATCGATGCCTCGTGTGGAAGTGCACACCAGGTGTCGGTGCAGAGTTGGGGAAGGTGTGGGTTTAGCACTTGGGGCCTTGGAGGTGCCCACGGATCTGATAGATTCCTGGGTTTGGTACTCCCAGAGGCTTGTGGGTGGACTTCCTGCTGAGTGCAATCAGCAGGAATGAAGTCCCTTCTCTGCTTCTTTCCCAATATCCTCTCTCCCCGCTGTCATGGAGGTCCCACCTCGAGGGGTGGGGGACCTGGGAAAGTTACTCTTACCCCCACCTCCACTGCAATCACACACATTTTTTTTTTTTCTAGAATAGTGTGCTGGAATCTTTCCTTGGGAAAGCTGGACTTTTGCAAATTCTCCTTCATGCATGGATATCTACCCAGGGCAGCACGCTCCAGGTTTTTTCCTGACTGTGCTGAGAGAGGTATGCGCAGTTTTGCTGGTTCCCCATTTCCACAGCCCATACCAAGGTCTGTCTGCCTATTACTGAATGCACCGGGAACAAAACTTCTCCCACATTCCTTGGCATATGGTGCTAGATCCCACAACACCCACAGAGGCCCTTATGCTCATGGATGGATACTTATTTCATTGTTTAAAAGGGGGGGATACAAAGGAGAACTGTCTTACACCACCATGATGCAGACACCACTCCTAGGCAGCACTTCTAATGGTCTTCCTTAGGGACACTTAAGCAGCTGCAGTCAGACAGCAGGTTGGCTGGGAGCTGACTCTTTCCCGAGGGCCTCATTGATAGATCTGGTGGTCAGTTTGGACTGCCACATCTTGATTCTCCTCCACATCACCTCTCCAGCAGGAGAGCACAGACTTGTTTCCTTGGCAACTGGGCTCCAAGAGAGCCAGTATCAATGCACAAAAGCTTGTCAAGCCTCTGCTTGCTTCAGACTTGCTGACGACTCATTGGTCAACACAGGCCCCATGGCCAAGTCCAGAGTTGATGTGGAAGGACACCACATGGGGATGGAGCCTGAGACACATGACCTTTTGGGGACAGTAATGTAACAATGTACCATAGTCTAGTACGATGCAGATTGAGAACTGGGGAGGGAAATAACCAACTCCAGCCCTGTCTTCCTGTCTCACTTAAGGAAGAAGGAGGGGGAAGCTGAAAAACACTTGTGAAGGTCAGAGCCCAGGAACACAGGCTCATTGGAAGACTGAGATTTAATCACAGCAGCATGGACTTAACTGATGACCTTGACAAGTTCTGTGGTAGAAGAGTCCTGGGGAGGAGAGAAAACAAGGTTGGAGAGTGTTCAGGAGGAAGGTGGAAGGTAGACAAAGAAGATAGTGAGAATAGACAACTCAGAGGGGTTTAGGGTAAAAGAAAGCAAAAAAAAAGTTATATAGAGGGAGACATGAGGTAAAGAGGGTTTTTTCCTTTTAATGAGAAATACTGTAACATGCTTTTATGCTGATAGAAAAGACCAATAGATGATTCATGGGACTACTGTTTCTCTGTAGGACAACTAGTAACATCTGCTTGAAAGTTTTTCAAGGCAAAAATTATTCAGTACTTTACCATGCTTGAGGTTTAGAACTTTAAGGATTCCACCCAGCATGGGCTGAAACGGATCTAAAATTACTTTCATAAAGAAAAGTCTGGCTTTGCCCGCAGGTACCCTTCTATCCAGGTCACTTAATTTTTGTAATTTTGTCACTGAATGTCAACTCTGCCCCACCCTGCCCTTCCCCGCTGATGTGGATTCCTAAGCACATAGAGTCTTCCTGTGGGCAATATAAAACACCAGCGTTTCTGTTTCTCATTTGCAAATTGTCTCTCTTCAAGCTTCTAGCAAAAGCTAGGCTGGTAGCAATGCTATTCAGACAAGACTGACCCACAAATTAGCTTCCATCTACTCCTCCAAAATCTCTAAATTCACTCCTTACATCAAGAATTGGACACCTAAGGGATAAATAGTAAACGTCATCCATTTATCACCGTACTGACTCACCTTTACTGAGTTACATTTCTATGTTATTCCCTCAACTTTTCCTAAGAAGCAACCATATTCAGCAGTTACATGTGTGTCATGAGAATTTCAAGCAATTTCTATTCTTTTCCATGAGAAAAAGTTTTCTTTTTTTCTAATAAGAAAAGCAGTTTCTCTCTGACATGTAAAGGGCTTGGAAGTGGTCATTCCTGTCCTCCCAAGAAGAAAAGCTGAACAAACTCAAAATCAACAACCCTTCTTAGATCTGTGAGAAAATTGAGGTCATAAGGCAAGTCACCACACTGAAAATTAGAGAGACAGGTGAATACAGAGAATCACAGCTTCCTGGGAGTAGGAGTCCACCACTGGAGCCAGTATGGGTAGAAACACTTGCTAGAGTCTAAGTGTGGACCAGGTATAAGTTAAAAATTCCAGGGGCTGAGTCTTAGTGGAGCCCTTAACATTCATAAATTTTACCTTCAGAAGCCCCATCAGGTCCTCAGAGTAAAGATCAGAGAAAATTCCCCTCATGTTTCTGGCAAGGGAAGAGGACAAGTAGGATTTTTGAAACAAGTCCATAGTGTTCTGTTCTTTTTTGCTCTGTTTTTGTTTTTTTGAATTTTTTAAAATTTTATTTTATTTACTTTTTTATACAGCAGGTTCTCATTAGTTATCTATTTTATACGTATTAGTGTATATATGTCAGTCCCAATCTCTGATTTCATCACACCACCGCCACCCCCCGCCCACCACTCTCCCCCTTTGGTGTCCATACATTTGTTCTCTACATCTGTGTCTCTATTTCTGCCTTGCAAACCGGTTCATCTGTACCATTTTTCTAGATTCCACATATATGCGTTAATATGCGATATTTGTTTTTCTCTTTCTGACTTACTTCACTCTGTATGACATTCTCTAGGTCCATCCACTTCTCTACAAATGACCCAATTTCATTCTTTTTTATGGCTGAGTAATATTCCCTTGTATATATGTACCACATCTTCTTTATCCATTCATCTGTCAATGGGCATTTAGGTTGCTTCCATGACCTGGCTATTGTAAATAGTGCTGAAATGAACAAGGGGTGCATGTGTCTTTTTGAATTATGGTTTTCTCTGGGTATATGCCCAGGAGTGGGATTGCTGGGTCAAATGATAATTCTATTTTGAGTTTTTTAAGGAAACTCCATACTGTTCTCCACAGTGGCTGTATCAATTTACATTCCCACCAACAGTGCAAGAGGGTTCCCTTTTCTCCACACCCTCTCCAGCATTTGTTGCTTGTAGATTTTTTGATGATGCCCATTCTAACCAGTGTGAGGTGATACGTCATTGTAGTTTTGACTTGCATTTCTCTAATAATTAGTGATGTTGAGCATCTTTTCATGTGCCTCTTGGCAATCTGTATGTCTTCTTTGGAGAAATGTATATTTAGGTCTTCTGCCCATTTTTGGATTGGGTTGTTTGTTTTTTTAATATTGGGCTGCATGAGCTGTTTATATATTTTGGAGATTAATCCTTTGTCCATTGATTCATTTGCAAATATTTTCTCCCATTCTGAGGGTTGTCTTTTGATCTTGTTTATAGTTTCCTTTGCTGTGCAAAAGCTTTTAAGTTTCATTGGGTCCCATTTGTTTTTATTTCCATTACTCTAGGAGGTAGATCAAAAAGGATACTGCTGTGATTTACGTCATAGAGTGTTCTGCCTATGCTTTCCTCTAAGAGTTTTATACTGTCTGGACTTACATTTAGGTCTTTAATCCATTTTGAGTTTATTTTTGTGTATGGTGTTAGAGAGTGTTCTAATTTCATTCTTTTACATGTAGCTGTCCAGTTTTCCCAGCACCACTTATTGAAGAGGCTGTCTTTTCTCCATTGTATCTCCTTGCCTTCCTTGTCATACATTAGTTGACCATATGTGCATGGGTTTATCTCTGGGCTTTCTATCCTGTTCCATTGATCTATGTTTCTGTTTTTGTGCCAGTACCATACTGTCTTGATTACTGTAGCTTTGTAGTATAGTTTGAAATCGGGGAGCCTGATTCCTCCAGCTCCGTTTTTCTTTCTCAAGATTGCTTTGGCTATTCAGGGTCTTTTGTGTTTCCATACCAATTGTAAACATTTTTGTTCTAATTCTGTGAAGAAAGCAATCTATAGATTCAATGCAATCCCTATTCGGTTCTTTTTAACAAAATCCTGCCCTCAAGGGAAACTATTTTACCAGAGGCTAAACAACTTGGGGTTTTACCAGAGCCCAACTGACCTGGGGGAAGGGAAATATCCAGCTCCATCTCCCTCTTCCTGTCTCACTTTAGGGTGAAGGGGTGGGAAGCAGAGAAGCACCTGAGAAAGTCAGAGACCAGGAACACGGGCTCATGAAAAGACTGAGACCTCATCAGAGGGTTATGGAATGTTTCTCCTCCCTGCAACGTCTTTACACCACATCATTCGGGCTCCTAATAACAGGAAGTCAGCAGAAAAGCAAATAAAGAGAGCAATTTGTGCTAAATTATTATGCGTTATTGGTTCCAGTTCTTTATGCTCCTGTGGTATTTTATGCCCACACCCTTTTTTTTTCTGGACATATTTTATTTTATTATATGATTGTTCTACAATTATTTCATACTCCTAAGATCCATAGGATTCTAATTAAAATTATTATGAAAATATATTTATAATAATCTTAGAAAAATTTTTAAATTACATACAATTCCACCATTCTATCATATGAATCATTTTCACTTCTCTATGTTTTCTTCCAGTCTTTGTACATATGCGGACATAATTGCTATGGCCTCAAGGTAGGCAGGGCGTATGTTTCTCTGCCCCTTGACTTTGGGCTTGGCCACGTGACTTGCTTTGGCCAACAGGATATGCGTAAATAAGTGAAGACTTGAAATGTACTTTCTTACAGATGCTCTTGCCTTCCTGTGTGCCTTTAATCCACCATGAGAAGAGTTTTCTTCTAGTAGCTGCTGTCCCTTCAATCTGGAAGCTAAAGCAAACACACGTGAGCACACCTGAGCCCAGCCCACAAGCTGGAAACATGTGCAGCCAACCCACTGCCTAAGCACAGCTACCCAGGTGAGTCCAGCTGAGATCAGCTAAACAATAGTTGACATGCAGGCCCATGAGCATAAAAATAAATGCTTGTTTTTGTAACACACTGAGTTTGGGAATATATGTAATACAGTAGAAGCTGACTAACACAGAAAGTTTGTGAGTAGAGGTGAGCTGCTGCTATAACAAAAGTGTAAAAAATTTGGGCTGGGAAGCAGGTGGCCCAGAAACTGTTATAAACTGGAAAATGATGACATGTTTTATATAGTGGTAAAATATTTGATTAAATTGTCACCTGTAGTTACTTGAAAGGCAAGTAACTAATGAAATGAGGACAAAGTTTTAAGGCAGACTGTTGGCTGTGGACTAGCTGTTACTAGTTACATTTGATAAAGTACTAGAGTAAAGACAGCTACGAAATGAGCTGAGCAAAAACTGGCCAGATTTCAAGCAGAGATTAGAGGGAATATAGAGATCACAGAAATTGCAGAGTAGGGAAAACGAAACTATTTCCCATCAAATCACAGAAGTGGCTATTAAAACACAGACTCGAGAAAAAGACCAAATCAAAAGTATGGCTCTTTTTAAGACCTTGGAAAGGACTAGGGTATCACAGAGCAGATCCTTCCAACTACACAAAAGGACCACTAAAAATATCAAAAAGCTTGGCCCAGAAGCCTGAAGTGCCCCACATTTCCTTAACTGTATCTAGAGAGAGAGAGAGCCATATCCCCCAAAGAGTGGTAGGTGTGTCTTTGGACACATGATGCAGATTGTAATCAAATACTTAGAAAATTCACAAAGTTTTTAGGAGGGCTGTGTTTGCAAAAGGTGCCTCACAAACCCAGAGTATTAAAACAAACAAACAAAAAAAAAAACAACCCCGAGGGTGTTCACAATGAATAAGGATCTGTGAGCCTCTATATTTTAGAGGCAGGGAGCAGGTTGAGAAGGCCACTCTGCCACCAAGATGGGCATGTTCCCCTATGGCCTCTTCAGAAGAGGCTAAGGAGAATGATGGAAAGCGAAGGACCTCCCAGAGTGTGGAGCCATAGTGGTAAAGGACATGGACTTTGGAGTCACTCCCAGAAGCAGACCCAGGGCCTAACCAAGAGACATTCCCAACCCCCCAGGACAGTGAAACCTGACAACACTTGCCTATTGGGCTTTCAGAATTGCTATAAATATGACTGCTCAGCCTCTCACTCCTCCCTCTTTCAAATCAAAGTGTTCATTGTGGTTATCCTGTCCCTGTTCTCTCATTCTATACAGGGTGTGCAGAGCTGAGGAAGAGGATAACTTGCCTTCTTAGATCACAGGTCTCCTGATCAAACAGACCTGATGTAGTCACGAAAATCTGGACCTTGAGCCAATGCTGTGATTAGATGAGACTTGGGGATGGGGATGGATCTTAGAATGGGTGTGAGTATATTTTGCACAAGGGAGGGTCATGAATAATTTTGCAGATTGAATTATTGTTTCCAATTATTTATCCCTTGTGGTAGTATTATACAGTGACACCTACTATGGACTGGATTGCCCTCTAAAAATTCATATATTGAAGCCCTGCCCCTCAACATGACTTTATTTGGACATGGGGTCTTTGGGAGGTAATTACATTTAAATGAGGTTGTAAGAGTGGGTCCCTAATCCAGTAGGACCGGTGGCCTTATAGGAAGAGGAAGAGAGAGAGAATTCTCACTCTCTTTCCACATGCAGCACTGAAGAAAGTGCATGGGAACACCAGTGAGATGGCGGTCTCCTACAAGCCAAGAGAAGAGGCCTCAGAATGAAACCTACCTTGCCAGCACCTTGATCTTGGACTTCCCAGACTCCAGAACTGTGAGAAATAAATGTCTGTTGTTTAAGCCACCCAATCTATGGTATTTTGTTAAGGTAGCCTGGGCAGACTGAGACAACACTCTTACCATGGCCTCATGGTGGAGAGAGAGTATTTCTCCAGCTCTTGACTTCGGGCCTGGCCATGTGACTTGCTTTGACCAACAGTATGTTAGTGGTTATAATATGAGCAGAGGATTGACAGGTACTTACACAGTGGTGCCCGCCTCTTATGCTCAAGTGATCAGACTGGTCCCATCTCCCAAAACCCAGTGGTTTATATAAAAAAGTATTTATTTTCATGTTCACTGGTCTTTAGGCCAACTATGGATCAGATGATCTAGGCTGGGCTCCACTGGCAGCTCTGCTTCAAGCAGTGAATTGGTTGGGCTTGGTTCCAGGCTGTGGGTTGAGTTAAGGTCAGCTCCACATGTGGTCCAGAGACCAGGCTCAAGGAGCAGATACCCAGGGAAAACTCTTCATAGCCAACCATTGGAGTATCAGAGGCAAGCCCCACTGTGCAAGCACAGGTCACTTCTCTGCTCACATATGTCCACTAACATCCCATTGTGTAGCAAAAGCTGACAGCTACATTATTTGAATTTTGAGACTACATTTTCTCAAACAATGTTGTTGAGGACAGTATTATATCATTCAGTTTCCCTTATACAAGACACATGAGAAACTGACCTAGCATTCACTGCTAGGGAAGAACTTGTTTTCTGCCAAAGAACTAGTTTGCTTTTTCCTTTCCAGTAAAAAGACTCTTCTGAATGTAGAAAGAAGAGAAAACTAAATACACACAAAAATATATGAGGGAAAATTACTTTGAGGATTATGGTATTCCTAAGATCTCAGGAAAATCCTGAACTACAATAGATCATAAGTAATCTCAAAGGACAAGAAACTTGAAACCATGCTCCATGAGGAACTATTGAAGAAAACAGGAACATTTAGGGGAGATCTGAAGGAACAAAACAGAAGTTTTTAAATATCGATAAGGCTGTTACGTTAGATTTGTTTTGTGTCACCTCAGAGGCTGAGACTAGGAGGAATAAATGAATATTATAGAAGAGAATGAGAGAGGGTTGTAGACATAACATATAAACTGAGAGATAAGAAGAACCAGCATGAATGGGCTGTACTGAGCTCAACTCCACTGGTGTAAAGGAAACTAGCTATTGAATTGTGTCATCTCTGAGGATAAAGGTAAAGTAGGAGATTTGCCATAGCCTTATCTGTAAGTTAAAGATAAGTAGCTTCCCTATTTAAAGAAGCCCTAGCCAGTCTGACATGTGAAGAGCTTGGAAGTCATCACTCCTATCCTCACAAAAAGAAAAAAAAAAAAAGCTGAACAAACTGAAAATCAACAAGTCTTAGATACTTCAGTGAATTGAGGTTACAGGACAAACTGCCACCCTGAAAACTGGAGAGACAGACAAATATGGAGGATTATAGTTTATTAGAAGCAGAAGCTGCAGCTGGAGCCTTGCAGGAACATGTAAAGGGCAATTGACTAATTATTGGCGACTGGGCCCGGACTAGCTTAAGAGAGAAATTTGCCTGGGGGCCCTCACATTCCTGAGTTTTATGTCCAGGAGCCTCACCAGGTTCTCAGGGTGAATATGGGAGAAAAATCCCTTCATACATCCAGAAGGGGAAGGGGAAAATCAACCATTTTTAAATAAGCCCAGCATGCTCTGTTCTCCTTAACAAAAGCCTGCTTTTAAGGAAAACTTATTTTACCAGAACTTAACCAACTCGGGTTTTACCAGAGCCTAAGTGACCTGGGGGAAGGGGAAAACCCAAGTCCAACTTCCTCATCGTGTCTCAGTTAATGGGGAAGGAGGAAAAAACTGAGAAGTACTTGTGAAGGTCATAGCTCAGGAACACCGGCTAAACCAATGAGACCTAATCATAGATTATGAGATGCTTATCCTCCCCCAAGAGTTTTCAACATATCAAAGAGGCTCCTATGTAATAACATGGACTTACAGCTAAAAGAACTGCAAGCCTCCAGTCCTATTTAAGAGTCTCTAGGGAAATCCAAAGACAACAGGGGAGACAAAAACAAAGACACTATAGGAAATTTTAGCCTCTAACACCTCAGCTAGAGCAAAGAGTAAACACAGCCTAACTCCTAGCCCAATAAATATTAAACCTCATACTAAAGGTCCATTTACCTCAGTTCCTTTTACCCAATAGCTCGTTTCTGGCTTTTAACAAAAAACTACAAAACATGCTATAAAGAAAAAAATACATTTTGAAGAGACAGAGTAAGCATCAGAACTAAACCCAGATATGGCAAAGATTTTGGAATTTATCAAATTGGGAATTTAAAATAACTATGATTAATATGCTAAGGGATTTAATGGAAAAAGTATACAACTTGCAAGAAAAGATGGGTAATGTCAGCAGAGAGATGGAAATTCTAAGAAAGTATCAAAAGGAAATTCTAAAAATAAAATACACTGCAATAGAAGTCAAGAATGGTTTTGATAGGCTCATCAGTAGGTTGGACACAGCCAAGGAAGGAATAAGTGAACATGAAGATATGTCAGCAGAAACTTCCTAAACTGAAAAGCAAAGAAAAAAATAGGGAAAAAAATAACTATGAAAAGATTTCAACAGGTATAACATACACATAATGGAAATACCAGAAGAAGAAGAGAGAGAGAAAGGAACAGAAGAAATATCTGAAGTAATAATAGTTGAGAATTTCCCCAGATTAATTACTGACAGCAAACAACAGATCCAGGAAGCTCAGAGAATACCAAGTAGGAAAATATCAAAAAACTACACCTAAAAATATAATTAAACTACAGAAAAACAAAAACAAAAAGAAAATCTTGAAAGAAGCCAAAGAGGGAAGAACTATCTTTCCTAAAGAGAAACAAGGAAAAGAATTACATTGGACTTCTCTTTAGAAACCTTAAAAGCAAGAAGAGAGTGGAGTGAAATATTTAAAGTGTTGAAAGAAAAAGCATCCCTGTGGCAGAGACAAAAATCCAGGTCTCCCTTTTCAATGTGTGGAGCTGTCACTGGAAAGTGACTGCCTAGATATACTCTATATTTCCCAGCCCCTTCTTATATAAATGTCACTATGTAACTGATCCTAACCAATGGAATGTAAGCAAAAGAGATGTGTGTCACTTTAGGGCTAAAAAAAAAGGGGGGTGTACATTCTCCATTTTCTCTTTCCTCTTCACTCTGATGGATGAAGAAAATCACAAGGCCTGAGGGTGTGACAGAGCCACAAGATGGAAGGAACCTGTGTCTCTAAATCACAGCATGGAGGAGAGTCACCTGTGGACCAGGAACACCCACAGAGGACTGTTACATAAATGAAAGATAAATTTCTATTGTTTGAGCCTTTATACATTTGGAAGTCTGTTTGTAGTCTGTACCGTATGCCCCCCTTATCCATGGTTTCACTTTCCACAGTTTTAGTTACCCATAGTCTACCATGGTCTGAAAATATTAAACGGAAAATTCCAGAAATAACTGATAAGTTTTAAATTGTGCACTGTTCTGAGTAGTGTGATGAATTCTTGCACCATCCCCCTCCATCTTGCCTGGGACAGTGAATCATCCCTTTGTCCAGCATATCCTGACCATTAGTCACTTAGTAGCCATTTCAATTATCAGACTGATTGTCTCAGTATCTCAGTGCTTGAGTCAAGTGGTACTTATTTTACTTAATAATGGCTCCAAACTGCAAGAGTAGTGATGCTGGTAATTTGGATATGCCAAAGAGAAATCACAAAGTGCTTCCTTTAAGTGAAAAGGTGAAAGTTCTCAACTCAATAAGGAAAGTAAAAAAATCATATGCTGAGGTTGCTAAGATATGGTAAGAACGAATCTTCTTTTTTTTTTTTTTGTGGTACGCGGGCCTCTCACTGTTGTGGCCTCTCCCGTTGCGGAGCACAGGCTCCAGA
>NC_041217.1:59359647-59405272 GCF_002837175.3 Physeter macrocephalus
GCACAGGCTCAGTAACCATGGCTCATGGGCCCAGCCGCTCCGTGGCATGTGGGATCCTCCCGGACCGGGGCATGAACCCGTGTCCCCTGCATCAGCAGGCGGACTCCCAACCACTGCGCCACCAGGGAAGCCCAGAACGAATCTTCTATTCATGAAATTGGAAAGAAGGACAAAACCCATGCTAGTTTTGCTGCTGCGCCTCAAACTGCAAAAATTATGGTCACAGTATATGATAAGTGCTCAGTTAAGATGGAAAAGGTATTAAATTTGTGGGTGGAAGACATGAACAGAAAATGATTCAGTATTAACTGTGGTTTCAAGCAACCACTGGGGGTCTTAGATCATGTCCCCTGTGAACAAGGGGGGACTACTGTACTACACTCAGTATTACAATTCTCTTTTTTTCTAGAGAAACCTCTACCTCTTCCTTAATCCTCTGAGTTTCTCTAACAACATACTGCCTCTCCAGGAACCTTCTAACCCTTCCAAGAACTGTCCGGAGCAGGGTTTCCCTTACCATTTTATCAAGATCTCCCAGGAATAGTTTCAGGCTTTACTGGGAATATGAATGTAGAGGTCATATCTTGATCTTCCTCTGAAGTGCCAGAATCCCAGGGAAGAGAAAGATACAGCCAGCAGTACATGGCCTCTCCCCATTTGGTTCTTTATTTCTCCACTCCCAATCTTGGATTTCCTTGTCCACATATCTGAGGATTTCCACCATGAAATGGCAACTCTCCTTTCCCCTGCCTCAGAGCATCCCCATGAGGGCCAATGATGGGAGCTCTAAGTCCAAGGTTGCCTGTTGTCACTGTCTCAATTAGCTTTCACCACAAAAATGCTACCTAACCAGCCACCTGAGGACTCAATAGCTTAAAACAAAACAGAGATCTCTTCTCATGTTTACAGGATGGCTGTGCAGCACAGGTCTCATTCTGGAGCCCAGGCTGGAGGGGCAGTGACTAACTAGCCATGATTTTGTCATGGCAGAGGACAAAAGCTACCAGAGATATAAGTGAGAATATGTGAGACCTTCTATGACCCATGTTCAGGACTCACACGTAGTCACTTCCACCTACATTCAATCGGCCAAAGCATGTCACATGGCCATGCCAAGTGAAGGGGCATTGAAGTACATTCTGCATAACTGAGACCTCAGCAAGGTGTGCTATGTAACAGCAGGGTGTACTACCACAGAAACACAAAGAAGCAAGACCATTAATTCAATCTACCACAGTCCCTGAGAGACAGAGCAATGGGGGCCAGTAGCTATGCTGTCTGAGGGCCATGGAGCCTGTACTGAAGGTCAGAAATGTATATTAACCAGCAGACACTACAGTTCAAGAGGTATTTTGTGGGACTTGAGCTCTTTGGAATCCCTATGGTTTGTGTATTGCAAAAATTCAACAGAAGGAAAGATGAAGTCAGACCAATCACATCATTAAAGAACTATCATGTTGATTCCATAGGTGTTCTGTTCATAATTATTAAACACTTACTAACAGATATCCATCCTACCAAAGTACCAAAGCCATGCACCATTTCAAAGACTAGCTTCAGTCACTCCCCATTCAGACTAAGCCAAAGTCTTACGGAGAAAGGAATCACTGAATGATACAGCTGAGGGGAAGCTCAGACAATAACTAGCTCAACCCCCTCTTTCTGAAGATGAGGAAACTCAGGCAGAGACAAGTGATGTGACTTAGCCACAAACATGAATGTCTGCAGTGTATTGTGCTGACCCCAGCACTTTGTTCCTATGAGTAAGTCGTGTTAGCAGTTGTGGACTTCTACAAAGGTGGGCCTATGACAGTAATTGAGATCATGGGGCTGTGGGTTCAAAGTCAAGAATTCAGGTGGGACACTGTTGGTTGGCCTCTTCCCAGGGAAAACCTAATCAAAGCTGCATGAGAACAGTGGGGCTCTCAGAGCCTAAAACCCTAGCATAATATTCCTCTTTGGTTATCTCATAACCTGAATCAATACTTTTTTTGTAAGAAGGTGAGCTGTCAGCAGTGCCCCTAGTAGTCTTCTCCTTCCTGACTCCCTCCTCACCTTTCCATTTGAACCAGCCATTTTCTCAGAAAAGATGGGAATGTCAATCAATTTGAGCTAAGATGTCACACTTGCTCTAAACATGTTAACTTTATACACAAAAAGAATTGTGTGTAAAAACGAACAAAAAATCCTAATATCTACCTCTCTCCCAATATTTGAATCGACTGTTCTCCATTGATTAGACCTCTTTGGTCTTGGCCTTTGGTTGTCCGCCACAATTACACTTCAAAGATGCGATTGTCATACTATATTTTATATACTGAGAGCTCCACAGTTCCACTGTAGCCTCTCCATGGCAGAGAGAAATCAAAGTCACATATAAATAAATACAGGAATGGCGACAAAAACTCGGAGAAATCTTTCCCTGCAGGCACTCAGGTCTCAGGGACAGTCTGAAAACTTTGACAAAATTCTCTCCTTGACCAAATTTTAGTCAGGCTCCTCTGAACCCTCTTTTCCACTAGGCCTCTACATAGGACACATACACACCCCCTCCGGTCCTCAGCCCTCCCAGCACAGTTTTAGCAAGAATCCTGCTAAATCAGTTTACAGAGAACCCCCCACCCTGGAAATCCGATCAACCTGGCTTGCCATCACCAAGCATCCCGTTAAATCGGTTTAGCAAGATTCCCTCTACCCTTCTTGTCTCCTCTTAGTATTCCATCCACTGACCTCCTCACTCCGAGGTGGGTGGTAATTCCCCAACTCGTCTCTTTGCCGTATCCAGAGTTGAGCCGGAGAGCTCAGCTCTATTGCGATAGTCTTGCCAGCTATCTCAATAATCCCGAATAAAGTCCTACTTTTCCGCTTTAACAACTGTCAGAATAATTTCTTCTTTAATGAGTTCCCAACAAAAAAACCAAACCCGGGATCTTTTTCTGGAATGAGAAGAGATTCAGGGCTTCTCCGCTCACTTTTGTTGTATTGTCCACAGAGCTGCACGCAAATTCTTTGAACATTTTGGAGAAGATCCTTCTATACAGTTACTTCCTCCATGGCATTACACACTTGGGATTTAACACGCAACAACTACAAAAATCAGGAAGTTCCTTCAACATGTATATTACGTAAGAAGTTCTGAACATATGCCTGCCAGAATATGCATATGCATGCTTCCCGAAAGATCCTAGACCCCTCCTCACTCCCCCCAACCCCCTCGCTGGTCTACTCTTCATAACACATTCCTTGAAGCATGCTTTAGAGTGCCTCGAGTGCTCGTCCAAGCAAGTGCAAAGCAGTGGTTCATGCAAATAAGCGCATGAACGTGTGCACCCAGGCTACATTGAGTTCAAACATAAATCTGGGCTCTTCCTGCCTCTACTATGCCGAGGTCGCACATGGTGCACAGGAAACTGCACCAGGGGGAGCAGAGGGCAGAGAGCACTACTACTCAGGCCAACGAGGCGGAGCCGGGCAGAGGGTCGGGAGCTCAGCCTAGAGGACCGCGCGGCGCGGACCGGCCGGAAGCCACGCCGGTAGGAGGGTCGGGAGCTGGCGCGGGCGCCGTCCCCCGGCGCCGCCGCGGCCCGCTGACATCAGCCGCGCTCCTCCCCTCGCCTCCCAACACCCTCAGCTCCCGGCCGGACCCTCCCTCCTCCCACCACGTGTCCTCCCCGCTCCCTCCCGAGGGGCCGCGCGCACGGGAAGCCGGAGAGACGGAAAGGATGGCGCTGTGACAGCCGGGCCGGAGCCCTCGGCGTCTCCACCGCGGCCCCGGCCCACGCCCCGGCTCTCGGCCCGGCGGTGAGTGCGCGCGGGCGGGCGGGGCGGGGGTCGGGGGCGGCACGGCCCCTCCCTCGGGCCCCCGGCGGTTGGGCCGCGGCGGGGGCGGGGGGTCCCGAGGCTGCAGCTGCAACTGCCGCCGCCACTGCCTTTGTTGCGGGCCCGCCGGGGAAGGCAGGCGGCGCCGGCCCCGGCCGCTCGGCAGGTGCGCTGGGGCCGGGAGCGGGCCAGGCGGGGAGACGGGCCGAGCCGGGCGCGGGCAGGGGGGCGGCAGGAGCGCTCCCGGCGCGGGGCCGCGGAGAAAGGGAAATGGGACAAGATGGCTGGAGAAACCGGAGCGCGCCCGGGGGCGCGGCAGCGGCGGCGGGCGGGGCGCCGGGCGGGTGGGCGGTGGCGGCAGAGGATACCTCTTCGCCTGCACCTTCGCCGCGGGGCGGCGCCCCCATCCCCCCGTCTGCCTCCCGGGAGCCGGCGGGGGAGGCCGCGGCCAAGTTCGGGCCCCAGCTCCAGGGATCTGAAGCCTGTTCCACCCGCCCCAGACCTATCCTGCCGCATTCGCCCGTCCTTTTTGAAAATATCGAAGAAGCAGACTTTGAACTCCGGAAGGATCTTTTCTTTGGAAGCCCGGGAGGATGCGGCCCACAAGATGAGCGCTCACTCCACACCTAGGAATTGCCCGCGCCCCTAGAGGGCAGGAGCGCGGCCCTTTGTACTGGCCTAGGAGCTGGGCGAGAGAATTTGAAGAAGAGAGAGAATTTGCGGCCCAGAGGCAGCGAGTCTTCCAGGTGGCGGTGGGCCCCAGAGCCTGGCCCCAGCTGATTTCTGCACCTTCTTGGGTGTCCAGGCATTACCCCTCACTAAGGATCACCGACTACTGGGCTTGGAAAGTCGCTTAAGGCAGAACACTCTTATTTTCTGACCTGGCTCATGGACAGAACCTTTGAATCTGGAAAATCCAGGTACTCTGGGCCACCCAACCTCCTGATGCTGAACTGGCCCTGTAGAAACAACCCAGTTGAGCGAGTGCTCTATCTGTGTTCAAATGCCTTCATTGAAAAGAAGCCAACACCAATGTCTTGCTGCCAATTCCATGTTTGGGTGGCACTGGCTGTGAGAAAGTTCTGCCATTTGATGCACTCTTTAAAACCTCTTCCTGGAATGTTTACTCAGCGGCCTGTTCTGCCTTCGGGTCTCTACAGAACCAGTCTGGTCTCTCGTACACAGATAGCTTTTTAAATATTTGAAGGCAGCCAGGTATGCTATCTGCCTGCAACCCTCTTCTTATCATAATTAAATATGTCACCTTCCAGCTTCCTGGTGCTTTCCCTGAAACCCTTCCTCCCCAGGCCTGGCCCTGTCCCCTTCAATTGTTCCAGCTGAACTGTGCTTGGGGCTAAAAAGGTTTGTGTAGCCTGAGCTGCCCCCATCACAGACTTTAAAGAGTTCACACTAGCACCTGATTTTTCTGAACTGAATCTTGATTGCAGAGATGGAGTCCACAGCCTACCCTCTCAATTTGACCCTGAAAGAAGAGGAAGAAGAAGAAGAGATTCAGAGCCGGGAACTGGAGGATGGTCCCACAGATATGCAGAAAGTCCGAATCTGCTCAGAGGGCGGATGGGTAAGTAAGAAGGTGTGGAGTCCACACACAGCTGTGAGGGGCAGGCCTGGGAGCCAGGCTTGTATTAAGTCTCTTCCTCAAGCAGACATAGGAAGTAAAAATAGCCTAGCCCAGCCCGGTGTGTTTGCATTCCTGAGAAAACAGTTCTGTGGCTTTAAAAGGCACAGTGAAGAATGGAGGAACTGGTTATGGGAACAGTCCCTTCAGGCACGCAGCTTCAGGCACGCCATCAGGATCGGAAGTCCAAGAGGCCACGACTGTGTCTCTCTCCTGTACCTGTGGATTCCCTATATCCTGCTCAATGCCAGGCACCTTGTAGACACCAACTAAATCTCTGCTGGCCTGTGTGAAAGAAAAATTGTTCTGGCATTTGTTAAGATGATAAGGAAGGCTATTCAGGACTATTGAGATAGGTTTCAAGACTGTCACAATAGGGGCGAGAGATCGGGCTCAGCAAGTGGGGATTTATAGCCAAGGAGCAGAGCGGAGGGCTCAGTGGTTGGAAAATTACTAAGAGGAGACATCCACGGTGGGGGGTTTTTTCTAAACTGACTTAGCAGGATTCTTGCTAAAACTGGTCTGGGCAGACTGAGAACCAGAAGGGGGTGTGTATGTGTCCAAGATAGAGGCCTAGTGGAGAAGAGGGCTCAGAGGAGCCTGACCAAAGTTTGGGTGAGGAGAGAGTCTTTATCACCTACCACTGGTTGAAGGGAACCATTTAAACCATTTAAGTAAGTCTTGGGGCACTGAACTGACGTGAGGAGAGCGTTGTGAGATGAGGCCAATTGGTTCTGTGTGAACACCTCTTACAATGGTTGACACAGGAGAGCTGCATTTCCAGCTGGTCCTGGACGGAGGGATTGGGATAGTAGGCAGCAGTGAATAGGGAGCATATCCAAACAGCATAGTGTGATAGAATTAGAGTAAACTTATAAAAGTGTAAATGCAACAGATATTTATAGTCATCGTTACGTACATTATTCACAGTACTTACTGGACTTCATGATAATTGGGCATGAATGGTAAACATTTTAAAGAAGCAACAAAATGACATTCCTTTTCTCTGCTTAGTTTTCCACTGTGTGTGAATGTCATCGGTATACATATCCTTTGTTCCCAGTGAGAGATCTGTGTTCATAGAATCATGGTCCTTCCAAACTATCCAGTCCCGCTCCACTCCCACTTCACGGGGTGCAGCAAGGTTATCTGTTTTGCCCCTAGGATACACATGTACGCTGACATTTGTTCTTAAAAACACCTCTTGAACTGGAACCTTAAAAGTAGTGCATTTTGTTGTGTGTATGTTATACTTCAATTAAAAAAAATTAAAGCAGTACAACATCAGGCTCTGGGTTTGCTCATCTAGCTATGGAGGCTGGATTGCATTTGTCTCTTCGGCCCACCCTGGCCTCCTCCCCAGTTCAGATCCATGCAGCTGGGGAGATTTTGGAGAGCAGGCGTCATTCCCATCTAGCCCTGAGCAAGAACTCATGGCTTTGAGAATGCATTGGCCAACCGAGAACATCTAGACAGAATGGAGAAGTGCACAAAACAGGTGCAGTAGAAGCGAACATATGAGTGTATTGGGACAACACAGAGAGGAGCAAGGTGAAGCCCATGCTTGGCTGGGAAAGAAGGAGGTAACCAGAGGAGCTGCAGGAGGGGGACTGGCATGTGTGGCACCCAGGCAGTCTGCCATCCATCCGTAGCTACTGAGCACAGTGCTGGGTGTTATTAAGGCAAGATGCCTAGTCTCCCCGGGGTACTAGTCTTGTGAGGAAGATAGGGAAGTAAATCTAATTAACTGCACAGTAATTTGGAGTTCTGTGGGGGAAGTCAGCTCAGGACGGGCTCTGCTGCAGGCTGGAGAACTGGAGAAGGCAGGTCTGGAGCAGTAGGCAATTTTGTCCCCAGCCCCATCCCTCCCAGGGACGTCTGGGTGGAGACGTTTTTGGTTGTCATGACTCGGGGTGGGGCTTGGGGAGTGGGAGATCCTACCAGCATCTCCTGAGTAGAGGCCAGGGATGCTGCTACCCTTCGGTGATGCACAGGACAGCTCCCACAACGAAGAATTATCTGGCCAAAAATGTCAGCAGTGCTGAGGTGGGAAAAACCCTGCTCTAGAGCATTAAAACTAGGGGAAGAAAAGAATCGAATATGTATTTAGGTTGTTGGGGATTGTGTTAGAGTGATCAATAAAAGCTTTTCAAACCAAAGAATCATGCTGTATATTAGGGTAATATTTCGTGAGAGAACTGGAGTAGAAATCCAACTTCAAGTAGAAAAAAGAGAAAGTGTACTTTGAACCAAGCCTTAGGCATAGGTGGAACCAGCCAAGGGAAGGGAGGGTCTTGCCCTCCTGGCAGCCAGAAGCCAAAGCACTGGAGAGGAAAGCTTGTGTGTGCAGAGTCCGCAGCAGCTTCTGCAGCTGGAGTCTGCAGTGCGTGTCAGGGAGTGGAGGGGATGGGCGAGAGAAGCAGAGGGGCCAGGGGACCAGCCAGCCCTGCGGGGGAGTGTGCTGCACCCAGGAGTCTGAGCTCTCTCCCTAGTAGCTCTGAGGGAGTAGTCCTCGGCTCGTCTTTGTAAGGGACCCTAAGGTTTGCTACCGCCACCAGGCAGAGGCCACTTGGCCTAAGTGGCCTGCCGAGAAAGCACGGGCTTGGGAGTCAGACTTGCTAACTCTGTGACCTTGGGCAAGATACTTAGCAGCCCTGTTTCCTCACCCATAAAACTGGGGTGGTGATCCTCGTATCCCTGTATTATTTAAAGGATTCAATAAGGTAACACATTTAACCACGTAAGAGGGAGTGCCCTACACAGTGCCTGGCATACAGCAGGCACTCTATCAGTGCACCGGTCCCAGCTCTCTAAGTGCTGTCTTCGCTGGGTGGTCATGCAGCTCTGTCAGCGAGCCTGGGCAGCAGGGCCGTTACCCTTGGAGATAAGCGTTGGAATGCCAGCTCGTGGGAACCCAGTGAGGCAGCACACACAAGCTGAAGGAAGAACACCTGTCTGATGAGTCCTTGACCTTCTGAGGGAAGGGAGGAAGGCAGGGATCGAGGACCTCTACCTGTGAGGCCAAGCAAGGGTGTCCAGGGGTTGGATGCCGGCTGCCTGATTTCTGAGTTTGGCCCAGGGCTGGCCCTGTTTACCTTGTGCTGTGCTCGGCTAGATAAAAGGCCTCTGTGGAGAGAGGGGAGGCCTGCATAACAGGGCCTGGCTGAAGACTTGCTCAATTCTCACAGAAGGTTGCTGTGAGGAGAATTCCTAAGCCACTGCACTGTGTGCCTCTGGAGCATAATGTGGGCTTGTCTGAGGATCCTCCGGGGCTCAGTCATAAATGGGAAGAGATGAATCCAGCCCCAGCCTCCAGCTGCCTTCTCACCACTCCAGGGCTGCTGATATTTTTACCAGGCCCAGGACGTGTTACCTTCTACAAGGATCGATATGGGTAGCCCCTCTGAAATGACAGGCATAGCCAGTCCTGTGTCCTGTTTTATCAGCAAAGGGAAAGGGACTATAAATATGTATGGCCTAGATCTGGAATTTCCTAGGGAGAGAAAAGGCCAAAGGGAGAGTTTTTTAAAATCCTGGGAAGTGGGATGGGGTGGGATGGAAAATTCCTGGCTGCCTGGCTTTCCAGATTGATGAAGTCTGAGCGGAGCCTAGAGACCAATCCGTTTGTACCTCCTGGTATTTTACACTAGGGATTTTTGACCATTCTTACTCCAGAGTAAGTTCAGTTTTGTGACAGATAAATTTCAACGATTATTTGAAACTATTCCAAGTGGAATAAGAGAAGGGAAGTCCAGAGGTTATTTGCTTAAATCTTTGATTCAAGAACACATTTTTACGGGATTACTACCTACAGGAAGTGTTCTAGGCTTCGGGAAACAAAATGGAATAAGCCCAGGTTCTGCCCTCAGTGAGCCAATATTCTAGTGGAAGAAGCAGACAGGTAAACAAAGAGGACTCTGCAGTGTGATAAGTGCCACCAGAGCCTTGAGCCCAGGGCGTCACAGGGCACACAGCCTGGGTTGGGACCAGTTTCCCGGGGAACAGGATGTCTGGGCTGAGTCTTGGAAGGTGGGTGGGTGTCAGCCAGACCAAGGACGGGGAGGACCTCCGAGGCAGCAGAGCACCATGTGCGGAGACACGGAGGGTGTGAGGATGGTTTGTTCAGGGAACTGCAGCAGCTGAGTACCACTGAGCGTGTGCGGGGTGGGAGTGGAGGCCTGCCAGCTGGTTACCTGGGAGGGCCCTCTGCCCTCTGTGAGGGCGGGAGCCTTGAAGTCAGACAGCACTGTGTCCCACTCTCAACCCTGCCGTTATTGGCTGTGTGACTTTGGGCCAGAAACGGGGCTGCTCTGAGCCAGTTTCCTCCTTAATTAAATGGGGCTGTGGGGGGAATAAGGGAAGCAGTTACAGGGCCTTTCCTAGGAGGTTCTCCCTGTGTGGAAGGGGCTGTGAGGGTGGGGAGGGACGAGGTGGGCTTCGTGAGTAAGGAAGAAGGGCCAGGAGATCTAGATGACTGATGGCCGGGTGCCTGAAGAAGCTGCAGGCGATGCAGACCCTGAACTTTTCTAAGCAGATGGAAAACGGTACTCTGATCCCCCAGGCCCTAGATTCAGCTATGGGGAGTATCTGAAAGCAGCAGCCCAGATCCCTTACCATTGAATACGATGAACTTTGGAGTAGGATTTTTAATGACTGAAAGAAAACACATAGTAAAAAGAAAAGCAGAGCGTTGAACAAGAGGGGGTCGGTCTGGGTCGCTTGGCTGCTTAGGCACCCCCATCCCACTGGCGCATGGGGGTGGGGAGGTAGGTGAGCCAGGAGCGGCCGTAGAGCCCTCTTCTCTGTCCTTAGGGCTTCCTGCTGCGGGTCTAGGCATCAAAGCAAAGCAGTCTGCTCTAGTATCTCATTACATAAATTGAAGCTCTAATTAGCCCTTCTGTCCTCCTCGTGTCGTGCTCTTGTGGATTGGAAAAGGCTGGCTGAGGCCCCTTCTCTCACTGGCCTCTGCCTGGCAGCTTTGGGTTCTGAGTCAAAAACTGGGGCTAGTGCCCTGCAAATGGAGACTAGTGCCCAGGAGGCCCCCAACACCCTCCTGGGCTGAGGATCTGTGACCAAGGGAGAGAGCAGGGTTGTCTTGGTGGGGCAGCTGTCTCAGGGTGTTTCCTGGAGCGTGGTTGGTTCTGGCTCTGGACGGGGGGCTGAGCCGTGATCAGCTCTCCCTGCTGTATGTGAGGATCCAGTGTCTCCCAACCAGTACGGGGGCTTTTCTTCTCAAGGTGCTGCTCTCCTTATCTGTGGATGCGGGGGGAGGAAAGCACTCAGCAGGGCATGGGACACCTTGTTTTTGTCTTGGTTTTGCTTCTCAGAGGAGCCGTGTGACTGAGGACAGACGTTTCCCTAGGCCCAAGCCCGCGCCTGTGAGATGAGGATGCATGATCTGTGTCTGCATGTGCCTACTAGTCGTTGAGAAAGGCCTGTTCACTGTTCCAGGTGCCGGCCCTATTCGATGAGGTGGCCATATATTTTTCCGATGAGGAGTGGGAAGTTTTGACGGAGCAACAAAAGGCCCTCTACCGGGAGGTCATGAGGATGAATTATGAAACTGTCCTGTCCCTGGGTAAAGCTTTGTTTTCCTTTGTCTTCTAGAAGCTCTGAGCCCAGAGAATTGTTTCCATGTCTCTCTTCTCTGGTGTATCCAACATCCCTCTCTCCTCAACTTGGAGTCTGTCCCCTCAATGCCTGTGCCCATTTAATTTCCTGTTTTTGATTTAGGCAGATATAAATATTGTGGCCTTCTATGCAGCAGCTTGTGCCAGCTCTCAGACCCATCCTCATTCAACCCAGGCATTCTCATCACAAAAAGAAAAAATAAGACATAATCTGAGAAATGTCACCATGGGTCTGGGCCTGTGCTTCATATGTTCCTTAGGAAGGAAGGCAGGCCTCATTGTTACCCTGTCAGCCTTAGAAGCTTGGGGACATATCCTCAAAGAATCCTTGCTCCCTTCCCAGCATTGATATCCATATTATTGGAATGTAACCATTTGGAGGGATTTCCCCATTTGCTCATATGGGTACCAGAGTGCTCATTACATCCGTGGCTGCACCCACCCACTTCCCTGCTAAATGCAGTTCCTTTTTGTTGTTGCTAGTACATTAGCAGAGATTCATAAATTCCCTTGGACAGACCTATTTCCCATCATATTTTTTCTTTAAGTATCCCTGTGCCCTTTCCCCCCACCTTTCATAAATCTGTATTGAGAAGACTGTGGTGGGGTGGGAGTGGAGGGGAGAGTTTCTTAAGTATTATAGAGTACTTATTTTGGCAGTGTTCCAAGACAGTAACACACAGCTGTTACCTGTTTTATTTCCTATAAACAGAATTCCCATTCCCTAAGCCCGACATGATCACTCGGTTGGAAAGGGAGGAGGAGTCTCAGAATTCTGACGAATGGCAGTTCCAGGGAGGAACCTTTGCAGGTACTATGGTTAACCCAATTCAACATCCATCCAATGGGAGAATAATGAAGATGAATTTTAAGTTTCCAGGTACATTCTATGGGGTATTTAAGAGTAAGGCAAGATTGTGAGGCAGAAAGATTATGGGCTTTGGAGTTTCAGAATCTCCTTTCCTATGCTATGTGACCTTAGGTGACTTCATCCACCTCTCTGAGCCTCCATTTCTTCACCTGTCAACTGTCAGTAGTAAATCTCAACATGCACCTTTGTATGCAGGTGAACCAAATTGAAGTTTGTATGGCTTTGGTCCAGCGCACATCCTGGGTGCCTCGGTGGCACACCACACACCTCTGAAAACTAAGGAAAATAGTGTGACGAAGCATGCATCCAGGGTTACTTACTTGGCTTCCTGTCTCCTTAATCTTGGATAGAAAAAGCAGTAGCAGCTGTAGTACATATTTGAGCAAATATGTCTAAAGAAGCACTCGGTCTTTTATCAAGAAACATAGTTAGAGGGCAGGAGTTGGATAAATACAGCTTCCCAACAGCCAGAGTGGTTTGATTTGCCTTCTCTCTATAAGTAATAGTTTAAAATGCTGTATTTCATTGATTCTAAGACACGTTTTTCCCTCATCACTTTAACATCTCTGCAGTTGAGAATGCCTTTTAAAATTGATGGCATGTTATAGTTTCACTAGTAGCTTTTTTTTTTTCTTAATGGCATATAATGGTGCCTCTTGCAGTTGATGGCATCTTAGTTTTGGTGAGATATGGTAATTTCCGTGAGTCGTATTCAGCTTCTGTGGCCACCTTCTAAACAGAAACATACATTGAAACCCAGTTCTGACATTGGTATGCAAGAACCATACTTCTGCCTTATAAGCTTAACTTTGCTAAGTGTGGTATTGCTGTAGATTTTCTTGGTTTAAGGGATATGATTCAGCCCATGATGATACAAATTCTGTAATATTATGTGGTAGTATGGGTTATAATTGGCTTCTCGTCCAGGTAAAGGTTATTGTGACATAAGCGTGGCCCACACAGTTAGTATGTGATCCAAGCTTGTTGCCTATATTCAGCTTCCAGCTCTGCCACTTCCTAGCTCAGCTACCTTGATGCATTACTTAATCTCTCTAGACTCACCTGCAAAGAAGAAATAAACAGTTATTGTGAGAATTAGATGTGGTAATACATGGGAATTGGCATGGGGGTAAGGACTTCGTAAGTGTTACCTGTTATTAGAGCTACTGCTTTTTGTGAATTTGAGATTAAGGTAGTCTTGGTATTTCGACCAAAAAAAAAAAAAATCAGGGAATGAGCCAGAAATCATTTTACTTACGGGCACTGTCTCTGCCCCTCCCTGTCTGTCTGCCAGAAAATGAGGAATCTGACGTGAAGCCCCCAGATTGGGTGGGTCCGATGAACACGGCCTCCCAGTTTCCGCAGCCTCAGCACCTGGACGGCTATGGCCTCCGTCTGCCTCGAGACATCACAGAGCTGCCCGAGTGGGGCGAGGGGTACCCCTTCTACATGGCCATGGGCTTCCCTGGGTACGACCTCTCGGCAGACGACCTGGCCGGGAAGTTTCAGTTCAGCCGGGGCATGCGCCGCAGTTATGATGCGGGGTTCAAGTTAATGGTGGTGGAGTACGCCGAGAGCACCAACAACTGCCAGGCGGCCAAGCAGTTCGGGGTGCTGGAAAAAAACGTCCGCGACTGGCGCAAAGTGAAGCCGCAGCTGCAGAACGCCCACGCCATGCGGCGCGCCTTCCGGGGCCCCAAAAACGGGCGCTTCGCCCTGGTGGACCAGCGCGTGGCCGAGTACGTTCGATACATGCAGGCCAAAGGGGACCCCATCACCAGGGAGGCCATGCAGCTGAAAGCTCTGGAGATTGCTCAGGAGATGAACATTCCGGAGAAAGGGTTCAAGGCCAGCTTGGGCTGGTGTCGAAGAATGATGCGAAGGTATGACTTGTCTCTGCGGCATAAGGTGCCGGTGCCCCAGCAGCTGCCGGAAGACCTGACCGAGAAGCTCGTCACCTACCAGCGGAGCGTCCTGGCTCTGCGCAGGGCCCACGACTACCAGGTGGCTCAGATGGGAAATGCTGACGAGACGCCCATTTGCTTAGAGGTGCCCTCGAGGGTTACTGTGGACAACCAGGGTGAAAAGCCCGTCTTGGTCAAGACGCCAGGCAGGGAGAAACTGAAAATCACAGCCATGCTTGGTGTCTTGGCAGATGGGAGGAAGTTACCTCCGTACATCATTCTGAGGGGCACATACATCCCCCCCGGGAAGTTCCCCAGTGGCATGGAAATCCGTTGTCACCGGTACGGATGGATGACGGAGGACTTGATGCAGGACTGGTTGGAAGTGGTGTGGAGGCGGAGAACCGGTGCAGTGCCCAAGCAGCGAGGGATGCTGATCCTGAATGGCTTCCGGGGCCACGCCACTGATTCGGTGAAGAGCTCCATGGAAAGCATGAACACCGACATGGTCATCATCCCGGGGGGCCTGACCTCGCAGCTGCAGGTGTTGGATGTGGTGGTCTACAAACCCCTGAATGACAGTGTCCGGGCCCAGTACTCCAACTGGCTCCTGGCGGGGAACCTGGCACTGAGCCCCACAGGGAACGCCAAGAAGCCGCCCCTCGGCCTCTTTCTGGAGTGGGTCATGGTGGCATGGAATAGCATCTCAAGCGAATCCATCGTCCAGGGGTTCAAGAAGTGCCACATCTCCAGCAACTTGGAGGACGAGGATGATGTCCTGTGGGAAATCGAGAGCGAGCTGCCAGGAGGAGGGGAACCACCCAAAGAGTGCGACACTGAGAGCCTGATGGAGAGCAACTGAGGGAAAGCCAAGGTAAGCAGTCAGGAGGAACTGCCCGGCGCCTACCCTGAGGGACGTGTTGGGTTCCACAAACACCTTTTCTCTTGCCATTATTTTCCTCTGTTTCTGAGAACTCTTCGAGCCCACAGCGCAGTGCTGTAGGTAACAGGCCATCAGCATTTTCTCCTTTATGTGAAACTTTGGTTTCTTGGCTTATTTCGTGGGTACTTTGTATAATGCATGAAGTGAACAAGGAGTGGGCTCCCAGAACATTTAATCTGAGAGCCGTAATTATCGCTGAAATTATTTGGGCCTGAAAGAGCGTAGTCTGACATGGCTCCGATAAGAAAAAGTTTTGTCTGCAAAACCAAAATTTTTCTTCCTGTTATAAATCGTGCTGAACATTTAGGGCCAGTGTGTGTACCTGATTGACTTGGAGCGGCCGTGCTCGCCTTGGCTAGCCTGTAGGGCTGGGACATAAGGACGTGTGTGCCTTCGGACTGTGTCCCCTGGGCCTCGGGTCTCCATCCTGGGGTGGTCTGCAATAGCCCAGTGGGGAAGGAAAGAAATAGCTTATGCTTGCTTCTCCCTGGGAGTTCAAAAGTGTATTTTAAACCATCATCTCATTCTCATGACATCACATGGAGTGAACAATTATAATAATTTCACAGACGTTTGAAGGCTGATATTTTTAAATTGAAACTGCACAAGAAAAAAAAAAACAAAACAGAATGCTTATCTCGGACTACAGTGAGTAAAATCTAAGGACTGAGGACGACAGGCCCGAGAATTTTCAGTTGAGTATAGAAGGGCAACAGCTTTAAAAGGAAGTGGGGAGTGGGGGGCTACCAGATATCACTAGTGGAGTGAGCCTCCCCACCCGGACCCCTTGAGAGAGGAGAACGACCACCTACAGTGGGCAACATACAGAGAGAACAGACATTTCATTTTACCTTCTTGTTCTCATTTCCCTAATTGTCAGTTCATTTGTTCCTCCAGACAGTGTTTAATATGAAGAGAGCACTCCTTTTACAGAGGACCTAAAAGTATCTTGACGGTTTCTTTTTCTTTCCTTTAAAGTATAATTAGGTATTTCCATCCTACTTGCTTCTTTCTCCAAATGAAATGCTAAGAGAAATCTTCTGTTACACCGCCCCCCTTCATGCTGTGTAAGTTGAAGAGTGACTTATGTCTCCTTCCCTGCCCCCAAATCGAACTGTACTCCTAACATTGAACCGTAGTGTTATTCTGAGACCCCTAGAATTACAGAGCCAAGGAGAAGTTCTTAGTATTACAGTTGAAATCACCAAAATTGCTTTTTTCCCCTCATGTTCTTATTCTTTCACTCCGTGAATTCAGCCTCCCTTTTCTGCTAATCATTACACTGCCTCCACTGGATATCAGACTTTGAATTATAGTGACTTTTTATCCTTTTTACCTCCCTGCCCCCCCTTGTTAGATAACATTTTTGTGCATTTTTAATTTTCTAAGCTATTTGCTACCCAAAGGACTGGATCAAAAACTGCCAGAAGAGGAAAGGGAAAAAAACAATGCTGGGCTACAGCTATGTACGTACGCATTTATGTCCGATCCCAACCATGAGCTTTGGCTCATCTTGACAGCCACAGTTCTCTGTACAGCTGCCCTGTTTTTGAGCTGAGGAAGTGCCAGAAGTAGGCAGGGATTCTCATCGAACAAGACATTTTGGAGGCGACGTGGGCATAAAATGGCCTCTTATCTGTTTGGAAATCTGACTAATGGAATAAATATGTTCTTGAAGTTATACAATGTCTAAAATCCAAGGGTTAACTCACACTTAGGTTCTCTCTGTTTTCCAGCAAATGAACTGTATTTGGAACAGTTGAGGAGGAAAATCCTCAAGAAGATTTCCTCGCAGCGTGGATACACAGGGAGCAGCAGGAAAAGGCCATGGGGCTCAGAACAGCCCAGGTCTGGACAGCAGCCTGAGCTTCCTGTCTTGGGACACCGCCCACCCTCGCCCCACGTCCATGAGGTGTCAGAAAAGTCTAGGACCCTTCACTTCATCAGAGACATGATTAGAAAAGAAACTGCTTCTGCCTCATTTCTTGTTTTAGAGATTACTCCATGTGTCCATCAAAAGAAACCTGTAGATAGGAATGAACAAAGGTATTTCCTGGAGAAGAGGCCATTTGTTCAGCACCAATAAGAGACTCATCATATGGGCCCAACTCCACTGGTATTCTTTCTGTGGAGAAAACCTCAAGTCAATGTTTTTTCTTCTGCCTTTAAAAATGCTTCCATCAGTAGAACCTGTCCCCACACAGGTCAAGACTGCAGAGAAGGCTTTGTAGAAATGGTCATTTATGTACACCTGCTACTTACATATTTCCTCTTTTGGAAAAATGAGATGCTAATAATAACAAAATTCAGACATACTGGCCTGGTGCCAGCAGATGGCTTTTCTGTAGACAAACTAGGTTAGTGTGGAAGATACAGATTAAAATAAACTATGCCGTTTCATTTATCCTCCCAATCTGGTTGGCAGCTAGACTTTTCTAGGGTCTCATTTAATGGCCCTGTTTTTCATTATTATTATATTTAATGATAGGGTAGCATTTAGTACACAAGCTCTTCTGTTTCTCAGGCTGCCTGCAGAAGTCACCATAAATTATCTGCTGTCTACATGGTACAAAGCTCATTGACTCATCTGATACTTGTTTCGTTAATTCCTTTAATATTTTTATCGCAAGGGTGGTGAGAGGGCGTGGGCCTTTAGCCACAGCTATTTGAAGACTTCTTATCCTCTATCCTGCAGAAATAGGTGGGAGGTCTTTGAATTTTTACACTAAAGTAATTTGCATTCCCACATAACTTGAGTGTTATGAAAACATTCCTTCAAAGCTACCTGTGCTACGAAAAATATGCCAGAACCGCACAGACGAAGCCATGGTTAGAAATGTCATTACAGTGTCAGATCTGGTTAACAGGCTACTATAACCACTTTTCCTTCCTGTAGACCCAGCTCATTTGTATATTATACTGTTCTTGGCATTTTGAAACACCTATTTCTACTCAGGTACTCATTTTCCTATTAGTGATCCACCTTCCTCATTTTTTAAAACCAATTTTCCTCCAAGAGGGGAAATTTCACTTATCTTCTGATATCTGAATAACTTTCAATGTTTGAATCATTTCCCCATTTGCTTTTTACCTGTACTGTATTCTTTGTCATCTCAAACGGCATTTTAAATCCAGCTACTTTTCATTCCAGAAGTTTTCATTCCCTCCAATTACACTTAATTTATCCTCCACTATCCTGGTTCCTGGCCCTTTCCTCTTTATGTCCTCCTTTACTTTGGGAGCTTAAAGGACTTTATAAGACCTAATTTTTGGTTCCTGCACTGGAGCCATAGTTGTCTTGCAGGGAAGAGTAGAAAATGGGTTCAACTCCTGTTTCATTCCACCAACACCTCCTTGAGTCTCATCGTCAGCTGATAGATGATGCCTTACAGGTTGCTTAGCACTGGAACTTCCCTAGAGGAATGGCTCTACTGTCAGGGTTTTTCTGGGCTCATTCTTCCACTGACTTAATTATGATCTATGCCTAACAGAGCCCCAGTACAACTATTTTGCAGAATGGCTATTACCCTAGAGTTACTATAGCACATATTGAGACATAGTTGTACTCCCCAGTAGATAGGAACTCCGACAATAAACTTTGATAATAAAGACAATAGGCTCTGGTGGTTTTATTTATTATCTGTGTGAAAAGTCACATTTCAAACTCTACACTTTATTCTCCAGTTTGGTACCAATATATTACACCCTTGAAATAAAAAAGTCTGTTCATGGGATGGCAGTGTAAGTAATGTTGGTGTCTTTAAAGACAAATGTTACTTGTGGTTTTAAACTGGCTTTTAAAGGTGGGGGAAAGGGCCCTGGCAAAAATAGCTTTTTCCCTCAATCAGTCATGTTTTGGATGCTCTCAGGAAAAATCACACGAAGGAAATTCATAAAGGGATATTAATTTTAAAAGGATGGAAACATGCTAGCAGCTTGATGAACAGAAAACTTGTGTCCTGTTTTCACAAATTTCTCTAAAAATGAAAGTATGATGAACCTATATGCCCTTTCATGGTGTGCTTTTAGTCTTGACAATCTACCATGCCTGTAGATTCAATTAAATATTAATCTACTCTCCAAGAATAATCTAGACATTTTTCCTTTTTTAAGCCATGAGAATTAAATGCTGAACCAATCTGTTGGCCACAGCATCTAAGTCTGACCCCTAAAACCAAGCCTCCTTAACCATTCAAACTGGAGGCATTTTGGTCTGAGTCAAAAGACATGATGAAACAGAGGTATTTATCTACGGTCAAAGTGAGCCATCATTTAGAAGACACTTCATGAAATTCGATCAGGAACGTCGTGATCACTTCAGGCAATGGGAGAAGTGTTAGAGAAATTGTGTGCTTGGTTGATCCCAGCAATGGGTGACAAAGGTGATAAGAATGTGTGCTAAGCCAGCATGCTGGTACCTGGTAGAAAATAAGGCGGGCCTTATCCAACCTGGTTTTGCACAATGATACACCTACAGCTAAAAGACAATTACTGAAATCCCTACAGGAAAACTAAGCTTTATTCTAAGCCTGAAATTATCTGGTTTCTAGTAGCTTTTTTCCTCTTTGAAATAGTTATTTTTCTAAATGATGCTTAATAATAAGCACTCATGATTCCTTAAGAACCTAATTATAGAAGAGACTGCACTCAGGGTCCCACAGTTGACCATGGTGCTACAGCTGGAGGCCACCTTTGGTGGAACAAGGCATTTGAACTCGGGGGCTCTCTTGAAAAATCCTAAGTATCACTCTATCTACCTGCCTGCCTTGCCCTCAACCCAATCTCTCCACTGTACAAAATGATGCTTGAGGGAAACTGGCATGGAAAGCAGATCTTGGTTTGTAGGCCTGAAACTTGAGAGGCGAAAAGAGTCCTCTGGTGTCCTGTGGTCCCACCAGAGTAGGCAACTAGGGATTTAGGCCAGGTCCTATAGAGTAGTGAGGAATTTTTCTGTTTGGAGGTCCCTCTGCTATACAGATTTCTATGGAACCTGCCACTGCAATGAGCAGCAGGGCATGTCTGAGGCTTCTAGCTGCCTCTCCATCTATGGAACACATGAAATTTAACACATACTTAGCATTAAGGCTCAGATACATGGATAGGCCAAACCAAAACCACTATATGCAGTTAGATACCAGTTCAAATTCTTACAAACCCTAAAAATTCTTGAGTTATCTAAAACTCTAAAGGACTTTCCAGACTTGTGCCAAGAACTGAAACTAGGCTGTTTTTCTTTTTAGTCTTAACCTACATATCACAAGAGGAAGATATTACATGCCTTAATTGGAACCTGCTTTTAATCTTTCTCATCTAGTACATTCTTTTGAAAAGTCTCTGCTAAGATCTCATAAAGCAAGGTTCTTCATATTTCTGTAGAAGGCAGTATTCCTTATATGTTTACTTTAATAAACAAACAAGGTTTTCTCCCAAAAGGTTTATTTGTCGCATTTAAAGTACAAAACCAAATACACAGATCCAGATACTGAACCATATATACATATCTATACATATATTATTCAGAACTACTTAAACCCATCTGTACATTCTAATGTATCCACCAATAACATCTCTTGAATAAAAAGCAACATATCTCTAAAGAAACAAACAGTTATTAGTAACACTGCCATTTGAAAGTATAGAAAAAGATATTTCATAGGAATAGGAGAATTACCAAGTATAAATCCAATATGTTTACATGGACTTCTTAAAACAGTCTATAGGAATAATTAATAGATGAACCTGCCAATCAAAGTCTTTGGGCATAACAACTCTATAAAAGAAACTTGAGTTATAAGAAGATATTTTTTAAGGTTAATTACATTCTAAGAGATTGTTTTGATTTGGTTTTTAATTTAAAGAAAGGACTTTATTTTGTCTAATAGCACAGCATTTCTAAGTCTTATTTTCTATGGAGTTGTAATGAATCTTTAGGCAACTACCTATACCTGTTAAAAATTAAACTGGTCACACACACACAAAAATATATATATATAAATAAAACTGGTCACTAAAAATGATAACCAATTTTTAACACTGTGTTAAAAGCACAGTTCTTTCTTCAGGAGGAAAGCAGAAATTTTAGATTTGCCAGATACAGAATACGTCTCTAAACACACAGATGTCCTGCTGATTGTGCGGACTAAGTTATAACAGCTTCTTTGTTCTAGAATGTCACCTACCTCACATGCAGACCACAGGATACTAGGCCTCAGATGCCTAAACAGCACCATTCCAGGCACAAAACTTTCTCAGTGCCTATTCCCATAACTGGGAACACACACACACACACACACACACACATACATACATACATACATACATACAGAGATATGGATCATTATTAAAATCAGATTTATTAATGGCTTCACAGTAGCAACACAAAATGTACTATCACATTTCCATAGGAAATGTTATATTTACTCTACACACTTCAGTCTTGAAATGTGGACCCCAAAAACATTCAATTCCCAATAATCAATGAATTTGCTGAGGGTCCCACACCCCCTCAAATCCTAATTCAGCAGAGCAAAAGCCCCTCCTTGGCTGCCAAGCGCTGGCAGTGGACTTTGTCTTGCTGCAGCTCTTCATGATTTGGATGCCAGAGTTTCATAATGATCCTTTCAATGTTGAGAGCATATACAGTGTGTGTAGGAATGACTTCCCTGTGCACCTGGGATTAAAAAAAATCACGTCTCCAATTATACTTCAGTATACTTATTTTTCCAACATAGAAAATGAAAGTAAAGTTTATATCAACACAACACTCACACAAAAGACACACAAACCTGTAAGTTTTAAGCCAGAACCTAATTAATCCCAAATCGGATAACAGGAAAACAAGGAAATAACAAGGCTCTGAAATGGAAATAAGGGGACAAGGAGATTTTTTTTCTTTCACTGGGGAGGTGAGGGATGCGGGAGGTAAGTTAGGAAGGACTCTTGAGCCCGGGGTTTGAAAGATTAGGTTACTATTAATGGCTTTAATAACGAACAATAAAAACTGAAAAACAAAAGCCAGGAAATGGAAAAGCTAGTGAATATCTCTGTAGATTTGAAAAAACTTTCAACCTATCCATAAATCTAGGTAAAGGAGCCAAGAGTTACCTGCAAAGCTTCAAAAAGGTCATACATGCTCACTGGAGGCAAAGATGTGGGTAGCGTGCCCCCCGAGCACGCCAGCAGGAGCGCAGCTTGCTGCTCAGCTTCGTCAGGGGGCAGGTGAGACGCTGGGTTCTGGCCAGAACAAGGAGCATAAAAGGCTGGAGGGCTGAAAACAAAATATTTCAGAAATATTCCCAGTAAGTAAGATGGAAACAACTGAACACACAGAATAGGGATGGGCTGCTAGAACACTTCTTATAAAATATATCTCAACGTGAATCAGAAATCTAATTATTTTTCAGCCAGTGTACACATGAGTAGTCTATAATTTTAAGTTTTACAGGCAGCCCATCTGTTGGGCTGGAAATAAAATGCAGTGCAACTGCGTTTACCCTCCTCCCTCCACAGTGCTAAAATACTAAGTCAGGATACTGAGTCAAAATTGTTCCCTGCCCTTAAAGAGCTTCTAGTTGGAAAAAAATAACAGACCTTCATTAAAAGAAAATGAAATTGGAAACAACCATCTTGGAGAGGAAGGTAAGTGATACTGGAGACAACAGGATCAAAAATAACAAGCAAGAAAAGGAAATAAAGCACAAAAAACTCAACAGGCAAAAATGGAGGGTGGAGAAAATTCATTCAGATCTTGCCCATTTCCCAAAATAGAACCCAGATATAGCATCAGCTGGGAAGTCAGACATAACTGTTGTATCGTAATATAGTAGGAGGTAACCTATGCAATGTTGGAGCACACGCAGGAGGTGAAACAACAGTGAGGAGGGAAGTAGAAGGAAAGCACAAGTGGAGCGTGAGCGTGGGCTCTGGCAGCAGACAAAGGCAGCACTGACAGAGAAACACGCGGCCGACGTGAGACGGGAGCCTCACAGGGACAGGCTGGCAGGGCGAGAGGGCAGCTGGAGGCCGGGCAGGCGCACACACCGCTCCAGCGCTCACCCGCTACGAGGGGCCACTCTTTTACTCTTTTTCGTTTGTTTTTCTCGAGAGAATGACTCACAAATGAGAACAAATAATCCCAAATAGATATGCCTGAATGAGATTGAGAAAGTAAATCTTCACCTATGGCAATCTAAATAGTGAACCCAGTTTAAGCCAGTGATCTTCAAAATGAGCCCTGGGAGCCGTCTCAAGGTCTTCAGAGCCATGAAACAGGCACCAGTACCAAGCCCTCCCCGTGGTGTCAGCACTATCTGCTCTGTTCAACTCCCTGCTCAGCTTTCCCACCCCACATCCCTCACTGTCACTCCTCCTGCCTTCCCTGCCCGTTACTTCTTCCCCAGCATCACTCCTGCCAGCCTTCCCAATCACACTTTTTTCTCTGAAGTTTTATCTCCCTTGTCATCTCTTTACCTCTCTTCTCCCTGAAAAGAGACAACACAGGGATGAAGGTAATCCAGGTCATCTCAGAGGGATGACTCAGAACATCAGAGAGGTCCTGGGAGCCCACAGTGGAGTGCAGACAGCGAGGTTCCAGAGATCGGAGCTGAGAGACCAGATCTGCACAGGAGGATGCCAAGAGCAACCTGACGACACCCAACACAGGCCGCTATCTTGAGCTACAGCTAAAAAAGCCAGATAAGGACCTGGAGGAACACCTACTGCTCCTCCTCCCACCATCAAGAAACCCAACCTCGACCCAACAAGCACAGGCCACGTTCCTGAGTGAGAGCCGGACCACTCCCCACCACCAGTCAGGTGCTGCCCCTCAGGAACCATCCAGACGCACTGCCCCAGGGAACTACTCCACTGTACTTCGGAAAGTGGGGGGCACTAACTTTAAACCACATGCGGCGGCCAAACTCTACAACTTCACTCCTAATATAAAGAGTACCATAAGAATTCACCAGTTATCACGCAAGGATGCAACTTAAGAAAATAAAACCATACTGCTCTCAGAGGTACCTTAGATGCACAGAGCCCCAGTAACCAATTTTAACAGCGGTCTATTACAAAAAAGTAGTGTAACCAATCAGAAAGGATGGATGCAAAAATCACAAGAAACTTCATATACCTTTCTATTAAGTTGTTGTAAGCTACTACACTATTCTTCAGGTATGGCTGTGGGGTCACATTACTACCAAAGGCATATTTAAAATGACCATCACGTAATCGATAAGCTTTCCTTCTTGACACAACTGATGTCAATATATCTTTAAGGTGATTCTGTAAAAACAAGAAAAAAAAGAGAAAAATAGCATGAACTCCTCTTTAAAAGCAAACCATAAAACTTCCTTTGACCAAAAAATGTTTATTGGCATTTAGTGGATGGAGATGTGAGACAGGCAAACAAGTGCTGAAACCAGACGAATGTTCACGGAAGAGCCACAGAGCCATACATACCAGGGTAGGAGGGTATAGAAAGAGCAAAGGGAGACATGCTATTTTTATTTAGTTCTATTTAGGATGGGCTTGCTCTACTTTAAAATTTATTAAAGTTTTAATATCTCTCAATTTGCTCCTCTCCCTCAGAAATGATGTTCAGATAGCTTTAAATAAAAGTACAAAAATAAGTAATTTTTTTAAGCAGCAAATTACCTTGAAGCTTGGTTTAAAATGGTACAAAATGTTTCACCATCAGGAACATATTGGTTATAGTGCCCAATCTACTAAAGTCCTTGCATAAAAAGAACCTTGGCTCTCTCAAAAGCCACATAAACAAAAGATATATAGGAAATAAACAGAAAGTTAGGTATTTAATATCTCTTCACCTTTGTGAGAGCCAAGTACCTAAGAGAGGGTTAGAGAATGTCTGCGAAAATAGAGACAGAACCAGTCCCAGCCTACCCTTATTAACAGGGGTGCTGGGGTCAGGGATGATGTTTCAATTCTACCAATAAGATCAGCTCATGTCAGGACTTCATGGTACTATTTATCATTCAATGTTTATAACTTCATGAGAAAGCTATTATAATCTCTGAGGTACCGGCAAGGAAATGGAGGCTCAGAGAATTGAAAGGAATGACCCAACGTCACCGGTCAGTACCTGTGCACTCTAGACCCCAGTGTATGTTCTGTCGAGTAACTAAATGAGTAAAATGAATGAATGAAAGAGTGTGCTGAGACAAGAATCCCACAGTTCATACGCCAAGTCTAATAATGCTCTTCAAATGCCATACCACAGCAACATCAAGTGATTTTAATCTTTAGGATTCCCAATCTCATTTTTTTTTTTGCTTAAAAACTGTCCCCTTGTTGAGAAATTAAACACCCAAAGTGTTATGCAAGTAACCTTTCTGAAAAGCTTAGTCTGTTAACTGAAGGCAATTGTTTGGATTGTGATGTTCCTCCCCTCAAAAGAAAACAACTTTCAACGATGACAATTCTGAGATCAGAGTCACATTTTAGTTCTTTTCTTGCAGTACCAACTTTGAGTAACTCACACAAGCTTGTCACATTCAATCTGTAAGAGTGTTTCTGCCACCAGCAAACCAACCTCCACCGCATAGACCACAGCTGAGACAGCCTCCTCGGTGACGTTGTCCAGCCCATGCTCGTAAGCAGTCACTATCATTCTCCCTTCAAGCTGACCCCGAGTGGGAAGCATCATTGTGTGGGAACAAAGTTTCAAGTCATCATCATCTTGGGGATCCTTGGCCACAAACTGCTGGGCTCCAGAGAGAGGATTTTGAGGCTGGAATCTATGCTATGGGTAAGAAAACTTTTCAAAATTATTCATTATGTGGCAAGTAATAAGACACAAACAAAAGTAACCTATGAATTGGACCTGAGATCCCACAAATTAATGCCACCAAAACTATACAAGAGTTAAAAAAAAAAAAAAGTAACTCATGCACAACTAATCACAGATTCACACCCAATACATAGTAATGATGAAGACATGAGTTATGGGGAATAACAGTACTATGCATAGCAGTTTATTCTATTCAATTAATACCTCGGTAATCACAGAATATACGGCTCTGTGCTAAAAATAACAATTGGGGGAAGGAGAAGATATAAAACTATTTTCAAACAAGTCAGAGTATGTTAAGTATACTTGTAAGTAAGCAGATTCTGAAAATAAAAATATATAATTAATGCTTTAAAAAAGCCCTAAAAAAAACCTAGCTAACCAATATAACAGATCTAATAACAAATATTCCAAGATAATGTAGGGTAGTATAACTCTTTACTTACTATTATCTTCTACTAACAATTCTCAACACAGAATCTTTCTAAGACACAGTCATTAGTTTTTTTAAAAATAGTTTTTCCCAATCTTTTCTGCTCATAAAACCTCAGCCTTCCTCTGGGAGATGCTGATAGCCCAATTATATTCTCCATAATCAGTGGGAGATATGCCTCAGTAGCTTTTGCTTAAGCCCAGCTCACAAGATTTTGTAGCGAATATGGCTTGTCCTGTTTGAAGTTTGTATTATAAAAGCAATACTTGTTGTTTTTCCATTTTCCAAGTAAGCATAAAACTGTATTTTATATCAAACATGCTTTTTTAAACCAAGTATACCTCTCTGGAGATAATGATGCCCTCCAGATCAAATATTCTTGACTTAAAACATAGAGCCAAGGTAGAAATAAATAAATGTTTGTTGATGTTAATGAATAAAGCTATCAATACCCAGTCAAATCTATAAAAGGGATACTTTTGGGAAACTGTGTTCCCTGGATATAAACCAGAAAAAAAAAAGCAAGTTATTCTAAAATCTTTACAAATTTTATAGCCCAATGCCTTCAAGATTTCTCTGAGGATCCCCAGAAGGCTCAAGGCCTAGTGGGGCGTCAGCAGCATCCTGCCAGAGGCCTCTGGGCCTCCTGGACCCTTGGAACAGAAGTCTTCAATCTGAGAAACATTATTCATTCCACAAAGACATTTAAGAGGAAAAAGAACACAGGCATAGTTGTTGAATTACTGAAAAATCATGAGGTACTAATGATAACATATTAATAATTACACAATAACAAACCAGAATAAAAATTCAGACACAATCTTTGAAACCCTCTTCATCAAATTCAAATATAATAACACCATTTTCTCCCCAAATCATGCCCTTTTTTTTTTCAACTTTACTACCAGAATTGTAATATTCATTAAAAAACTAAAGCCAGTTCCATCACACCAGTGCTTAAATCAGTCGTTACCAAGATCTACTGAACAACCTACATCAAATTTCTGACGAACAGAAGAAAGCTTTTTCTTTCCCTTTGGTTTTCCAGGTTTGGCTGCAGAACCCCCTGTCCAGGGTAAAGATCCAGCACCCTCTGTAAGACAGAAAAATAACAATCATAAGACAAAAGAATGACAATTGATAACTGCTAAGTTTGTTTTCACTTCAGGCTAAGAAAGTATGAAATGCTCAAATGATGAAACTGAACAAATGCTTAAATTCAGATCTTCTCATTCTCCTTCTCTAAACAAAACATTTTCCTTCTCTAAACAAAACTTCTCTCAAATCACATTTTTTTTCTAGCTGTAACCAAAATTGTTCTTTTGGGAAGACAAATCTGTTTTTCACATTTTTCACTGTTTACTAGGTGTTTGTTTGCTTATTAGTAGCAGTAGTATTATAAAAGCAGGACAGAATTTTCTAGTTCAAGATGGTGAAATAAGCACATGTATTTGCCTCCTCTCTCTTCCAAGACCCTACTAAAAATGATAGTAGAAAAAAGTAAATGGCACACATCCACAACACAGATAAAAAGGAAAACGAGTGGCAGACCAAGATGAGACCTCAACCAATTTCCAAGATGGGCTAAAAAGGAGCCAACTTACAAAGCGGACACTTGGAAGCTGTGACCTAAGCTGGCAAGGTTGGTAAATAGGTGGAAGTAAATAAACCTGACTAGTAGATATCCACAAAGAATCTCGATTTGGAGAAGGTGAGTGCAGTGGAAACCAGAAGGGATAGTACAGCTAAAAACAAGATTAATGGAAGATCTATATTGAAAAGTCATCCATACAAACCCCTGCCCTCAACCCCCAGGACTGAACTCAGTACAAAACAAAAATGCAGGGCCCCTTGCTCAAAAGTTAAGAATTTCAAGACAACCACAGTACAGCACTAAACCAAGTGCGGGCCCTTCCAAGTTCATGGACAGTTCCTGGCCCCATGAAACCAGCCCCACTCACTCCTGTATGTAGTGCAGTATAAACAGGTGGCAGGGACAAGAGAATGGAGAACTCTTCTCTAGTTAAATAGAACAAAATTTCTGGGATTTACTGAGGTAGCTGGTATGGATGTTGGTACCCTAGAGCACAGTTCTCTGCAGCTGGCATTTGAGGAACCTCACTGTAATGGCTGGCCTCCTGTCAGCTCACTTTAAAGCACAATCTCCAGGTTTTATGCTTCATTCGTAAATGTGGATTCTCAGACATTTGATGATAAGCTGTAACATGGTAAGAAAGACCAAACAAACAAAAAAAAAAATTGAGATCCTAGAGATAAAGAATTCAGGCAACACAAAGAACTTGAATAATTTCTAATTCATATCCTCAGAGAAGTTCGAGAAGATGGGTATGCATAAAACAAAAAGAAGATGCTACAAAAATTGCTGAATTAAAGAATGCACTGGACAGAAAGGCTGAAAGAAAGAACTGAGGAAATCTCACAAAACACAGAGCATAAGGCAAGACAGATGTTTAAAACCAGTCAATCCAGAAAGACATTTCAGCACACTATAAAGAGCCACTGAGGTCCCATAAGAAGAACAAAAAACAAAAGCAGTTGTCTTTGAGAACAAGCTGGTCTAGGAATGGGAAGCTTTTCATTCTAAGACCCTCTGTACTATTTTTTTTTAAACCATGAACATATATAGTTTAGTGTTAAAAAAAATCAAAAGTTGTACAAGCTCATTACAGTACACTTGAAAAAAATATTCCAAAGAATTTTTTTAGGAAAAGGAAAAAAAAAATCACCCATCAGTCTAGCAAAACATTATTTCATCTTGATGTTTTTGGAAGAATGAGTTTGTAAAGCTTTGAAAAAATATTTCTGGTTCCTCAGCTAAAAAAGAACTGTTTGGGAAGTCAAGTTCCTCTTCTCCATCACTTTAAGTGTCTTTGGCACACCTAGATCACACCTGGTAAGGCCAGTCAATCTTAGATGATTTCCCTGATGAATGGAACTCGATGTTAGGCGATGCTGCTGCCGAGGGGCCAAACACCTCGGGTGAGGAAGCAAAGCATGGCAAGGACTGACTCTGACCTCAAGGAGGGAGGGCTTCACAGCAGCAGTCAGATTTTGGTTTGGATCCAACACTTCTACTTACTAGCTGAAGAGGACCTCAGGTAAGTTTTTATTTTGTCTTGTTTTCTCTCCTCTGAAGTTTGTTTCCTAGCATATAAAAAAGAGGCTAATACCTCCGAAGAGTTGTTGTAAGGATTAATGATAGTGCACGTAAAGCGTCTAAGGCACTGCAGTTACAGTATTCAATAAATAACATTATTAAAATCATCTTTCCTGCCTGACTTAGAAAAACAGTAACCACAATTATTAAAGTACAAAAAACTGTATTTCTATACTTTACTTTTAATAGAAATCACCTCTTTGTTGCCAGCAAATATTAATTTCATTTTAAGGGAAGACATTTTGGGTGTTTGAGAAATAATCTCTAAATTCCAATGTTACTTCATTTATTTTTAACCAACAAAAACATTCAAGAATATCAAAGGTTTTATTTAATTAAAATCAGCCACCTATACTAATACCACTTCATATTTGTTTGGCATTTTTTATTTTTAAGAGCACTTTTTGCATGTTCTTTCATCTGTTTTTTTTTTTTTTTAATAATCCTGCAGGGTAGATATTACTGTCTCTATTTTATAAATGTGGATGCTAAGAACACTCAATAATTAACTACATTATCTAAGCTAGTGGCAAAACCTAAACTTGAACCCAAGCCCCTTGACTCCTATCAACCAAGGTTTTTATTTCTGATGGTCCCACTGAACCTTTTGGGTGTGTGGCACTTTAGAATATACCTACCTAAAAAGTAAGATCTAATCCTCACAATGTTGGCTTTTCTGATCAAATTAAACTTTATACAATGAAGTGGATTATCTTTATGATCTAACTGGCGAAAGTCCACTTCTATTTAAATTAAATAAAACATTAGAAATGTGACACAGTGTAGGATGTGCAGTGAGGGGTGTGGTGAGGGGTGGAAAACAGCCTTCCCTCTCTAACACCAACCTCCGTGAACAAATGCTCACTGTTTATTATTCTTCACACCAATGGTGACTTCTTTGAGTGTGGAGAACAGGCCTTTAGGAGATCTCATCTAAACTCTCTATCCTGCAACAGAGCTTAGCAGAGGGGTACGATACAAAATACTAGTCATTTCTAGATAAACATGGGCTTTTAATAAATGATCATCAGAATCACCACAGGCCCTTTAAACAAAAAAAAATTCAATTTAATCTACAGTAGGAGGTACAGTAGGAGTAAAGTAAATTCAAGTTTTTAACAAGAGCCCAGGATAAGCTTTATCATGAGGCAAAGTTTTAATGTATTTAGTTATTTGTTTTTGACTGATTAAAATAAAATTGAAAGAGGGGACTTGTACCACTTAAGCTCCAAAAAATTAGGGACAAAGAAATCATTCTGTCTATACCTATTTATTTAGGTCAAAGTGACAGACTTAGCATCCACATACCTCCCCAACATGCTGCTATTCACTACTTTTGTTCTTCACCAATAGTTTGCCAAACACATGCTGAAGCTCCAACCTTCCAGGTGCTAATATCTCACTTAATTAAGATCAGGAGAGAGTCCAGGTTCTCAACATATGCCGTGGTTTCCCCTCCAGGTACTTCACCTTCCCTATATCTATGGAAACGCTCTCCTAATCACCAAATTCCCTCTCTTCACTCCTCAGCTTCTTCCTCCTGACCACCTACCCTCCTCCTCGCCGCTCATTTATTTAAGTAATCTAAACCCAGCTGAACGGGGCGGGTAAAGACCAAAAGTCAATGAAAGGACAGAGAAATAACCTGCTTTAAAAAGGTTCTATAGAAGAATCTGTATTACACAATAAAATGTTTCTTCTGAGCAGTTCAAAGAACATTTCATTTGCAAACAAGTCTGTTAAAGGAAGTGAAAGTCTAGTAAGCCCAGCATTCTGTGGTTTTGCTGACTGACATCCCTGGAGGTACTTCCATTCCCTTACCTGGTGTAGACACCAAAATCTGACAACGCGTGAGAATAGCCAGGAGGAAATCGTTGTGAGAATGGACTGAAAAAGGGAAGATTGTCACATGTCAAATACAGAATATTTACAACATAAGGAACCCACCGTTTCAGTCTAGCTTTTAAGGACTTTGGATATCCCCTACTCTGCCATTCTTTACTTTAAATATCCACATTATTTAAATGACCTTACATACCACTAAAACCAAAAAATTTTTTTAACTTTTAATAAATTTTTAATTTATTGCAAATCTGGGAAAACTTAAGAACAGTAAAATAACTCCCCAGATAATTATTTTACCATTATCCTGTGTGAGAAGTCTATGAGCTTCAAGGTCAAACTCTTCTTTGCTGATCTTCTGCTTGAACCACAACTTTAAGTTAGCCCAGTATCTGCAGAGGCAGAAACAATATTAAGAACCTCAGGTTTTGCTTCTTCCCCAAGTTCACCTTATCTGCCTCAACTCCCAGGGAAGGAAGGAAATTTTGCATTCCCTAGTGTTATGGACTGAGTTGTGTTCCCCCCAAATTCATTTGTTGAAGCCCTAACCTCCAGTACCTCAGAATGTGACTGTACTCAGAAGTAGGGCCTTTAAAGAGGTAATTAAGTAAAAATGGAGTCATCAGGGTGGGCCCTAACCCAATGTGACTGGTGTCCTTATAAGAAGAGATTAGGACAGAGAGAGAGAGATAGCAGGCAAAAGCCAAGGGGAGAGGCCTCAGAAGACAACAACCCTGCTCACACCTTGATGTCAGACTTCTAGACTCCAGAACTGTGAGAAAATAAATCTTTGTTGTTTAAGCTACTTAGGAGTCAGAATACCATCAGAAGAAAGAAAGTCCTCCCTAAAAGGGACTGAGCAGTAGTCACAGAATCAGACTCATGAGTCAACCAGCCAAAAACCACTGCTGTACCTTTCCTTTCTCACTGTTGCCCTTCTAAAAGACCTGCTCACCAGAAACCTACACTTAAGATTTATATTTTAAAGTATTATTAAAATTATCAAATATTGCATATTTGAAAATTGCTGAGGAGATCTTAAAAGTTCTCATCACAAGAAAAAAATTTTTTAAACTATGTGTGCTGAGAGACGTGAACTAGAGTTACTGTGGTGACCATTTTGCAATATATACAAATACTGAATCATTATGTTGTACCCCTGAGACTAATATAAAGTTATATGTCAATTATACCTCAATTTTAAAAAGATTTATATTTTAAAATGTGTATGTGTTTTATGGGCATTAATACCAATTCTGGGCAACCTCTTTCCTTTCAAATGAACTCAAGTTTTAATCTATCCCGGCTGAATGGGATTCTAAAACAGCTCGCCACAAAGAAAACTACCTGAGCATATGAGAAACTTAGTGGTTTTTAAAATGAAAACCAACCACTAATCACAAAAATTACTAGTTAACTAGTAGAAAAAAAGGATCCAGTCTTTTATACCTTAACAACATTATTAGAAATAGGAGTAAAATACTTTACTTTTCACATCCACACCCCTTGTTTCTGTGCTGAAGAAAGCTACTCCTTCAAGAAACAGGGCTAAAAATTACTTAGTATGTTTTACAATCACTTTCAATTCACGATTAGCTACTTTCTAATGCTCATTTGAGTTTCTAACAGAAAAGAAAAGAAAAGTAGCGATTCCTAAACGAGATGGTTTAATGCTTTCACTGCCCTATTATACCCGTGGCAGGGTTTCTCCTGTTCTCCCAAATGTAGATTAGCTTAAGTCTGGCTAAGTATATATGTAATTGCCTGGGTTCCTGTGCTTTGCTCTCGTCACCCCCTTCCCCTCACACCGGAGAAAACCCGTAGCTTTAGTGGCGTCTTAAAGCTTCCCAAGACCCATTTCATTCAACAGCAAAACATGTTAGTTCTAGAGCCTGGCACCATGTTTCACCTGATAGTCACACCCAGCAGTCAATAATAACTTCCCAACAGCAAACACTTAAATGCCCCACTCCCTGCTTTTGTTTTAAAGACAAGAACAACTAAAAAATGAAATAAAGCTCCACAGAAAAACGAAGTCTTTTCCTATCCCATTTTATACAACAAAAGAAGATAGTAACATGAGAAAAACTTCATTATTTTAAAAGCCCTGTGTTCCTATTTTATAAGAAAGAGGCAAATATATTTATATTTGGAGTGTATGAACTTGTTCCAGAACTAAGGCAAGGCTCTGCCAACATGATGCTGTCTATCTTTTCCAGTGGCAAACTTTCTAGCCCAAATAGCCAGCACTGGCTATCAAGTTGAAGACTCGCTCCCCAATCCCGGTCCCTGTATTAACTTGCTGTATAGCCATGGACAAATGACTGTTTTCCTCAAAAATACCAAAAACAAAGTTAGTCAACCTCTATGTAGGTGAGGATGATGGGTGATGAGTATAAATGGGTCAGACTAGGAAGCACTTGAGATACCTGGAGAAAATTAAATAACATATGGCTAAATCATCCGAAAAACTAGGCACCCATTTGAACCCAGGACTCTACTGGGTACTATACAAAGTGAGTTAGCCAGCAAAGCTCACTTCTTTCTACAAACTGACATGGGCACACAACCTGACATAAAGAACATTAGGACCACTGCATAAATAGAAAGCAACTCATATCTGAGTTCCTTATACACCTTATTATATATTTTACCTACGAACAAGGACCACATTTAAATGGTCACGTTGTACAAACCAAAGCTAACTACTCATGGAGGAAATGTGAGAAATTACTGTATAGCAATATCACAGACTGTTCAACCAAGAAGCGCTTTTCAAGGAGCAGAAGGGGGAAAAGACAATGAGAGAATGGAAAAAACTAATAGAGAACAACACTGTACCATTAACTGTTCCTGGAACAAAAGCATATTTCGATTGCATTGTTAGTGGAGATTCAGCTAAAGATGCACCAAATTTAGCTTTGGCAGCTCTATGTGAGCAACGTTTGATAGCCAGTGTTGACCTTTAAAGACCAAACAGGAAATGCTAACTTCAACATTTCTGGCGACCCCAAGCTTGTGTGAGGAGTGTGGGATCACAGAGTTCACCATCGCATCTAATCAATCAATTATACACACAAGCCAGGTTTATTGTAACATGGAAACATTCACTTTCAAATATTTGTAAGCATCTTAGATGTAACCGAGTGAAAAGTCTTTTGTGCTTAAAAAGTGTAAATTTTAGCTGTCACTATTACAAAAATAAGCTATAGTAATTAATGAACGTAAAAGCTGTCACTTTACTCATTAAAATAATTAAGAATTTTTAATTAAGTAAGCAAGGAAAGAGACAAAGTCAACATGAATATTAAAATATAACTTTAGGTTGAACATTTTATCTTTGGGAATCAATGTTTACAAAAAATTAAATAATTATGCCAAAATAACAGATCAGATGATTAAATTTTAATTATAGTGTTTGTAGTTTGACTTATTAACGTTCCTAATAGTAAAATAATCTTTAAAAATTATATTTTGTTCTTAGTTATTCCATTTAGGCCATGAGTGTTCCAAGAAGTCTTACATGGGAATTCTGCATATCTATCTTGTTAGGACGAAAAGGAGACTGCCACCCCAAAATTTCAGAAGAAGGAAAAACTCCAAAAATCACATATGACATCCAAGTTAAGTAACTTCAATCTCCAGTCATAATGAAAAGTAGAAAGATGAGAAGGAGAAAGTGTTGGAGAAAAAGAAAGATCCCCCAAACACCTTGCTCCTCCAGAAACATCATTTCAAAGTGAGTGTCTGTTGAGTAACGCAAACGTGCAGAATATCACAGAAACCATCTAGCAACAACAACACAAGACATACTTTTAAACGTTTAAAATTTGCTTCTTGTATTTTAGAAAAATAACAATGTTATGAAAAATTTCCAAACTCGACCTTGTACCTCGGAGGATTCCTTCTATGACTTCAGCCTTGTATTGAGTTATTGATTTTACACTCGGCCATTTCAGCATCTGATCCCACTGTGTACTCGGTCCCCTGCTATAACCTGGGTGAAAGTTTGTCTGAGAGTCTCTGGGGTCCTTTGCGACCCTCTGTAAGTTATCAGAACCAGAAATCAGATGCGAGGGCCCCAATCCTGCCATGACTTTGAAGAGTTACTTAACCTCTCAAAATCTCAGTCTTCTCATCTATCAAACGGGAATGATTATTGCACCTACCTCACATCTCTGTTGTGAGGATTAGATGAGATAGTACATTTAGAGCACTTAAAAGGCGTTCAGTAAATGTCTGCTACTGCTATCATCACTGTAACTGCAGTATTGTTCGGTGACTATTTCACCGGAGGGTCTGTCTGCCTTCCGAAATTGCTGTCCACACTCTTACCGACAGTACCTCCACAACACCCGCGCTCAATAAGCCTCCGCCTCCAGGAAGCCCTCCGGGAGCGGGCCGCCTGCGCGGTGCCGTCTCAGACCAGGCCGCTAGTCAGCCACACGCATCCGGCACCCTCGCACGGGTCGCAGTCGCCCAACAGGCCCTTGGGCGTGAAGGCGTGGAGATAGCTTTTCCCGCCCCACCCAGGGCACAGCCTCGGGTGAAGGCGCCCGCCAGGTTCCGAAGGGAACCAGGGAGGCCCGGCCCCTCCAGCCGGGTGAGTCGGGGTTGCCCGCCGGCCCCTTCCCGGGCCCGAGAAACCCAGAGGCCCCGCCACCCACTACGCGAGGGCTACACAGGCCTCGCGGCCGCGGGGCACAACTCCATGGTGGGTCGGCAGCCCGAAGCTGGGGGAGCACCCGCGCGGAAACCCGGAGGCTACGTCCGGAGATTTCTTACTGTTTCACGTTGTCCCCCAGGGCCTCGCTCAAGTTCTTTTTGGCCGCCTCCAGCTCGCTCACAAAGGTCGCCATTGCTCCCCACGTCTCAGCCCGACCTCAGACCTCTCGGTCACAACGACCAGCAACCGAAAAACCAACTCCGCGAAGGCTTCGGCTCTGGAGGCTCCGTCTTCTCCCGCCTGCCCCGCCCCCAAGCTCTGAGAAGACGTTTGTTTGGTTTTCGGCTCCGCCCGCCTTTCTGGAGAGAAAGTGCTGAGCCAAACTCGGTGTTTTCATGGTCCTCCTGCTCCCGCCCCCTCACATCACGTGACCCTCTTCACCTAGCGCTCCCGCGCCCCACCTAAACCCGCCCCGCCCGGCCCGGGCTGCAGCGTCACCTGCAGGGCTGGCGTATCCCGGGCTTTCAGTCTTACCGCTGCGCAAGTTCCGAATTCGGTCCTTTTACCTGGGTGAATATCTTCCCCCTCCAGGTCAAAAAGTAAATGCAGTATTGACTTTATTCTCTTTCTTTGCCGATCACTCATCATCTAACATGCCACTTAATTGACTTATCTTGTTAATTTTCTGCCTTCTCCAACTAAAATGTGTAAGTTCCTTGAGGACAGGATTTGTGTTTTGTTCACTGATGTTTCCCCAAGTTCCTAGAGCAGTGCCTGGCACATAGTGGGCTCTCATTAAATATTTGCTGAGTGAATGAAGTAATTTTGAAAACCAGGAAAATACACAGAAGGATAAGAGGAAAAGAAAGAAAACAAAATGTTACCACCGTGGGAAAAAATCTTTTACCTGAGAGAGATTCCTCCTTCCCATAATTTATAATCATACTCTATCTTCAGCTGTGCATCTTGATAGAGTTTTGTTATATTTACTTAATGTAATAATGTAAATGTTTTCCTCTGGTATTATATTGTCTTTATAATCATAATTTTGGTGACAGTATATTAAATACCCCACAGGAGGAAGGCACACAATAACTTGTTTCCCAGTTGTTAGGCTGATTATTTCCATTTTTTTCTATTAAAAGCAATATTGTAATACACTTTATGCATAAAGCTCTTCCTCATTTAGGATTATTACTTTAGAACAGAGTCCCATAAATAGAGTTACTGATTTAAAGACAGGAGTATTTATAAGAGTCTTGGTGCATATTGTCATATTGCCTCCCCCAAATTTGAAATAATCCTAAATGGCTTTTAAATATTGTGTAATTTCTCCACAGAGGCTCCTTCAGGCTTCTCCATTCCTTCAGCAAATATATAGTGAATTCCTTTTATGCGCCTGGCAATCTTTTGGGTCCTGGGGATACAAAGATGAACAAGGCAGGTAAAGTCTTCCTATCTGTGTCATAAGACTCTACAGAAATTTTGACTTTTTAAAAAGTAGTTATCCACTTATGCTTACCATGGCTCCCCACTGACTACTGAACAAATTCCAGACTCCCTAACCTGGCATTCAAATTTTCTTATGACCTGGACTCAGCCGACCTGTCCACCTCACACACACCCAGGACTGTCCCCATCACCCCTTAGTATGCACTCCGCATTCTAGTTACTTCACTTTCTATAACAAACCACATGACTCAGTCCTTTTATATATATCTCCCCTCTGCTAGTTTTGAGACCTATGGGTGGCTACCTACATTTTTTGCAATCAGGTTCAAGTATTAAAGGACCCATTCAGTAGGACTAGGAAGGGGCACAGATGTTTGGGTATATCTTCCAGGAACTGTCCCCACTGTATGGCTACCCCATCTCTCTGGCTACCTATCCACTAAGAAAAATATGACTCTTATCTCTTGGAATCGAAGCTTGAAAACATGCATACCTCTACACATCTAGCTCAATTAAATAGTCCATTCTCCTTCATCACTTTGTATACCAATTAGCATTAATTTCAGTATAGTGATTCAGGTAAATGTCCATTTAAACTGTAGCGTTATACAATATAACAAACAAACAGACATCTGACTGAACAATATACTTAATAGAAATCAATACTAAAACCATTTGTAATTTAGTAGTTTACTTTAAAGAAACTAATTTTAAATCTTTTAGTTATAGACATGCTTGTAAAAATGTATACCACATATAGACAACTATTAAATAGCTTCAGAGAATGTGTGTGAAAGTCGTTTATAAAATGTAAAGAATTCTACAAATGTTAGTTTAATCTAGTTTTTTACATCTTTTTAAAATTATAATTCTATAGCAATTTGTTCTTCCCCAAATGCAGGCTAGTCTGAGAGTAACTAGTAAAGTCAACTCAATAGGATATTGGGCACAGACTATATAAAATAAGAGTTCCCTTTATTTATATTATCCATATTTTTTCCATGTCGTTAGGATGAACTGTTGAAGGTTGGTAGTATTATTCATATATTGCCTATTCTTATGCAACATCTTTCAAAATATAATTATATAAATTATAAATATAATTGTGTACAAATACAATGCAAAGGAAAACCCCTCAAAAAGGCTATTTTCATAGCTATTTTACTTGCATATCCATGAAAGCTTGGCCTCTGCTTGCTTAATTCTTCCCAATTCTTTATTTTATAAAGCACTAGTTTGTTTTTTTTTTTTTGGTGGTAGGATTTGATGTTGATGGAGTTGTGAGATATCTCAGCTCTGGAGATGACGATGATGATGATGATGATAATAATTTCTCCCAGATATGATATTTAGGTTCCTTAGACCTGTATATAAACCACTGACTCATTCTTTATTCTGGCTAGCACCTAGTGCAGCAGAAATATTTGATTAACTTTCCTAATCTGCTCATTGGCATTGATTCATTAGCTTTCTTCTCGAAGCACTGACTGCAAATGGGTGAGTTGTTTCCATTTCAGACGTCAGCAGGTCTGCTTTATTGGAAGGACTCTTACAGTTCAGCTTTAAAAGATTATTGATAATATTTTAGTTGCCCATTAAAATTACCCTCATAATGTTCACAACAATTTGTAATACTTATTATGCAGTATGCTATGCTATGTATGGTACACACATATGGTACCTATATATACAGTTATCCTATAGAACATCGTGGCTCGCACTCAACATATCTGGTAGAATTAAATATTTTAGAAAATTCTATATAATAGTCTTCCTCTTCTATATCTATATTGATCTACAGATATTAATATAGTTAAAGGTTATAGACTAGCATGTACTAGGTCCTAGTAAAATTTATGGTTGAAAACACTTGGAGAGGCATATCACACTGACACCACATATATTTATTTTATGTCTGCCCAAATAAGATATAAAGAGGTTCTTAATCTTTTATTTTGCTCCATGGGCCTCATTGGCAGTCTGGTGAGCCCTTCTCAGGGCTAAATCCATAAACTACATATGATTACATTTAAAACAGTTTTATAGAAACACAGTACTATCCATGGGGGCCAGCTTAAAATCCTCTGAAGCTTTATAGGTACTTAGTTTGCTCAGGCTGCAATAAAAAAACATCACAGACCGAGTGGTTTAAACAACATAAATTTATTTTCTCACAGTTCTGGAGGCTGGAAGTCCATGATTAAGGTGCCACCAGCAAGTGTGGTTTCTGGTGAGGACTCTCACCTGGCTTGTAGACGGCCACCATCTCTCTAATGTCCTCACATGGCCTGTCCTCAGTATGTGTTTGGAGAGAGAGGGGGATTGAGAAGGAAAGAGGGGAGGGGCAGAGAGAGAGAGAGAGAGAGAGAGTGTGTGTGTGTGTGTGTGTGTGTGTGTGCTCTGGTGTCTCTGCTTGTAGGGACACTAATCTGTTGGATCCGGGCTTCACCCTTATGACCTCATTTAACCTTAATTACTTCCTTAGAGGCCCCATCTCCAAATATAGCCACTATGGGGTGGGGTGAGGCAAATATTCAGTCCATAATAGTACTACAAGGAGTTAATTATAGTTTCTCTTTCCTTTTCTCAGAAGCTCTTGGAGATTAAAGTTTTAGGACTCTGAGAAATGGAAGGCATCTAGGGATTCTAGTGATAAAAGACACCTAAACAACCCCTAAGAATACTGAAAAGTGAGCACTGTTTTTACAATGTGTCTTGGCAGTATCATGGTTGTAATTAACTTGATGAAAGCATTTTCCCTGGAGTTAGTGAGTCTTACAATAGAGGAACAGACGTTTAAGGGATAGAAAGAAGAGGCATGATCTGTAATGTAGATAGAAGATAATTAGAAGCCAGTCAACTGTACAGTACATTAAAAAATGTAAACTCTACAAATATTAGCTTAGTCTAGTTTTTTAAATCTATTTTTAAAATTATCCTAGCAATTTTTCTTCCCCCAGTTAGAGGAGTATAAGTGAAAGTATAAGTATTGTTGCAGTTAAAAGAAGATTTAGAATTAGGACAATCAACTGAGAATAGAGATACAGTAGAGTTTACCTTTCAGCTAAGAGGGCAGACTACGCAGCCGAGCTGGATGACTAATTAGCTTCCGAGGACACAAAGAGGCAGCCAACCTTGAGCACAGTTCCATAGGTCTCCCCAGGATATTTCTATGCCTTGAAGGGAATCTCAGAAACTCTCTTCATTCTGTTGCCTCTTCTTACTCTGGGAGCCTGACGGCAAAGACCCCGTTGGTCCTATGTTAGTAGTAAGAATGCTGCAGACAGTCTGTTATGAAACAGGGTCCTATTAAGGATGAAGTTAGTCCTGGGCATAATATCAGAGGTATTTATGGGATCATTCTTTAAATTTTTCAGAATATGAATTATTAAACTATGTATGTTGAAAAAGAAATCTCTGTAAGCAGCCTGCCAAACTGAAGTTTGGAAAACTTGGCTGAAGTCTTTGGCCAGGCTTCTTATAGATAAGAGCTTCTCCAAGTGCTAAAAGATATTTTTGTATAGTGATGGAGGTCAAGCTTTGGAGACATCTTTGGCACCGGGGGCAGGTGGAGATTCCAAACTGGCGCACTGTCTCTGGAGTTGCTAATAACATAGGGAGACTATGCTGGATGGAGACTAGGCTCCACACGTCACCCTCTGGAAGGAGGGAAAGCCACAGTGCTGATCCAGAAAGAGGAACTGCTCTCTGCTGTTGCCCTGAAAAGTCAGACCCCAGGGATGGAACTTGATAAGTGAATTTTAGAAGATTAGGCCAGGGCTCATTGTTTGAAATCCAGGAGGTGATTTGTTGATGGAAGTTACAGTGGCAGTTGTACCACACAGAGCATCCTATCTACTTGCAGGAGTCTTGAGCCCACTCTTTACCCCTGTCAGAAGCCGCAAGCCTGCTGGAAGCCAGGGCTTCCTCCACAGTAAGGAGCTCTGTCTTGCATATCTTTTGTTAGCTTTATGCCTAATTTCTTTGAAAGTTTTTGATCCTCTTGTAAAGATATCTTTTATGTCTGTTACTTATTTCCTTTTTTATGTTATCTAATTTCTTTTGTTCATGCATTGGAATGCCATGGAGGCAAAATAGCATAGTGTTAAAGTACAAGCTCTAGAGCTAGTCTGCCTGAGGTTTGAATTCTGACTTTTCCTATTTTAGGTGTATGACTCTGAGCAAGTTACTTAATCACTCTGTTTCAGTTTCCACATCTGCAAGGTGGGAATAGGAATAGTACTTACCTAAGGGTCATTGTAAGAATTAATTTTAGAGTCAAGATGGTGGTATGGGAAGACGCGGAGTTAGCATCTCCCCACAACTAAGGCACCTGCCTGCCACTGGTGGGGAACTCTGACCCCCAAGGAGGTGGGAGGAACCCCAGAGTGAACCAGTAGGATATAGGGGGACCGAGGGGGGTGGAGAAGTGGAGACCAGACAAGATCGGTGCCCCTGAGGCTGGGGAGATCAGGAGAGGCAGGCGGGAGGGGCACTCCAGGAGGAGCCGGAGAGGAGGGGAGGGCGATTGCCCCACCCACTTGGGCACGGGGAGCCTGCCGAGCTCGAAGGCCAGTACCCTGCCCTCCAAGGCCCCCGTCCCCCCACCACCTCCCACATTGGTCTTGGGGACATAGGAGGGAGGCCTGAAAGATCAGGAGAGGAGGCGGGAGCGGCCCTCCCAGACCCCCAGACCAGAGGAGCAGGAGAGGAGGGCATTTGCCCCACCCACTCAAGCCCAGGAAGCCTGCTGGGTGCCCAGGTGAGGTCCTCTGCCCTCTGAGACCAGGGGTGGGGGGCACGCCTGGGCCCCTTATGTTCCTTGTGCCTAAGCCCCACCCCCCCACAGCCTCCAGGGCCTTTTCCAACCCTGTGGGTCCTGAGCATTGGCCCCGCCCACCACCCAAATCTCACCCTTCCTTAGGCCCCGCCCTCCACAGCCAAGGCCTTCCCCTCCCCCCCCCGCCCTTTTTTTTTTTTTCTTTTCCCTCCTCTTCTTTTTTAATATTGTGGTACTGATGTACCTTCCAGTTGTTGATTCATCTATATTTTTATTTTTACATTCTTTCTAACATATGTTAGTTTCCTAGTCTAATTTTATTTTTTACTTTGTTATTGTTCTTTTATTTATTTATTTTTTTGCTGCCCCAGGCAGCTTGCAGGATCTTGATTCACAACCCCTGGGGTTGGGCAGAAGCTCCTGCAGTGGAAACTCCGAGTCTGAACTGCTGGACTAACAGAGAACCTCAGACCCCAGGGAATATTCATCGGAGTGAGGTCTCACAGAGTTCCTTATCTCAGCACCAAGACCCAGCTCTACCCAATAGCCTACAAACCCCAGTATTGGAAGCCTCAGGCCAAACAACCAGTAAAACAGGAACACAGTCCCACTAAAAAAAAAAAAAAAAATGAGACGGCAAAAAAATATGTCACAGATGAAGGAGCAAGGTAAAAACCTACAAGACCAGATAAAGGAAGAGGAAATAGGGAATCTACCTGAAAAAGAATTCAGAGTAATGATAGTAAAGATGATCCAAAATCTCAGAAATAGAATGGAAGCACGGATTGAGAAGATACAAGAAATGTTTAACAAAGTTCTAGAAGAACTAAAGAACAAACAAATAGAGATGAACAGCACAATAACGGAAATGAAAAATACACTAGAAGGAATCAATAACAGAATAAGAGAGGCAGAAGAAAGAATAAGTGAGCTGGAAGACAAAATGGTGGAAATAACTGCCAAGGAGAAGAATAAAGAAGAAAGAATGAAAAGAATTGAAGACAATCTCAGAGACCTCTGGGACAACACTAAATGCACCAACATTCGAATTATAGGGGATCCAGAAGAAGAAGAGAAAAAGAAAGGGTCTGAGAAAATATTTGAAGACATTATAGTGGGAAACTTCCCTAACATGGGAAGGGAAATAGTCACCAAGTCCAGGAAGCACAGAGTCCCTTACAGGATAAACCCTAGGAAAAACACACCAAGACACAGATTAATCAAACTAACAAAAATTAAATTCAAAGAAAAAATATTAAAAACAGCAAGGGAAAACCAAAAAATAACATACAAAGGAATCCCCATAAGGTTATCAGCTGATTTTTCAGTGGAAACTCTGCAGGCCAGAAGGAGTGGCAGGATATACTTAAAGTGACGAAAGAGAAAAACCTGCAACCAAGATTACTCAACCCAGCAAGGATCTCATTCAGATTCGATGGAGAAGTCAAAAGCTTTTCAGACAAACAAAAGCTAAGAGAATTCAGCACCACCAAACCAGCTTTACAACAAATGCTGAAGAAAATTCTCTAAGCCGGGAAACACAAGAGAAGAAAAAGACCCACAAAAACAAACCCAAAAAATTAAGAAAATGGTAATAGGAACATGCATATCAATAATAACCTTGAAAGTAAATGGATTAAATGCCCCAACCAAAAGACACAGACCGGCTGAATGGATACAAAAACAAGACCCATATATATGCTGTCTACAAGAGACCTACTTCAGACCTAGGGACACATACAGACTGAAAGTGAAGAGATGGAAAAAGATATTACTTTAAAATAAAGACTGTTACAAGAGTTAAGGAGGGACACTACATAATTATCAAAGTATCAATCCAAGAAGATATAACAACTAAAATCTTTATGCACCCAAAATAGAAGCACCTCAATACATAAGGCAAATGCTAACAGCTATAAAAGAGGAAATCGACAGTAACAATCATAGTAGGGGACTTTAACACCCCACTTAACACAATGGACAGATCATCCAAAATGAAAATAAATAAGGAAACACAAGCTTTAAATGACACAATAGACCAGATAGATCTAACTGATATTTATAGAACATTCCACCCAAAAGTGGCAGAATACACTTTCTTCTCAAGTGTACGTGGGACATTCTCCAGGATAGATCACATCTTGGGCGACAAATCAAGCCTCAGAAAATTTAAGAAAATTGAAATCATATCAAGCATCTTTTCTGACCACAACACTATGAGATTGGAAATCAATTACAGAAAAAAAAACTGTAAAAAACACAAATACATGGAGACTAAACAGTGCACTGCTAAATAACCAAGAGATCACTGAAGAAATCAAAGAGGAAATTAAAAAATACCTAGAAACAAATGACAATTAAAACACGATGACCCAAAACCTATGGGATGCAGCAAAAGCAGTTCTAAGAGGGAAGTTTATAGCAATTCAGTCTCACCTCAAGAAACAAGAAAAATCTCAAATAAACAATCTAACCCTACACTGAAAACAACCAGAGAAAGAAGAACAAAGAAAACCGAAAGTCAGTGGAAGGAAAGAAATCATAAAGATCAGAGCAGAAATAAATGAAATAGAAACAAAGAAAACAATAGCAAAGATCAATAAAACTAAAAGCTGGTTCTTTGAGAAGATAAACAAAACAGATAAACCCTTAGCCAGACTCATCAAGAAAAAAAGGGAGAGGATGCAAATCAATAAAATTAGAAATGAAAAAGGAGAAATCACAACTGACAACTGCAGAAATACAAAGGATTATAAGAGACTACTACAAACAGCTATATGTCAATAAAATGGACAACCACGAAGAAACTGACAAATTCTTGGAAAGGTACAATTTTCCAAGACTGAACCAGGAAGAATTAGAAAATATAAACAGACCTATCACAAGTAATGAAATTGAAACCATAATTAAAAATCTTCCAACAAACAAAAGTCCAGGACCAGATGGCTTCACAGGCGAATTCTATCAAACATTTAGAGAAACGCTAACACCCATCCTTCTCAAATTCTTTCAAAAAATTGCACAGGGAGAAACACTCCCAAATTCATTCTACGAAGCCACCATCACCCTGATACTAAAACCAGAAGAAGCTATCACAAAAAAAGAAAATTATAGACCAATATCACTGATGAATATAGATGCAAAAATCCTCAACAAAATACTAGCAGACAGGATCCAACAACACATTAAAAGAAGCTTTTGACAAAATTCAACACCCATTTATGATAAAAACTCTCCAGAAAGTGAGCATAGAGGGAACCTACCTCAACATAATAAAGGCCATATATGACAAACCCATAGCAAGCATCATACTCAATGGTGAAAAACTGGAAGCATTTCCACTAGGATCAGGAACAAGACAAGGATGTCCACTCTTGTCACTCTTATTCAATATAGCTTTGGAAGTCCTAGTCATGGCAATCAGAGAAGAAAAAGAAATAAAAGGAGTCCAAATTGGAAAAGAAGAAGTAAAACTGTCACTATTTGCTGATGACATGATACTACACATAGAAAATCCTAAAGATGCCACCAGAAAACTACTAGAACTAATCAATGAATCTGATAAGGTTGCAGGATACAAAATTAATGCATAGAAATCTCTGGCATTCCTATACACCAACAACAAAAAATCAGAAAGAGAAATTAAGGAAACACTCCC